>NW_020955315.1:1087547-1167578 GCF_003031625.1 Empidonax traillii
TTTTTTTGTTTTTTTTTTTTTTTTTTTTTTTTTTTTTTTTTTTTTTTTTTTTTTTTTTTTTTTTTTTTTTTTTTTTTTTTTTTTTTTTTTTTTTTTTTTTTTTTTTTTTTTTTTTTTTTTTTTTTTTTTTTTTTTTTTTTAATTATATATCTTCCTCATATTTCCACTCATTCCCTGCTTAGGTCCTGCAGCTGAATGTCCTTGCTCTTAAAGCATTTTACGGGCATCCCACATATGTAGGGAGCATAAATACCACTTGCCCCTGTGGAACAGCTTCACACTGGAATGTACATAAGGCAGTTCTTCTGTCTCAGGCAGTCTGGTCTTTGCTGACAAAATGAGCAACACGTGCTCCTGGGTGCTGTGCAGTGCTGTGCCACAGCTCCTCCGTTATCTGGAAGTTTCTTATGGGGAAGGGAATAGTAAAAAAAAAAAGGGTATAATTTTTCACACTATCATCCCTGCTCTGTGAAGCTGGGAGACTGATGCACTGGCCAGTGTAGAAAGTCCTCTGAATGGAGCCGAAAAGGGAGAGGTCTGGCAAGATGAGGAACTAAGTCCTTTCCCATCTGCTCTGTAATGAGGCATTGAATAATAGATAGCCTTTGTATTCATTTTAGAACACAGAAAGGGTCTTCAGAATTTCTACGGAAAAAGTGAAAACATTCACCAGCACTATTTTTCTCCTAGAATGACTTGGCAATGAGTTTGAGCCAAATGCTAAATAGTCTTTTGGTGTCACATTTATTCATTTGAGTAACACGAGCAATTTTAAGATTTTATGTTCTTGTTGAGAAATAAATACTTACCAGAATACCTAACAGATTTGCTACTCAGGTATTTGTGCCCTGAAAAGCTGAATGTTGTGCACCTGGATTCCTTTTTGTGCTGCAGAAGCAGCATCACTTCAATGGGAGGAGGCCAATCCCAAGTGAAACAGAACAAAGCAAACTAAGCTACCAAACTGGCATCGTTGAGATTTGTCTGATCTGTGGCTATGCACTCTGTAAATACACATGTTCATTCAAAGAAATGTGGCACTGAGGGGCAATGTTTCTTGTTCCCTAATTTGTTTACATAATAATTTATTTGCTCAGAATGTGAATGGAACAAGATCAAGAGCTCAATCTGATCTTCATACAGTTATGTTGATGGGATTTCGGTGATTTATACTAAGCATTCCTTAGTTATATATACTGTTGTAAACAGACTAGCATCTCCTTTTGAAAAGTTCACAGATTAGTTTAGTATCCTGTGTGAGAGTTTCTGAAGTATTATTGCAGAATTTTAGAAAAAGAGATATTTTGAGAAAACAAAAGGAGAGAGAAAGTAATTAATTTTATAAAACTTACCAAGAATAGTATACTGTAACAGCCTCTTGGATTTCCAGTGTATTTTAGAAACTGGTTTTAATCATGATTTTATGCTTAAGGAGAAGTAAAGAGATGGCATTATGACATACCTGGCTACTAACTGGATGGTGTGAAAAATGTGTGTTCCTTAAGAATCTTACACTAGAAATTGTTCCAATTCCTGCACTACAGATTCAAAGGTTAAAGTAAGAGAGATCTTAAATCCTTTTTTTTGCTCATCCATGTATGTGTACAAAAGTCATTAACAATGGTGGCACTGAAAAATCGAAGTTTCCAAACTTTCTCTGCTCTATAGTGAATAAACATATTTGGTGCCTTTATTTACTTTGAAGCTAAGAGATATTAAAAGAGAAATGGGAAGAGCAGAGGAAAGCAACTGGATAATTCCAGTGTAAATAATACTTGTAAGAATAGTAGGACAGAATTGCATTTATACTAGGAAGTTAGTGGTATAAACTTTTTCATTTAAATTAGTTTTATTCTAGACTTAAGAACTCAGGATTGTGATTTCTGTGGCATCATTCAGTAGAGGATGTTAATTATTTTGAGGACTCTGATCTGGCTGTAGTTTCACATATGTTTATAATTCCTCTTGACCCACATGTTCTCCTTAATCCTGTTCTTTCAGGATGACTCTGATAGGTCACTCACACTCCATTTCACAAGAAGGACACCCAAAGTAAAAGGCACATAGTTGACATGTCTGAAAACTGAGTTCAGTTTCACACTTGGACCTTAGATACAGTGAGCCCTTGATCCTGCCAGCTTTGTTTCATTATTAAAGAAGTTGTGGCTCTATGTCTTTCAGTACTGGGTAAAATAAAGTGTTGTAGTGAGCTTGAGCTTTTTTTTATAGTTTGTACTTCATTTGCACATGCAAGTGAAGTTGGATAAAACTGCATTTCAGAGAAGCAGAAGGCCAAGTGCATGCTACACAGGGGAAAACTCTGGGGAGCTGGCAGTGCTGATTCTTATCTGCAGCATTGGTGAATGTGATGCAGATGTGGCCCTGCTGTAAAGAGGTCCAGCAATTTGCATGCTCTTATTGTTATTTTATTTGTATTTAAGAGTGAGACACTCTGTTCTGCTAAGAAAAATATTTCACACAGTAAATAAGTAATACGCTGTAGTAATTTATTACTAGTTTTGGAGAAATAATTTTTAATAAACCCCCATTTCTCAAGGAAAACAAACATAACATCTTTTTTTATCAGGACACCACTTAAATAAACATAGCTTATGAACGTTAGCACTTGCAGTCAGGAGTTATATTTTTTAATAAAGAAGTAATCAAATTTTTTCCTAATTCCCAGAAAATAGGAAGAGATGCTCCTAATGTTGTCAGAAGGCTTTTAGAATGTGCAATTCATCATGGCATGAAAATGGAAATTGGTTTTATGAAATAGTGTAGACAAAAATAAAAGGCATACATTAACTTGTCTTCTGATATATTGGCTGTATTATTATACTATGCATCTTTAGTACTTGACCTTATATGTCACTAATATAATACACATTTTATGATACAGTTACAGTGAATGCTCCTTGCGACTACTGCACTACATCCCAAGGTTAGGATAAAGATAAGATGCATTAAAACAATATCTCTGTCACCATTAATAAAGAAGATCAATCATTTTGCTGCTTCCTGTTCCCTGGCTTGCAATTTCGAGATCAGCAGCTTCCAATAATTATTTTGCCAGCTCTACTGGTACAGTTGCTGCACAGAAACTCTTCTAGGCTTGTTTCTCATGAAAGGCTCTGACAACATTAGTGATGAAACGCTAATGGTCTTTTTTATTCAAACATATTGCCGTACTGAATACATGAAAGGATTGTGATTGGGGGTTTGTTTTTGTTTTGTGGTGTATATACATATGCTCTGTTTCTATTTATGTTGCTAGACCCAGCTGTTCTGGCTTCATTTATGATGCAGTTTCTTTGAAGTGACTGCTGCCAGGTGTATGTCATCTGAGATGATCAGTAAATGCTGGGGGTTTTTAACTGCATCAGGGAAGGGCAAGGCAAAAGAAGTAACCATCTAAAAGAGGGGAAAAAATAATGTCAGTTAAAAAAAAATAATTAAAAAAAAAATACAAACCCAAAAACAAACCAAACAAAAAGAAGACAAGAAATAGTATAAACTTCAGAGAGAAGATACTATGAACTAAAGCTAACTGCTCTTTAAACAGTGTAGCAATAGCTGTTGATGAAGAAACATAGTATTTCAAATGGGGAAAATTTTGCTACTCTCCAGTGAAAACAGTGAGGAAAAGCATACTGGAAGGCATATTTTGTTCATTTTTGCTGAAGTTAGGCCCAGCAAGATACTTGAAAACTAATATTTAAAAGGCTAATTCTGGAGTTATTCCCACGTGTAGGAGAATGGTATATAAGGAGAATCTTTGTGTGAGAGAGAGCAGCAGTGTGTTAGAAAGCCATCCAATGTGGTGAATGCTTTCATAGCAAACAGGATAAATCTAGAGATATTATATTGCCCCTGGACATGCTGGAGTTTCTAGACACTACAATTTAAATAATGTATTAGAAACATCTGGTAAGTACACAGCACGAAGTCCAGTGGGAATGAATGACTTCAAACTGATCTGATGTAGCATAATCCAGGCATATCTTCAGTGACCTGTGGAAATGTGGCAAAACTATCAAACTTCCATAACTATCATTAGCAGCTGGCTTCCCTGAGAAATGTGTTGTGCTTCAAGGACAAAATTCTGTTTCAAATCTACTTCTAAAGGTATCACTGCAATGAATAAACTGGAATTTCAGGTGTTCACAGATAATAACACAAAATGTAGCCTGGGCAAAACAGACAAGAATTTTCTCTGGAAATATCTCAAAATTTACTTATTAGCTAAATACAAGCAGTCAAATTGAGCAGAAGATTGATGCTTTGTGTTTTGGTGGATTTTTTACAGGATTAATCAGAAAGTACAACTGTCTAAGTTTCAGACTGACATGTAATTAACAAAGTAATAAATTACAAGATGAAGAAAACTTTAATGAGGTCTTACTGCTCTACCTATTGAGGTTTTTGTCTTAGGTGCTCCTGTGAGAAGAGGCTCACCTAAAAACATCCACATAGCACTCATTTAGAATTTCTATTGAGCAACTTGGTACTTTGAAAAAGTAATTCATATGCTGAATATGCTGTAAGTGAAAAAAATGAATCATCATCATAGTTTTTTCAATATATTAAGGGGAGACTGAAGAGGTAGTTTACATTATTCTTCCTGTTTTGTGGATAAAGTGCAACATTTCCTAGTGCAGACAGGAAAGTCCATTTTGCAAGTGCAAAATACATCTGTAGAGAGGAATAAGTGTGACACTAGAAATATTTTGAAGTTTGTTTGTTTATTGAAATCGCATTGTACACAATGTAGAAAAACAAGTAGCCAAAACAATACCAACAAAATATGCCAGAAAGAAAGGAAACTGCTGGAATTGGAATTGTACATGAGAGTCCATATTTCATCACCCGTGAAGCTGCAAATAAAGCAATTCTTCACTGGGCTAGTAGCTTCCTGCTTTTTGATATCCCAGCACATTTTATGCCTGCAAGAGTTGAGATGGTATTGCAAGGTTTGTTCATGCTGATGACAGCAAATATTCTATTTTGTCATTTTTTCCAGGTTTATAATCTAGTAAAATATTTAATTGGATACGGATTTTCGCCAGCTTTAGTTGGAGGACTCACTTGCTAAGTAGTTAAGAACATGTTTTGTATGCCGTACTCGATCAAAACCTTTCTGTGGAACAAGTTTTAGTTGAATTGCATGAAGGCTTTTTCATAAAGTAACATTACTTAGCCCGAAATCAAGACAATGAGAAACTGGGTTTTGGATGTTTTTTGAGTTTTGTTTTTGTTGTTGTTGTTTTTTTTGTTGTCATTGTTGTTCAGCAATGTTAATACAATTCTGTGCTGACATACAGTTCTTTATTTCAGAAGATTTGCTTATGTGCACTTAGAAGTATCATTTTAAAAATATGTCCTTTGAAAATTTCATGTGTATCCACCCTCCCATGAACTCTGAAAACAGCAGAGAAACCTTCTTTAAAAGCATTAAAAATTACTCCTTACAGCACTGGTATATCCCCGTGCATGTTTCTGATCTTATGCCTTGTGCGTGGATTCAACTTCTTTGTTCTCTGTAACTGAATGAAACAAGATAGAAGCCATACTCTTAAAAATTAATAATTTAAAAAAAAAAAAAAAAGTTTTTTAGGGGAAGGTATGTCCAATAAGCAGGTTTATGTAATTCAGGTTTTCTTACAGATGCAGTGTGACACTAGAAATCTACTGAACATCAGATTTATCTTTAATAAATTGATCAAGCTATGTGACACTTGACACACAGCGACCTTCATGAAAGCTTGATCTTGATTGCTGCCAGTGAAGTTAAGGACCGGGGAATATCGTTTCCTTCAAGGGATGCAAGGTCAGGCTTTCAAAGCTGGACTGAAATTTCCAGAAGTATAGAAGAGGGAGTTCTCAAATGTAGTAACAACTTTGTTTTATAGCATTTTCTTCTTCTAACTCGCCGGACTGCGCTGAGTCGTGATGTGCCATCACTTTCTGAGTCAGGGCAAAAGTAACCCTGATTAGGAAGATTTTGCTGCTGCAGTTGTTTATGCCAAGGTGGACCTGGTTAAGCTGTAATGGTATGTGAGGTTGCAGTGGCATGTCTGGACTATGGTGGCGTGGCAGGGAGCAGAGGAGCTGAAGAGCTTGGAAGCAGGTGGGCCCCCAGCATTGTAACCCTCCTCCATTCCAGCATGAGGAAATCAGCCGTGCTGCCACTTCAGAATAAACCTAGATGTTTCTGGCTCCTCAGTGTTCTACAGAAAAAAAAAAAAAAAAACAGAAATGCTGGATTATGTGCAGACTTATACATCCCATAATTTCTCTGAAAAATGCTGTATGAAAAAAAAAAAAGAGTAATGAGGGGACAATGGAGGTTAGTTGGATGTGAACAATAAAGAACACAAAAAATCCAAGGTATGTTGGAGAAGAGTAAGACAGAGCCTTTGGGGACTTTTATTTTCCCCCAAATTTCAGATTTACCAACATGAATCACTAACTGAGAAGATGAAACAAGCTGCTCTTGTCTTACTTGTCAGTACCTAGTACCTGAAAAGGGTGTGTGACATGTTTTCAAGGGAAGACTTTGAGCTACACGGTGACTTCTGTTAACGATGTTGAACTGTGTATCCTAAGACTCAGAAATGCTTTCATTTCTGTTAGTATCCCCGTGGCTGCCATCAACATGTCAAATGCATTGCTACCCTCAGGCTAAAGTCAGATATATGTCAACTCCAGTGGGAGCTGCAAGCTTGTATATGACTTTGGAATTACATTATGTTTGAGAAAAGAATAAGAAAATTGATATTCTTAATGGACACTAGCTGTTTTCTGAAAGAGACAAACTCTCTGTTCCACTAATGCCACGTTTTCAAAGGCTCTTCTCCAAATCTGAGTATTTTAAAATTATTCTCTCTGATTACATATTAAAAAAATACTTAATCAGCAGTATGTTACAGCTAAGAATTTTTGAAGTGGTAGATAATTTGAGATGCTTCATTCTTTACTTCTTGAGACACCCCAAAGAAGCAAATTTTGATAATCCCATGAAAGACAATCATGTCACCTCAAGAACTGAAAACTGGGCAGGCAAAATCACAAGGCACCACTGAATATCTTGTAAACCCACTATAGCCGCTCACTCTCCTCTGCAACTGGACAGAGGAAAGAAAAAAAAAAACAAAAAACCAAAACAGCGAAGGATTCATGAGATAAGAGCTGGGAAAGGCCACTTACTGGTTACCTCCACGGGCAAAACAGACTCAAAGTGGGGATATTACTTACATTTATTACTAAGGGGATCAGAGCAAAGAGTGAGAAGTAAAATAATCTTAAAAAATACCTTCCCCCCACCTCTCCTTCCTCACATGTTCTCCCTCCTCCCATCCAGTGATGCAGGGGACGGGGAATGGGGGTGCCATCAGTTGTTGTTTCCATGTTATATTTCCATGATATTCCATGGCTTACATTCAGACTGATAAAATGTATTTTTCCTTTGGTATCTTTTTTATTATCCAGTAAAACATTTTAAAATAACCCTTTTAAAATAATTTTATTTTACAGTGTTTGTGAATGTCTTGTTGCCCTCACAAGGCTCCTACAGCCACATTTGGCACTTAAAAACACACATAGTGTCTCTTGTGTCTGTGTTTTTCAGGATAATAAGAAATCTGCTCAGTTTGATAATGTCAATGAGCCATATAACAGTTCAGCAGACACTGACTCAAATTGTGTATGACATAGCTACATAAATATTTAATATACACCAAATGGAAGTGTGGAGAAGTTGTAGGAAAAAATAAGACAAAATGCTGTGCTCTGCAACTTAAATAGGGAGGAGAAAACAAAAATTCATAAGAAGCATTAAGAAGTGACAGATTAAGACTTGCATTGTGAATGAAGTGCATCCTACTCATCTTTCACACCAGGCTGCATCTTTTTGAGCTGAGCAAAGTTCACAAGCAAGTTGGGCAGACTCCGGGACGAGGGGCTGTATTATCACAGAGGACTTCATAAATAATGAGATTATGATCTACTGCTACAACCTCCTGTTTCTTGCATTCATGTGTTTTAATATGCAGCAGAATGTCTTTGGAGAAGCAATCCTGGATATATTTGCAGAACACATTTTTCATAGAAAGTGTGATGCTATTACAACCAACATTCTGAATACTTTGTATAAATGGTTGAAGTAAAAGTTTACACAAATGGATTCAAAATATTTTAAGGTAATTTAAAAATCCAGTTCTTTCCTCTTCTTTTAGTGATCTGCTGTATTTGCAGCTAAACCTGGGAATGGAGGTAGGCAAAAGTCTGAATTGTAGCTAATTTTTAAAACTATTTTGGAAATAATGACAAGAAAAAGTTGTAAAGGCAGAGAAAGGGGGTGGGAAGAAAGAAAAAGTGTAATTCAAATATGTCCATTTAAGTTTAGGGATACATGAAAAATATAAATGAATTACTTTTTTTTTTTCCCCTTATTATGCAGAACACTTTAAGAATGTGAAGCAATGATAAGGTAGTATGAAAGTTACATAAGAAAATGGTGAGTTACTTACGAGACAGCACACACCTGAGAACAGTAGCTGTAGCTTTCCTTTTCAGTTTAATGCTACTTCTGGGACTCTAGTGCTCTCCTTCAAGTAAATTCTATTGAAAACCTACTGGTACTGTAGCATTTTTAAGTGCAGATGGCAGAAAATAATTGGTTATCCTGCTGCTGCTCCTAGAAAAATCAGAGATGCCATGCTGCTCTCTCTTGTCACCTGAGAGGAGATATAGTGAGAAGAAAGCATGGGTCCTGTTGTGGTGGTGTTCCTCAGGTCACATTCAGAAAAAGTATGGATTTCTCATAAATGTAAAATAGCTTGCAAAGACACACACATGTTCTTAAGTCAGTACAGCTGCATGTGCAATTGCCCCTCAACTGGTTGCATGATCATAGCCCCTCTGTATTGAAAATCTGATCCTCTAATAGTATTAACAAGTAACGATAGAGTATTTATGACAGAAGAGCTAATCTTTACCCAGAGCTTCAGGAAATGTAATAAAAACTGATTCTGCTATTGATTTCTGGATTTCGGGCTCAACAGCTTAAAAACAAAAAAATCAACCTAATTACTGCAGTTGTAAGTGAATAGTGTCATAGATTTACTGTTTGCCCCTGATCTAGGCTCTGTTTAGACTTAATTTTGTAAGTGAAGTGTATTTCCTTACATTTAGGGGGTAGTTTAAGAGGTAACCCATATTTTTCACCAATGTAAATTACTGAAGTAATTCAGGGGAAAAAAAAAAATCAGCCCCCTGGTAATTCCAAATGTTGGAATTTCACTGAAGATACCTTACTTACCTCAGAAACTCTAGACATGAATTACTGAATACATTCTATCAAACAATATGTCTTTTCACAGATATACTTTGACAGTCTGCTTATCCAATTTGTGGCGGTTTTCTTCTAAACATGCCAAATATAATAAATGTTGACAGGTGCAACTTTGTAGCATTGCCTGTTCTGGAAACACATTTTGCCAGGCTTTACAGTAATTAAAATTTTTCATATGGAGCTGCAGATTCAGTGGTTCAAACCATCTTGTCTTTTGCTTTTCAAATTTTCCGACTCTTTTTCACACAGGTTGGAGAACAGTTTTTCTATTCTTACATGAAAGAAAATGAAGAGGGCTGAAATGTTGTTCCTGCTGAATCTAGAAACAGCAGAAACTCTTAGCACAAGATAATAGCAAGAAAACTCCTCTCAAATCCAACAGAAAAACCCATTCTACACTAACAGATGCAATAAATGCAAAAGTCAAATAGTGAGATTTACTTTTCACTTGTTGTTAGTGTGTTTTACTTTTCACTTGTTGTTAGTGTGGTTTTTGTCTTTATGGATGGAATGAGGACTTTCCCATAATGTCTTGGAATCTTGTATAGGATGAAGATGGTGTTATTTTCTTCACTAAGTTGGTGGTTTTGTATCATTCCTGATGCTTCTGTTGCACCAGAGAAAATATAGAAAAAACTGACTTATGCAGGATTTTTAACTTAGAATTCCTATATATGAAATTTACAATATCTAGTCTTGTGATAAACCAGATAACTGGTTATGAACATTATTATATTTTTTAGTCCTACTAGTAGGATAGTGCTCTAACTCCTGATTCTATTTTTTAAACTTTTTCAAATTTATTTTCCTTTTCTAAGGTTTAGGCTTCATTCAAACTTGGTTATTCACTTCAGTTCCTTTTCAAAGTGTCAGTACAGCTTTGTGAGAAAAACAGGTAAAGTTACTGCAAGAGGTATCCATTGGTGCAATTTGTTGATTAAGTGGTTAAATGAAGGTGCCCTTGTGTTCCGCTGTCAGTGACACTCTTTGAGAGCAGTGCCATGGACAACAATTATCTTGGTCCAGTTTTATCCTTTGTAGATAAAATCAATATTGAAGACTAGCAATTTTTGTCACTGAAGATATAATAAAGCAACACTTTTCTACTCACCCTTCGATTTCTCATAGCTTTGGACCTTAGATCTGGGTTAAACTTTATGGACTGAAGATCTTTTTTTTTTTTTTTTTTTTTTTTTTTTTTTTTTTTTTTTTTTTTTTTTTTTTTTTTTTTTTTTTTTTTTTTTTTTTTTTTTTTTTTTTTTTTAAATCTGTGTTTTGCTGCTGAAATTATTTGTCAGCTATTATGTTCTAATAAGGAATTATGGCTGCACTATGGCGGTAAGAAGATGTAGGGTGATTTTTCATGTGTTGCCGTTGGCTAGCAATTGTGAATTATTTCTCTTTCTGCATCTGTTTCTACATGAAGGAAGCAAAAATCCAACAGACTGCTATTCTTATAACTGTTTAACAGAAGAAGAAAATAACTTCTCTAAAAAATGGCAATGTGTTATAGGTATTAAACAAGACAATCCAAGCATTTCTGAGTACAGAACTCTTCAGTGAGAAAACCAACATCTTTGCTGTTTGTGGTTGCAAAAGTTGCTCAGCACTGAAATCCAGAGCTCAAGATCTAACCTTTCACTATATAAAGTGCTGTAGTTGCAAAGAGTATTAAGCATGTTTGAGTCTTAGACTCTAAGACAGATCTTTGTAATTTAAGGTAGCCTGGGGGTACTAATGATGATAAAACCACAAAACATCTGTTAAGCATTAAAAAGAAATTTTTCCTTCATTACAATCAGTAACCTGATTGCACATATGAGTGGAATGGGACAAAATTGCTGTGAGTGAACGCTCAGTAAATTCCCAAGAATCCTCCGAAGTCTACTACAGTTTGTTGCAGTTTGTCTAACCTATCTAAATTAACATCAAAGCCTCTGATATTGACTCTGACTCCAAAAGTACCATAGGCTTGTTGCAGCTCAAAGAACAGCCTGTGAAGGGACCTGCTGTAGCCTTTTGGTTTTATGTTAGTAGTAAGAGTGGTACGTGGTGCACGTATGTAGAATTTACCACTCAAGAAATTCAGAAAGGAGGAAAAGCAGTAAATATAATGTATGTTGGTACATTTTCCTGACTTTTTTATTTATTGTTATTTTGAGCGACTCAACAACTACAGTCCTATACGAAAACTGTAACAGTATTAAAACTTGTTCAATACTGAATTTTGACACAGATCCATCAAAACATTTTAAGACACTAAGCAAAAATTACAGCTGATCTCCCTTTCCTGTTTTAGTATTGAGGAGGTACTGTCAGACTCTTTTTTCCCCTCCCTGAGTCTTGTTATCTATGTGTTTCAGTAATTAATAGAAAAGCAAGTGCGTGACAGCCAACACTGGCACAATCCTGTTCTATTTTTTGGTTGCACATGTTTGTACGTTGGAATACTACCCATTAGTTAATGACATGCAGTATCAAACTACGTTTAATTCGTAACTAAATTTGGAGGCAGAATAAACCTTTAGTTCCGGATTCTACTAGTTTTCTTTTATGGTTTTCCTTTTTTATATTCAGCTCTTACTTAGATTGCATTCTTCACATGATTTCCTTTTTTGAAGTATCTGTAGAATTTTGTAGGAAAAGCAGCTGAAGCAGTTGAAGGTGAAGGGATTTTGTAAGTATAGTCTGATTTTCAGTTCATGTGCAAAAGTATCTTCTGGTCTTTATGAGAACTCTAAGGACCCCAGTGTAACAGATCTGCTTGCTTACAGTTGAGTGTATATGGAAGTTTTTCAGTAAAGACCTTTCAAATTATCTGTGTGTAATTCCAAATAAAAGTTAATAAGTTCTTCTACAGATAATGAGGATAAAAGTATCCTTCTTAAAGAGGAAAAGAGGCTCTGCAATTCTGCCTCATTTGCTTTAAGGAAAAAGAAAAAAGGAAATAAAATTTGGGTTTGAATCGTTATTTTTATACTGTACAGGTTGCTGAGTCTCTGACAAAGAAGATATTTAATGAATGTTAACTGATCAAGCAAAAATCTTTTAGATATCTAAATTGTAAGAACTAGTGGGCTTATGTGTGTTTGAAAGAAGCAGCAAAATAAAAGGCCATACTTGAGTTATACCAGATACAATATGTTAGTAAATACAAAAATTTAGCTTTCACCAGGTCTTATCTAGACACTTTTTGAATTATTTTTGAACTACAAGATATAAATGCTGAATATATTTCCATTTATTTATTTAAATTTGTGATAAAAAATTCTATATTAAGAGGCACAGTCATATGGAGCCTGAAGAGGTGTTCTATTTGTGACACCTACACTTAACATAATTGAAGAAATTTAGAATCCTATTCTTCAAATAGTCAGATGGCAGAGTATATAAATAGGCAGAACAGTTATGCTATCTCCAAATCACAAATAGAACAGATCCATCTGATAAAATATTTCTGTCAATTAGAATAAAAGAGAGGAAGGAGTATGACCTGAGTCTGCAGGATGATAAGCAGGACTGTTCTCTGCATCTGCTGATCCCCAAAGATTTTACATGAATTGTGTGTGGGTTATTTTTATTCCTGTGCTTGCAAAACCATTTCTTCTACTTACAGGAATATTGAACAAGAAAAAGAGATTATAGCAATAAGAACAAGGAAATAAAGCAAGGGAAATGGATGTTTGGAATTTACTTTTAATTTTAATATTATTGGTGTTGATAATGCTCCTTGAGGGAACAGATGAGTATCTGCTTTTCCTATTTAACATGGTATTTGAAATTTCCTTCAGCTTTTCTTCTCTATTGAGACTTGCTCAAAGAAAGAATGTTTCAAAACAACAGCAGTAAAAATACAACCAAAATATATGTGCAGTACAGAAGATTACAGCTTCGTAAGTTTAAGCACTGAATTTAAATGGTTTCTTCACTGCTTTGATACAGGAACATTTCTTGTTGATAGAAATTTTAATTTAGCTAGATTTCCAATGGGCTGTTTGTTTTCCTTCCGCTGACTACAATGAGTCATTGTTAGGGTGTATTGTTGACCAAGTTTCAAACAAACTTGAAATTTGCAGCAGCCCTCGGTCAAAATCTGCACAGCGTCTTCTCTGTGGTTGAAGAAATGATAGATTTTGCTTTTCAAAGTTTAATCATAGCTTTTGCAAACAAGCAGTGTGTAACTTACTGAAATTTTTTGGTATTGCTTTCTTCCGTTGCGCCAAAAACATTCCAAAGCTCTGTTGTGTTTAATGAGCAACAAAGAGTCTACAGCCTCGTAATTAGGGCATGGGCCTGGGCTGAGAAAGATATGATTCCAGGAAAAAATCAGCATGAGATGAACAGCTCTGCCTGATCCCACGTGAAATACTCTGCCTCCTGTAGCCCTGTGCACTGTCCTAAACATCTGGTCATACTGAAAAGGTGAAAGCCTAGCTCTAAATTTGAAAAACACTTTTTAAAATAATACTGCTAAGAGGCTTTGGGGGAATTTTCCACTGAAACTTTTGGATGGTTTTTCATTTTAAAAATGAGCAGAATATTTGTGAGATTTGTTGTAGAAAAGACTTGCTTGACTTCAGTCATTTTTGGTGACAGATAGTGCAGGCAAGTGTTCTATATGGACCCTCGAGTATGTTCTCAATTGGAAAAAACTGTTAGGTCATGCAGTGCGTCCTTCTGGGGCCACAGAATGGTCAACCACAGGTTATACCATATAAAATAGGAATTGTATTTCATAGAGGGAAAATCTTGAGAGTAAAACTATTAAATAAAACTAAACCTTTTAAGGGGGGCCAGCATAGGAAATAGTTAAATATGCTTTCTGTATGAGCCTGGCTAAACTGTTAGTCTTTCAGAAACATCATAGCATATTTAGTTGTTTCTCTCATTTAGTTCAAGCAATAAGCATAAATAAGAAGAATCCCGGAATTTTGTAGTTCTTTATATGGGATATCAATAAAACTAATGTGCTAGTTTTTGTGATCTTTCTGAAAACAAAATAAAATCAGTGAGCAACTGAAATACAGTCTTTCAACTCACAGTGTTTTCTCACATGATCTTTGTAGGCATGGACAGCATGGTCTCTTTTTTGTGCTGTACAAGTTCCTTTCTGCTCTATTGGATGAAATATTTGTTTTGTACCTGTGTGATCATAGAATGCCCCAATCTCTGCATTTCCTTATCTACCTCTAAAGAAATCTGAATCTAATAGTGAAGGGAGGAAGAAAAGGCAAATTAAAAAATGTCTGTCATTGGAGATCTTGGAGAAACTCAGGATTCCCACAAAGCTGGAACTCTCCTTAATGCATTTGGTGGTGGGAGAAGATGCAGGAAAGGATGCTGAAGGCAAGTAAAATTGTTGACAAGGAAGAAACTTGATAATATGGTAAAGAGTTGTATAACCTTTGCCAAACTAACATCAGCTCACATCAGTAGGAATTGTTTGAAACAGGGGTGTTTTATTGATGCCAAAATTCCATTGTTAAAACCCTGTAGAAATACCATGTCTTCATGAAATTAGCATAATTATGTTATAGAGAGATCTTCAGGCAGTGACATAATTTATTGTTATGCATTTGGAAGGTTTTTGGCTGCATTCAGGTCTGGACTTCAGTTTTCAGCTTGATTCTAGTGCAGTTGCCCTAGGAATCACAAAGCCATGTACAAGGAAGGGAGAGGGTGTTGGCAGAGAGCTGCTGTGGCAGAGAATCAGCTGCTCTGTGCTTATTGACTGTAGTGTTAGCAGAAGTAAATGGAAATGAGCTAATTTCTCCTCTGGAAGAAACTTGAAAGCAATATGGGCCTTACTGTCGCTTCTTTAAAATTCTGGACAAGGTAATTAATATATGAAACTCTGAACTACTGAAGCTAGGCTGCCAAAGCTAGCTTAGGCGCTTTTTTTTTCCAGTGTGACACAACACGCAATATGAGCACCCCCCGAATCTAAACATTCAGGTCCTTGGAGGAAATCTCAGGGCATTGCTTGATGAAGCAAAGCCTTGCTCTCCTGAAGCTGAAAATAAGATTCTGGCAAATCAGTCTGGCAAAAACATTATTTTTGATGACAAAAGAATTGCCATTAAAATATAATTTTGTTTTGTGGCAAATCACACAAGCTGCAGAAATAGAACTTGGTGTTTTGGTAAAAATTCCCAGATGAGAAAGAAAACCTCTTAGAGAGCAGAGATGTATCATTCATACTTGTAGCGTAGCAAGCTTACTGTTTTTTGGTTTTGTTTTTTTTACATATGCATTGAGCTCTGTCTTCAAAATAATCAACTGGAAAAATGGAAACAACTCATTTTAACTGTTGTGTTAAAGCACTCTCATTTGAATTGAAGCCAAATAGCCTCTTCCAAAGCTGCCTCTCATTTTCATGCCATTATGCAAATAAACGCTAGAGATGAATCACAGATATTATTTCTTAATCCATTTTCTGGAACTGTGTTTAGCACAAACAAGTAAAAGCAGTTCAAAATCCTGCAAGGCTATTCTCACTAACAAGCAGTGCTTGTGTGCAAATTCAGCAAACGTGGCCCGTGGCCTCAGTGCAGAAACCAGAGCTCTGAGCAGTCAGTAGAATTAGCCCAGCCAAATTGCTTGCAGCAACACAAAATGCGTGTTGTTCCTTCATGATCAAGGTAAACAACTTGCCACGTTAAACCCTAGACTTCAGATAAGTAATGGAAATGTTTAAAACCTGCCTTTTGGATACCTTATTTAGAAGCTTTTTTTCCTCTGGACCTTAGTCAAATCTCTCCTCAGGTTATTGGAAAGACGACTACTTTTCCCTCACCTGACAAACAGGTCAGATTACTTTGAGTATGAATGAAGCTCAGGGTATCAGACATATCCTCCCTGGGTAAGTTAGTTCAAAAAACAGGATACGTAGGGCTTTTGAAGCTTAACACACTTGTCTTGTCTTGGTCAATAGAGTATGTCATCCTTTTGCCATTTGCAAGTAATTCTTTGGAAAAGGTTCTTGTCACCCAGTTGTTTGCAGGCTTGTGTCATGGTTTGTTTGTTTGTTTGGGTTTTTTTATAAATTATGAATGACACTCATTCATGTGCAAATCAGTAACAAAGCACAGAAATTGCCAATATAACATTAATAGGAAAGCAAACCCTCAGATCTCCTCCCCCAGTGGCAGTCAGGGCATTCTTACCTCTGTAAGAATAACCTGTGTTAAATTTCTCATCTGTACTATCTGTTAGTTGTAGATTCAAACTGCAATCAAACAAAATTAGCTCAGGGGTCAACTGTTTGAAATAATAATGCTATGTGTAGTAGCTGTGGGGTGGGAATCCACTGCTGTTTACATAGCTCTCAAAGTAGTCTGGAAGGAAAAAAATAAAAGGTAAATCTGAACCAATTAAATTCAGGTGTGAGATCCTGCTAACAAGAATAAAACTACTGCAGTACTTTCAGCCATGACTATCTGGTCTCAGTTTATGCACAAAAATTAAAAGCTTACTTCTCAAAGTAGGAAATTCTTTTGAGTTCTCACCATATTGTTCTTGTAATGTCTTATGTCTGTCTTTTTTTTTTTTTTTTTTTTTTATCTTCTGAAGCTGCTTTACTACCAGGAAAAAGCAGTCTCAATTTTTTTCTCACAAGTCTAACTATAGGATAATAAATCCTTCTATTTTCAGTATCATAATGAAGGAGATAAGCAGAGAATGTATTTTCCCCTCTAGTAAGACTCAGCTGAAGTTTAGATTGCTCAGGACTTCATAGAAAATTGTGATAATTTGATTTTGAGTTCTCCATTTCTAAGTAATGTTGAATTCTAGTTTTGTGAAAAAGACAATTTCTTGCTCTTTAGGTAACATATGCTAGCCAGGAAGAAAGAGTTTAAGTAAATACCACAACGTGAGCAGGTTTGCATTCCCAAATTTCTCAGGGAAGCTCTACTAACAATAAACTGAATTTCTAACTTTTTCAGCAATTGACACTCTTACTTCCAACAAAAACTAATTGCTTTTTTGGGGTCTCTTTTCAAGTTTTATGGCAGGATAATAAATGCAGGATAATTTCAGTATATTAGAAAAGCTGTAAATTAATACTTTCTCATTTCCTATCTGCTAAGTGGCAGCATTTCATAGGTTAGTAAGTAAATAAAAGTAAGCTGATAACTTAATAAATACATCAATATAAAAGCACAGTTGGGAAAAAATAATATAGGAAAACAGAAAATAGTGTGACACCTGAATTAACTGGTTTTCCAGAATTTAATGTCTACTAGGATATAGAAAACTTGTTCAGCAACCACAGAAATGAGTGAATGAAGAAATGTGTTTAAGTTTTCTCAAAGTCCAAATTGCACTGCTTTTATTGATATGTTGACAGTTTGGACTTCATGTCATTTTTAATGATGCAGCCCAAAGATAAAATAAAGCTAGTTTACTGCTGGTTTAGACATGGCAGTTGTATTGCCAGAAGGGAATCCTGTGGGAAACCTGCCAGTGTTAGTGGGCCCAGGTTATTACTTAGGATGCATTTTCCCAAGCATGCAAAAATCCTATTCTAACGTATTTGCACTTTTTTTAAGCATTGCTGTAAGTTCAAAACATGAGCAAGTGAAAATGAATGGTTTCCCCATAGAAAATTATAATGTTTATTAGTCTGTTCTTTGAAGCCACAGACCTAGAAGAGCAATTGTATTTTCATGTGGAATGTTACAAAAATACTACAAAATGAATGTCATTCTAGCTGTACAAAAGTTATTTTATAGATAGATAGAGATAAATAGATGCAGCAGTGAAAAATAACATATGTGAATGGTAACAGACTAATAGATTGAAGGAAAACTAAAATTCAGTGGTTAGGAATGTACAAGAATATTTTTGATGTTTTGGCCAAATAGTGAAAGATCAAACAGAGAAATCGCAATCTTAATAAATTAAAACCAATTGATGTTTTAATAAGCCTTTGAGCTGAGCTTTAGAAAAACAAGGTGCTTTGGTTAGAAATGTTGGGTAGGACAAAATCATTGAGATATAAACAGTAGAATAGATGTACTGAAAAATGGGGTCCCAGAATCACAAAAATCTCATAATTCAGGTAGAAGGCACCTCCTTAACTCATCTAATCCAATCTCCTACTTGATGCAGGAACAACTTGAAAGTTACAGAAGGTTGCTCAGGGTCTTGTCCCATTTAATTTTGAAATATTCAAAATTCAGACAAATTTCTCTGAAAAATCAAAATTTATCTGAACATAGACTCAGTCCCCCCTCACCTCCAAAAAATCAGAAATAAAATCTTTCTGGGAAAACTGCCCCAGTTTCTAGCCACTTTCATTGTGAAATATCTTTTCGTTGTGCCCAGGCAGAATTTGTCTTACAGCAATTAGTGATTATTGACTCCTGTCCTCTGAGTATTTTATATAGCATCTACATAAAACTAAGTGACAAACATTTGATCCACAATGCAGCCTACTCTTACTTTCATCAAGACATTCCAGATAATTTTCCTTACTTTTTCAGTTACAAATAATTTCATTCTACTGCGTTCCCACTGTCTTTGGATTTTAAGAAACACATGATCCATACTGGTTTTTTGGAGGATGAAAGGGGAAGGGAAAGCAGGAATCAGATTTATTCGATTTTATTTTTTTTTTCTCCCCCACAAAATATTAGACTGTCCTGTAGATCACAAATTTTGCAGCATAGATTTATGTCCCATCTGGATCTCTTCCAACTCAGCATATTCTGTGATTTCACTTGGTGCCTTTGGTTTACAGAAAAGGGGGAAAAAAAAAAAAAACAACTGCTTGATGAGTTCTGCGTGAAATCAAAGTGCCATCTGCAGTAAATATTCTAGCCCACCTGAATATTAGGTGAAGCATATTTCTGTAATCATTGGGATTTTTATTCAGAATGTGCTGCAGGTTTGATTACGTGGTCAGCAATCTGTCTCTGCATTCATGACACTGATCAGGGCAGCAGCCTCCTCCATTATTTCCTAACCTTCTGCCACTGTTTTTTTTGTAATGCTGCTCTGTTCACTACTAATGTGTCTTTTGATCTTCCCAGCACTGTCATAGTAGAAGTTGCCTTTCTTGCTTCCACACAAGTATTTGAAAGCCTGTCAAAGTGCTGAGGTTTTCATTATGTGCTTTTCATCATTACTCTGTCTACACTGAACAAGTTTATTTCAAAGGCTTTGCTAAAAATGACAAGAAACATGACAATTTATTTCCTTGTCCTTTCATTAGATTAGAAATGCCACGAAAGATTTAGAATCCATTTATTTTTATTAAAAGGCATGATGTACTTTGCTTTTCCAAAGAAAAACAGTGAGAGAATGAGAAATATTAATTCAGGATGTTATGGTGGTTGAGGGGCTTTGAGTCTGAGGCATTTGAGTAGAAAATGTATATATTTGTAGTTCACAAATATAAATGTTTTAATTACATTTTTAGAGATGAAGTTCTATGAATATTATAAAACAACAAAGGATGTAGTCACCCTTGGAAAACTCCATTTTCTTTTGCTCCGAATCAGAATTTAATGTGGTATTTATTGTCAGGCTATTAAAGATGTTAGTGCTATATAAGCCATAATTTTGGTTTGTTTTGTTTTTTTTTTCTTTTACTGGTATTGCATTCAATACAGATCAAGAGATTTTAACTTAATGTTTCCTCTTAACAAATAAATGTGAATAAAACCTGCAGGATGAGCTGAGAAGTACTAATGGCTGGGAAGATGCTATCCCATCAGCAAACTCATATAATGAATGATTTAAAAATATTTCTAGCAATTCCAAAGCTAAATCAAATTGCAGAGTTCTCAAAGATATAAAAGATATTAGATAATGGAATTGTATGGATCTAGCCAAGCTGAGGATCTAGATATGTACAAAGCCCATTGGACCGTCATGAGAATAAAGATGCTCCTTAATGGAGTCAAGCATAAGATGAATAAAATCTAATTATATTTTTACCAAAAGATCTTCACCCTGAAGTTTAGAAAATTGAAGTGGGTAAACTTTTGTTGAAAAAAATACCTTCAGTGTTAATTTACAATAGAAATACCAAGCAGTAAAGAGAGTCAATGTAATAAAAACAGTGAGAGAATGTCATTCTAACTCACAGTTAATTTGCACATTCTCATTAAACCAGCATCTTGAAATAAGGCTCATGTAATTATTAGGAGCTGCTAAGTACAGATATAAAATACTGACCTTCTCTTTAAAGGACATTGGTCATTTTTACTGTATCTCAAACACCTGTCTCTGGGGTAGCAGTTTAAAACTTGGCATGATTTCCCCTTTGAGTTGCTTCTGGTAGGTAGGAGAAAAGCAAGAGGGTGAAACGAAAGTCAGAGTCCACCAATACCTGGAATTATCCAATATCAGGATTTAATCAATAAATTTCATAGAAATATTTCTCAAATTAGAAAAAACCCCAAAAAATGACATTACTCTCCCACCTGAAGGTGGTTGCGTTTATTCCTAGAGTTGTACTCTAATATGAGGCACAGCTAGTTAGTGAGGAAACATCAATAAAAGCAAATGATTTTATTCAACATATAAAGCATCATGAATTTTACAGACACAAAGCAATTGTAAGGTTTTTTCATAATAAATACATATCTGACATTTATGCACTGACTTGTTTCATTCAAAGAAACATAATAAACAGCACTGTTAGAAGGCTGCTAGTTTCTGTATTTTAAGGAGCCATTTGAAAAATGAAAAATAAAGCAGCAAATGTGAGCATTTTATTATGATGTTACTCGACTCTTCTTCCATACTTTGCAATCTTTCCCCTAATTTATTAAAGAAAGTAGAAAAACAGAATTAAAATTGGTTTAATCCAGGGAGGAAAAAAATAAAAAAAATATAATTCTGGGTCCAGATTGCAGATTTATTGTGAGACTTGTTTTCTCTGGTCATAGAAAATGAATTATAACTATGGAAATCATAAAAAGAAATACTTCCAAAAGCAATTGTTTCTTTTTTATACAATACGGGTTCAACTTTTTTCTCCCATTGCTGTATTTAGAGAGAGAAAAAATAGTCATTACTATTATTTTATCTTCTATAATCTATTTGAAGATGCTGTGCAATCCATTATTTTTAAACAAGAATGGTTCACTGTGAACACACAGTCTTTCTTGTTTATTGCCCTAAATCATCCTGAATTAAGTCAATTCACGTGAAGGATTTGGCAGTACTGTTTATACTAAACCTATTTTTCTTTACTTACAAATGTAAATCAGAAACAATGCCATCCAGATTGAAAGAGAAGAAGTAGAAAGTGTGTTCTTGATTTCAGATATATGTTTTACAGCAAGCAGAATGTGGAAGGAATGTATTCAATATCACTCTTCTTAGTAACCCTCTGCAACTTTTTACTGACTCAAGAGACAAGTAAAACTCCTGAAAAGACTATTAATAATGTTTCTCTAAGACTAAGCATTTGTAGAAATCACATCCCTCTTCTCCAGGAAGCATTCCATGTGACAGAAAGTCAACTCTATTTGATCAGGACACAGCTTGCTTGAAAGAGGTAGGAATTCGGGGAGAGAGGGGAAATATTTACATCATGTATCAGTTTCTCATATGTCTGGAAGGTTCTAGATCATACTCTTTCTTTGTTTCATTCCAGACTGGCTTTTAAATAAATCAGTAGAGTTGCTAAAATGCACTTGAATTCATTCATGCGCATGTTGGATTTAGAAAATACCTCTCAGCAATGCTGAAAGCTGCTTATAAGAACCACACTTTTTGTCCTTTTGGAGGATGCAGAAGGAGCTCTGCAGCTGAACCAACCCCTTCCACAAACCATGAACTATTTCAAGTTGATAAAACAGATCTCGTTGCTAGAAACCCACAGTCTTAGAAGACAAAATACTGAATGAAATTTTCTCTTTAGAGAAGCATCTTGAGACAAATGTTAGAGGATAGTCTTTTTGGAGAAACACTCGCTCTAGCTGCCACTCCTACCTACACATAAAATGCGTGGGCATTCTTAGTACTTCTGGAACTACTGTAGAAGAAAAGTTATGCGTTATAAATTGCAAAATTCAGCTAAGAATACATGTAAGTCTTTATCTGAGTAGAAATAATTTAATACAATAATATTAATATGATAGCAACACTAAAAATATAATAATAAATATAGTATTTCCCCTTGACATTTTTAATGTGTGCTTCTCTCTCAAAGGATTAGGTTCTATGCTTCCTCTGGGTGCTACATACATGGTGAGAGTGTCTTTCAGCTTTAATATTTATTTTGCTGTTCCACTTGGTTGCATATCTGACATATGATTGCAAAACCTAGTCTCCCGACTTCAACGAGTTGGAATCCCAGTCACAAAAGCTCTAGATAATTGCAGGATACCATTAATCCTTCTGCAGTATTCACTGGTCAGACCACTGATCTAGCACAATAATTGAAGCAAATGAAAATTTAAAAAAAAATCCCTATATTTGCAGAACAGCTTTTGTTAATAAAAATGAAATTCCGATTAAAACATGCAGATGGGCTTGCCACATTAATTAATGAGTTTTAAAAAATGCTGCTCTATTATTCTCTTTAAACTTATTCTTTTAACTGACTAGGTATTCACTCTATGAGAGTCAATAGTTGTATTAGTGGAGACAATAAGACAGAGAGCTGCTGAGTTTCAACACTGAATGTACAGTAAGAGCTGCTGTTAAATCTGTCATGGAGGAGAAATTAATGTATTTCTGTGATAAGCTAGTCTAGAAAATTAAAATCAGACCATGCTAAGTTACAAATAAAATGTCACTTCCCTCCCTCCCATTCCCCCAGCCCTCAAGCTTTCTCATTTATGCAAAGGAAAGAATCTTTTGGGCATATACTCTTCTTCAAGAAACATTTGAACTGACAGAAACTGTTATGAAAAATGCAGAGGTTCAGAACTTTGATACAAGGGTTTTAAACATTTTTGGTCCTCTCTTTTGTGAATAACGTATAAGGTCTTCAAATAAAAAATACTAACATTAAAAAATTAATTAGCTCCTGTGTGACTGTTAGAGATAAAGGAGCTCTTAAAGTGAATGAATACAATACAATTACTTTTTTTTTTTTTTTTTTTTTTTTTTTTTTTTTTTTTTTTTTTTTTTTTTTTTTTTTTTTTTTTTTTTTTTTTTTTTTTTTTTTTTTTTTTTTTTTTTTTTTTTTTTTTTTTTTTTTTTTTTTGAGTAATATCCCAATTTGCTACATCTTTGCAGTATATCTGATTAGGACAGCTACTTTTTTTCTCATGAAGGATGTAGCAAAAAAATCATGTTGGGACTGTAATGATAATATAATGAACAGCTGAGGAAATCTTTTACATAGGAGTATAAATAAAAAGACCCAAATGTAATTCCTTACTTTCCACTAAAAAGGCTGAGAGCTCTCCCACCTCAAGCCTCCTGAAGTAATCAAAGCAAGAGAATCCCATCCATCTCCACCTTTTTCACCCTATATTACACTTGCATGTCTTTCCATGGCTAATTTTACTAATGGTTGCTGCATAGTCTTGGGAAGTTCTGCTGTACTTTGGCAGTTCTAAGAGGCAGCAGGTGCTCATATACAGTATTGCTCATATAAAACTTCTCATCACTTCACTCTAGCCCTCTGTATACAGAAATGGCATTTTCAAATAGTAAAATTTCAGATATGGACATTTTTAATTAAGATGGTGAAGAGCAGTGAATATTTTTTCCAGTCAGTAGATCTACTTATTTTTAAGGAAGAGATACATGTGGGAGGAAGGAGAGGTACTTCTAAGAAAGATGTAGATAGACTTTTTTCAAGGCCTGTGGTGTCAGAACAAGGGTTAATTCTTTAACGTGAGGATGGTGAGACACTGAACTGGGCTGCCCAGAGAAGTTGCAGACTGGTCAGTGCTTTAAGGATCCTGGTCTATCGGAAGGTGTCCCTGCCCGTTGCAGAGGGGTTGGAACTAAATGATCTCTAACACTCTCAGCCAAACCAAGCCATGCTGTGATTCTGTGATAAGTAAATCACAAGAAATCAGTAAGGAGCTGAGTCACTTTTAGCCATGGTTGTAAGATGATCTATGAAGCAGAAAACTGAACTGCAAATGTATTGTGTGTTTCCATATGTATATTTATTTTCCATCTATATATCAAGACCTTCTATACTACTATTCTGATTTCTCTTCTGGACTGAAAGAAAATTAGTTTTTTGGGTTTTGATTAGTGGTGTGATATTTCACAAGTTTTATGAAATGGAGAGGATTTCAAACAAAACATTCTTTAAGCAGTCTAAATCTGTAGGATAAGCCTTCGGTGCAAAAGCCTGAAAGATACCACATTTGGCTGTAAGGAAAGTGCACATGGAATTATAGAATACTGACAAACTCACTTTCAAAAGGAAAAAAATATGGTTGAAGGCCATATTGGTGCAGCTATCAAACTAACATCTATTCAGCAATGTTTTATATCTGTATTTACTTTGAATTGAGTTGGTATCTGTTATCTCCTTACCATCTCCATTCCAGGATCAGGAGGCCCCATGATCAAAGTCGTTCAATTGCAACACAAAACAGATGCAGAGCTTATAAAATAAACTCCTGCAACTATTTTACTAATCAAAATAGAGCTGGGAAAGTTGTTAATACACTGGTCTGTGACCATCCACAGCGTTTATTTGTCAGCATGTTTCCCAGCATAGTCTTGTTTCTCATCAGCTACCGATTTCCCAGACAGTGCCCGGACACTACTCAGGGAAAACAGGCAACAGGAAAATTTGCTGCAGCCATCTCTTTTTGCAGACAAAGAGAATTTAGGCTTATGGGTATGGTTACCCTGCATCCTGTTGTGAGGTCCAGCCTAGGAGGTAGTGGCTGTGAAACACTGTGAAAAGGCATGTCAAAATGTCAAAATTTGGGCAGAAAGCAAGTGGTAAAGCCACTTAAAAGTGTTGTCTCTTCAGACATGACTCCTACCACCTCTGCCTTCTCTAGTGTAACTCCTCTAGATTCCTTCTTGTTTAAGCGTGTTAAAAAATGCTGCAGGGTAAGGATAGTAATAATGGTGGATATTTTTAGTGTCACTTTTTGAACTTATTTAGTAATTTTTCTTGAACTTTATTATCTTAGAAATGTTGAGCCCTAAAACTTTTGAAGACTAAGAAGATACTTTTGATTTACATATATGTTTTCTTTCCGTATATAGAGAAAGAAAAAAAAACTTATGAATTTATTTTTCCTCGTAATTCAATGGAATGTACAATTTCATCCCACTGACATAATTTAAAGTATAATGCACTGAATAAAATGATTAATGTGGTGAGGAAAAATTCAGCATTTTGCAATTTTTGTCATTATTATTTCCAGTCATGACTCCACACTACCATTTGTCTTTATTATTTTTCTGATATACTGGATTAGCCTTGGAACAGAAGTCTTTGAAAAGAAGAGATCTCTTGAGTATTGAATGTATTGCATCAATCTGCGTATTCCAAGAACTACAATTTCATGGCCTTGAGAATATAAAAGTACTGCATAGGGAAAGGTTATTATTATTATTAATAATATTAACAATGATGATGAGGTTAGGGACTTCTAGGTTTGACACGTTCTAGCATTCTATTGCAGGGATGTAGAGAACTTTGAAGCTGAATTTATTTAAGAGAAAAAATTCATAAGATTTGCTAAGACTGAATAATGGAAAGTTTTAGATGATGTTAAATAAGGCAACAAACCCATTTTTTGAGCTCAATGCTTGTTTTCATTACAACCTATTAATAATGCATTATTTCAGTGGATTTGCACTGAGAGAAAGAGACGCTTTTTTGTTTGGACTCAGGCAACCTTCCTCATTTTACTATCTTGCCTGGCAACCTAATTTCAGATTATTTTGAATCAATTTACTTGAAACCCCATAGATAAAAGAAATTAATTTCTGGAGCAATGTTTACTAAAGCCACTATAGAAATGAAAGTTGCTGACAAAGTTAATTTTTCTCACCAGATATGAAACGAAATCAAATTTTGGTGCAAGGACTTTTGAGTATCATCTAGACTGACTAATGTGTATTCCTTCTTCCCAGATAAACCTTCTTTATCCATCTCCTGAAATTCATGTTGTGCAATTTTATGCAATTTTACGGTCTGTTGCTGGAGTGTATTAGCAACTGTTTGGCACATTCTATTTGTGAGAGCTTTTCTTGAAGTCTGCCTCAGTGCATGCAGAGATGCTTACTGGCTGTGATCAACAACATTCAATTAAAACTGATTCTCGGTGTGCAGTGGTTTTTCAGTCTCTGTTTTTCTCCATTTCCAAAAAGAATGCTCTCTAATGTAACAATTTAAAAAAAGGATTTATATTTCTAAAAGATTTCTATCAAGAGACAAACTAAACTCTTTTTTAAAATAGTCAAATTGAAACTTTTGTGGTTTCAATATGCACCAAATTAGACAATGTTTTTTGAAAATCCCAGGAATTAAATTTAATCTGAACATGCAAAACTTGCTTTTTCATGGTCAGCTGGGTTTTGCTGTCATTTTGGAAACTATTAAATAAATATTTCTTTATGAATTTTGATTTTAAAATTTTGAGCTCATGTGATGCTATATTCGAGCTGAGTTAGTGATGAAATAGCTTCATGAATATTGTTAGATAGAAATTTTAGTTTTATTTATTCGAAAGCATTGACTGAGTGCTCTGCAAGGCCTTTTTCAGGGATTCCTTCCCTCCAATAGTCAATCAGGACAAAGAAGGGTGAAGTCTTCACAATGTGCTCTTCATTTTAATTATATTATATATCCTTAACAATACATTTTCCAGTTAGTGTTCACTCTTAGTCTGGACTATCATTGCTTTTCGTAATACATATCTAGGAAGCAACTTTTAGTCAAGTTAATGCCATTCTCTAGATCTCAGGAAATGCATTTACATATAATTAATTGGATTAATTAAATTAGATCCTTACAGGAGCTTCGATTATTTTTTATCGCAACTGAATAGACAACAGAACTGACTATAAGAAGTATTGTTTGCACCTTCCCCTTTCACAGAAAGATAAAGAATACAGACAGGTCCAAGATAGCTCCTGGCTCTTCCCAAGATGGAGCTCATAAACTGAACTAAAGCATGTGTAATTTTCTTCTGGAATTTGCATAATTGCTTTGGATTTGTCTCAGAGAATAGCTTGGAAAAATGATTCAGCTCCAGCTCTGTCATCCACAGGCAGGTATCACAGGCTTATTATTCCTTTCCTGACGTGTTGGGAAAAGGGCAAAAGAAGGATAGGTACAGCCACTCTCCACCTGGCTTTAATGTTCACATTAAAGATTACCTTCTCGTGTGGATCAGTAGGAAAAAATATACAATGCTTCAGGTGCCACATACTATCTAAGCTTTGCCTTAGTCATCTCTATAAAGTTTGGTTAAAATGAAGGGGGAAAGAGGGAGGAACTCAATGCCCTTCCCAAAGGCAGTCTAACTTCCCTTTAGCTGTTTCTAGGCTGTTTTACTTTTAGGCAATACTGGCCTGTTGAAGCCCTTGCCCTTGACTGAAGGATTTTAATCATTACATTGGTCTTTCTTGTTCATTAGCTTCACCTGTTATTTTAGTCACAGTTTCACAGAAGCATAAAAGCAACAGTAATGACTGTCCTGGGGAAAGAAGTTACGTTCTCCTACCTAATTTTAGCCCCTTCTTTGCAAAAGCAGCTTGTTGCTGTATTGCTTGTGCTCACCAGGATTAGGGCAGAGACCCTCGAGTCGCTGAGAGATACTATATACAGAAGGCTACAAAGCCTGCCAGGTTTGGGGTTTGTTCTCATTTTCTGAAGGCCTGTGCCTTTCCTGACTTAAAAAGCATCAAGACTAAGGGTATTTTACAGGATTATGTATTGTAGTACCCCATGTCCTGTACCTGCAGTGTGCTATTGAACTTGGACTGGAGTTCCTTTGAAATCCTCCACACTATTGTATTTACAAGGCTTGGCTTTGCCATATGAATTTTGGTTTCGCCAGGGAAATAAAGAAACTTGTAATAGATGATGTCTACTTTCTTTTTTTGTTGTTGCTGTTTAATTAATTTTTCATGAAACCCAGAAAGAGAAGACAGAGTTGTCTAGCAGTAAAATTAGAAACATTAACATCTGCCCTTGAAGTCTTTCTCACAACAAACAAACCCAAGCAAGAAACCTTACCTTTGATTCACAGTAAGTTTAAGATATAATTATGTAAACTAATCTTTTTAAATGACACTTTGTTAAATGAAACTGTTAAGGAGTGAAATTTAATTAAATCCTACTGCTTGTAGAACTGAATAATATTAATACATAAGAGATTTATGATTTCAGATTTTGTGTGCATCTTCTTCACTAACATTGAATCATATTTTGGTGCCTACTTTAACTTCATTTTTATTTAGTTACCAAATTAGACTGCTAACAAAAAAAAAATTAGTCAAAACTATGTATTGTCTATATATCTATTTTCCCAGCCTAGATTCTATATATAGTTAGGAGATTTTGTCTTTCATCAAAAGTCTGACAAAAACAATTACAAGGAAAGCATGGATAATAGAAAAGGATGACATAACTAACTAGACAACAGGAGCACATCTAAGGATTTATTTCTTATCAAAGTGTGATGCCACAACTGGGAAATAAATGTATTTCAGAATATTTAATTCATCTTTGCCCATTAAAACATGGACCTAAACAGCAAGGCAGCACATTTTACACCCACAGTAATTGCTTCATTTTGAAATGCCAAAGTAGTGGAAATGAGAAACTTTTTGCCGAAGGAAACAATCTAGCAGACTGATTCTCTGTGGAGGCATATTCTGTAAATTGAAATGTTCACTGACAGCAACTTTATGCTTGAAGTCAGCAGATTTTTCAAAGGGCTTGTGCTGTACCATTCTTACCTGGATTAAAAATGGTCATCTTGGTTTTCTTTAAAGTTTGTTAGGTAGGTCTATAAATAAGAAAGGTAAATTGAGCAAACCTCCGTTTGTGACAATTACTGCAAATTACTGATACCTCTCAGTGTCCTTTTGAGATAGAGGGAACTGAGGTTAATAATGATTTTGGAGGTTCAGATAAAAAGTATCATAGCTTCTATAATGATTTTTTTTTCATTTATCAAATATATTTGACTTTATATACCTATCATAGTACTGTGCTTACCTAAAGTCCTGATCTTAGTCTGTTTCTGGAAAACTCCTTCAGCTAAGGGCTCATCAGGTGGGATGCTGGAGAAGTTTTGTTTCTGATTATCTTTATATGCCTGCTGCATTATCTGAGTGTCTCAACCAGCAGAAACTACATTTCCAAGTAGTAATGTGAATGTTTTGGTGAAGATTGACAACACTGAGAAGTCTTTTCACTGACACTCCCAATGATCCTAAGCACTCTGACTTCTGATTTAGACAGCATTGTGCAAAGGGCACTTGTTCACTTCTGGAAGGAGAGAGTAGTTCATTAGGTCTCGCAGAAGCAGACCTTCAGTTAGATCATCTATTACCTGCACCTTTTTTCGAACATTTCCTCTAAGTGGTTTGAAGGATTTGTTCTGTCATGGTGAGGATTTGCACCAAGTATTCACCTAAGAACGTCATTAAACCAAATACAGTGCAAAGGAGAACTGACTCTTATTTCTGTCCATTTGTCCAATGGAATAAGTACCCAGAGAGCCTGATAGCAATTGTCTGTAAATAGACTAGGTAGGAGAAAATGGGATCCAAGCTACCTTTGTATGAACTCATATATATAGAAAAAGCAGGTGGGTATGTTACACTTCAGGCAAGCCTAGTTCCACTTGGTTGCTTCAATCAAGAGGTCTAATTACGGAAGTTAGAGACTGGCAGAAGAACTTGTTACAGTGCATTTCAAAGGCTCCCTTTGCCCATGACTTTGTTTTGTTGCCAAATGAAATAACACAGTGCTAAATCCAATTTAGCAGAGCTGTCACCAGTTTGTAAAGCTCTCCTTGCACAGGAGTGAGAGTGCAGTTCCTTCTACACTTCCAACCTAATCATTTTTGCAGTCCATTAAGAAACCATGGGTTGAGTTGCTGCCTCTCAGTTTCCTCAGTCAATTTGAAGGTATGGAGCACTCACGACAGGTTCAATCTTAGTAACAAGGCATGTAAGCATTGCTTGACAAAACATTTGTATCATCAGGCCTCTGTGGCCTCCCTCCCTCACCAGCTGCAGGTAATTCTGCAATAGTCATGATGGACAGATGAGTCTGTTTCATTTATGAAAAACAGACATCTCTCAATGCCCTTGAAAAAAAAAAAAAAAGGAGATTTTTAATAGGGAAGACCAAAAATCATGACAAAAAAAAAAAAAATCAGGGATGTTTTCAGAGGAAGAGATCCTTCTGCCAGTATTCAGCTGCATAAAGGAATATACTTGGACAGACAAATGCCAGAACTCCAGTATTCTTGTGTCCATCTAGCCTGTGGGAAACTCCTCATCTCAAACATAGCATGTGGAAGCAGGATATAGCAGCCAAGCATGAAAGATGATTTATATTCATTGCCTTTAATGTATTTTAGTGTTAATTACTTGTATTTGTGAATGTTACATTTACTTAAAAAAACTTGAGAAGTAACTTGGAATATGTTGAAGGTTAGTCCTTCTCTGAACTGGTTTTGAAAGTTGGTACTTTATTTGAGATAACTGAATAGTTAGCCTCTAGACTGTACTGGTGTTGGGATATTTTACTCATTCAACACTTTCTTTATCAGTAAGTTTAGGACCTCCACTAAAATAAATTAATTCTTTCTCTATATCTACAGTCTTCATTAATTACTCAAAGATTTTGTAATGTTCTTAGTGTTTGAAAATAGCTTAAATTATTCATATTGGCATCCCAGTGTATCCTAAGAACATAGACTATTAGGATGTTTTCATGAATCTTTGTGAATGTTTTTCAAATAGTTCTCCTAGGCTTAAAAATATCAAGAAAACTTGCGAGGAAATAATTTTTGATCAGTTGTAGTTTTCACTTATTTCTTCTTAAGGAATTAACCTTTGGGATTTAGAAACAAACACAAAGGCTCTTTTCTGTGGTTTGCCACACCCTGAGTCCTCTATACTGATCCTGCAGTGGTGTAGCTGAATGTTACAGATTTCTACTATCTTCATTTTCCAAACACTTCTATCTAACAGCAGGAATTTTTGAGGGATGGTGCATATCAGCACGAGCAGTGCCGTGGGAAAGGTTATGGGGCTAACTTGGGTAGTTAATATATATAGAAATATATTTGCATAAACATAGCTTCTCACTTGAGCAAACAGCTCAACTTAAAAGCAGGCTGTAAACAGTGTGGGTGGACCTCCATGCTAGAGAAGTTTCATCAGCCCTACTTCTTTCTCTCTCTGCCTCAGAGCCCGTGTGTTTCCACAGAGCTTGTGTTGGGTCTGTAGACAGCTGCAGGCAAATGAAGTTGCTCAGTCATACTATTCCAAGTAATTGTCTCCTATTTGACAACTAGACCAAAACCTCTCTAAAATATGTTGTCCAGGTGCCACTGTTGTTGTTTTGGTCATCGTTAAGGCAGCAGAGCTTGTGGATGGTATCAAAAGAAACACAGCAGCAAAAATATGCCTGAGCCAGCTATTTTGAGGCTTAGGCATTCCAGGTAAGATTTGGGGCATGACCTTTCCAGTGCTTTGTAAAATGTATTTGTGCAATGCTGAGAAATTTGAAAGTTGTATCTCATAGTAAGTAGTGAGGTTCCCCAGCAATGAGCAGACCTGAGCCCACTGTCTGTCATATGGCAGGAATGTTTCTAAGTGCAAGTGATTGCTGCTGACATGTGAAAATGTGGAGCTGAAAAATTCATACCTTTTTTGAGGTGGAGATGGCAGATCTGGTGATGGCACACCTGTTAGCATGTGCTGGAGTGGGACTGAAATAGGGGTGAAAAGTAACTAGCTAAATAAAGCTCCTGTACTTTTATTAGATAGTTTTAATAAACTATTTACTACTGTTAAAAAAAAAATAAAAAAGATTCTGCACTGTCCTTTGATTGTATATGTTCTAATTGAAAAATACGTTTTCTATAAATTAAAAATGAGCTAAACTCTAAAGCCAAGATGCCACTTTGTATCAATGTATCTATGTATTTATGGTATAAGATGCTTCTTCAAAAAACAGTATCAAGTGCATTCAAATACTGGAATGTTTATGGAGAGTTTACTTAATGCATTGATATTCCAATCCCAAATCTTGTTTTGTATCTCACTGTAGTCTGGAAGTTTCTGTTTCAAAGTATTATAAATACTGACTGTGACAGCTAGGGTCTGATACTGTGAGATTCTGAAAACGTCTGCAGCATTAAAAGGGTGATATTCATTGTGGCAAAGGCCAGTGAGAGTTTCCAGGACTTCATTACGTCGCTTGTTTTTACCTGAAGATTGAGCTTTGTGCTCAGCCACTTCCACCATGAGGTGATTTTTCTCTGGAAACCTCCAGACAATCACTGAAGTGGTTTGCTACTGTAGGGCAGGTGTGTGCATGGAGGTTGATGATCTTTGTCTCTGCATACAAACAGCAGCAATTTCAGTGCTTCCAAAGCTTGTCCCTTACCTTTTTCAGAAGGTGATAAACTGTTTGACCCCTCACCATTTTGGAACAGAGGTGTATGTGCTATCAGCAGGATGGTTGTGCTGAAGGTTCAGGATATAGCTGGCTTGTCAGCTGTTTCCAGTGGAGTCACCACATGCTGTAGCCACCTCTGAGGACACCCAGGAAAGGCATTTGGCAGTACAAGTGAAATAGGATACTGCCTTGATGTGCCTGAATGTGGAGTACAGCCCTTTCGAGTGCTGCAAGTATCAGTCTCACCTGAACATGCTGATAGAGCTGATTAAGAAAATCTCTATTCCTTCTGATGGCCATTTCTCCAGCTGGGTTAAAAAGGGCAAAAAGGGATTTGCTTGGAAAAAATGCCTACCTGGCTGTGCTAGAATTTCCAGAGGAATCCAGAACTGTCATTAGCAGTATAGGTTAATGAATGAGGGAGAAACAGTCAAGAGAGGGTGGAGCCCCTTTGAGCAGGCCTGCATTTGTCCTTAAACACAAGTGCAGCACATATGATTTAATATATTATTTAGTTTTTAATGAAGTCAAGTAAGATGGACTTTCCCCCCCCATAAATACCATAGTAGAAGAAGCACCCTTCTTTTAAATTAATAAAGTAAATTTCAATGAAGCCAAGGTACAAATGCTCAAGCAAAGCGTGTATTATATAATAATATCTAAAATAATAGGTTTAAAAAGGCATTAAAAATGCAAGGTCCAGCAATCAGTAGATATAAGCATTACATTTTAAAAAATCTGTGAAGGCAGCAAACATTTACTACTAAAAGACCTGACTTTATTTTAGCTTAACCTTCTTAAAAAGAAATTAGAATTCTAAAGATAATGGATTGAAACATTATGCCCAAAGAACTGTCTGGTTACAAGTTTGAGCAGTGTGTGTTAACAGCCTGGAGAGCCAAACACAACCACCCCTCATTAGCTTTTCCCTCAGTGCGGTTAGTCTACCAAAGTTAGCATTTTAATGCTGGTTCACGATTGACAATCCAAAATAAAGTCTTAAAGAGAAATAATGCGAGCAACACAGCCAGCCCATCTGCATCAGGGTTTTTTTCACATGTTTTTGTCCTGGCTTTTTTTTTTTTTTTTCCCATGTGGAAATGTTTTCTTCTCTGAATTCCTTTATTCAGGATATTATAAAACTTCCTTCCATTTTGATTTGGCTTTAAATGTGTTCAGTAGTCATCTTGCTACACACACATATATATATAGCAGAAATATTCAAGTAGCAGCTTCTCTGAATGAAGAATGAAGGCATTTTCAGATGAAGCAGGCTACTGAAAAATTGATGATGGCAGCCTGCATCTTAAACAGTCAATTTTCTGTGCTGAAAGGAGAAAGTTCCTACAGGTAGTTCACATTTGGTTTTAATTTTACCATCCTGAGAAATTTTTAGAGACATGGACACAAGAGTTAGACATCAGAATGCGCTGACATTTGGGAAAAAGATTTTATTATTTACCTTTATTTTATGGTCCTTCCCTAATGTGGTACTATTTACTGGTGGCATGGGAGATAACAAGGCGACATGGTCTTTGGTCTGACCTTGTGCAGCTGTTTTTACAACTGCAAAACACTTTTTTTCTAAGTCAAAACACACATTACTAATGTTTTTCCTCCTAATGTATTCATAACTTTAATTATGTAATTCATATTGGTTCTAGTTTTCCTTTTTGCTTAAGGCATATTACATATGTGCTTTTGCTTGATTCTTTCAAAACATTTTTTAATTAAACTTTTTCATAGTCTATTCTTTGAAAGTGATTTTCTTTAAAAGTTGATAAGTTTAAATATTAATGATCTATTTCATAGAAAAAATGCTTTTTATGTATTTTTCATAGAAATCAGCTGTTGACTGGATAAAATTAGGACTGTCATCTTCTAGATCTTTAGAAATGAGAAATTATATGGTATTAAGTGTTTCCTTTAATTCAATAAGTTATTAATTTGATCATTAGTAATGTTTAAACATATTAAAGAACCACATGAATACTATGGAGTCTGTCCTCTGATCAACATTATTATTTCAGACACTGTTTTAATTAAAAATGCATAACTTCAGAAAATTCAACCCTCCTTTGGAACTACATTATCAAATCAACATTTTGTTAAACAGCAACTTATACCTTCAAATGCATTTTTGTTCTTGATAATGTCCATGTTTACTAAGTGGAGGATGTTGTTATGGGGTGATTGTGTCACTTTTGTGGTTTTCTTTTTGAAGTAAAGAAGTAAGTTTCAATAATCCTGGAAAACAGCTCTAAGAAACCAACCCCCCTAACTTAACTCTGTAATTCCCACTGTCTTTGAAAAGGGTTAGGGCATCAAGAAAAGCTTTAAGAGTTATCCCTTGATGCAGAGGTCAGATTGCCAAGAGTGACACCTTTTTATGTGTTATACCTCTGTTATAGCCTGGCCCCTGTTTCTTGTACTTTGATGTTGCATTACTGTTCTGCCACAATAAGGTACTTATTGTTAGGGAGAACTGTTTTGAGAGAAACCTCATGCAGAAGGCAGGATACCTTAAAGGGTTTGGATGGGAAATGAGGATTTTTAGTTGCTTTGTCTTGTTTGCATTTTCCCTGTAGTCTTCTGTAGAATCTTATTCTCATTTTTCCTGGATTTATTGTCTTGTGCAATCCATGTGCGTAAATACCTGCAAGGGAGAGGGCCAAATGACTTCTCTGGTGGTGTCCAACATCTGCAGTATTTGGAATGGAAAAGAGCATCTCCCTGGAAAGGCCACAGTGCAGACTAAGACTGGAACTACATATTGTCTCTGTGAGCAGGCTTGCCTGGTTAATCTGTTCTGCTCACAGATTTGTATTGAGACATTTTCATCCTAATTGACTTTTTCCTCTGGAGTGCAGTTGGATTCTTCTCCTCATCCTTTTTATGAAAATATAAACGAGGCTGCTAAAAAGCTTAGTAAGAAGGTATGGACTCAACTCCTTCTTGGTTTACTGATGGTATCCAAGTGAATATCTCCATCTCCTTCTGTAGGAGGACTAAGAGAGAGGGATTAAAGTATTCTGGCAAGCAGTGGCTCTGATGTGTTTTATATGCTCTGTATTATACAATGCTGATAACACTGCCTTCTGTGAGAAGAGCTGATTTTGTTTTTCTTAATGCCAAAAGAAGTCAGTACTAATCAGAAAGCCAGAAGCTTTCATATCTTGAATGACAACAGAATATTAAAATAACTGTTCAACAACTTTCTTTCTTTTTTCCCCCCTGTGGTCAGAAGAGTTAATATGATAAATTCAGAGAGAGTTTTCACACTGACATTTAATTAAAATGAAATTACCTATCATTGTTATGGGCTACATAGAAGCTATTATTTATGTTTATATTATTCTAATGCCATATTAGACTAGGTTTGCATTTGCATCAGTATGTTAGCCTGACTTCAATTATATCTTTCTGCACTTGTAACAGCAACTGCAAGCTGCAATGTTAAATACTTACAGAAAAAGACTTTACAGCTTTCTTCAAAAAGGAAGGGGAAGTGTTCAGCCAGAGGTTTCTTATTTCCCCCATTCTTAATTTAAATTTTCTTCAGTTTACTCCATTATGGCTGCTCATCACAGAGGCCAGCAGAATGGCTGAAGGACTCTTGTTGATAGAATTTTTATCATGCTATGTAGTTGGACTAGTTCCTTGTGCATTAATGGATGAGATCATCTTTTAATGCAGCAAGACTTTCGTGTGATAGTAGTTCTGTTCTATAGACTATAAAAATATAGCATGATACTGTAAGATCACTTAGAGAACAGTGTTTATCAAATGGAACATACCCTTTCCTTTGAAGCAACCGGAATAACTGAAGAGGGAGGTTTTGGATGGGTTATGTATATGATTGTCATGAATTTTTCAAAGGGCAAAATAATCTGATAGGCTTTTTAATTCCACACAGAGCGATGGTTTTGTCAATCTGAGAGTGCAAAGTCAGCTGTTCCACTTCCAAAACACCTGCTCACAACATTCTACCACTTTCCACCTGTATCCCACTACTAAATGGGGAGCTCCCACTGTCCCCCGGTGAAGAATTCCAGTGAAGCTATTAGCAGATCACTGTGACTGTTTAATAAGTGCTCCTGCTGTCAAGGAGAGAAACTACCAACAGAAACATCTTGCTCTGGCTACTTTCCAATTTTCCTTGAACCTCTATATTTGTACTATATCCTTTGACCATCTGCTATGGTTTTTGGCCTTGGCACTATCAGGGAGCAACATTGGTGGGCATTACTCCGTAAGGGAAGGCAAGCTGGGAGCCAAGTGTGATACCAAGGCAAGCAGGGACAGTGACTCAGGGTTAAAGGGCAGTTTCACAATAGGGGCAAACAGAGCAAGTGATGGTAAACCCTCAAACTTAAAATTTTGTCTGTAAGTTCTGAGGCAGGACTGAGATCAAACCGTGAAGCAAAGTGAGGACAAGCTTTGTGACCTTTCTCCCCTCTAATTTCTGGATAAATAGCTGCCTTATATTTTGAAGATGATGTGTCCATTTCTAAGTCTAAACTAAGATAAAACTAAACAAATTCTACAGGCAGTTGAGCAGACAGTAGGAGGAGAGAACAGCATGTGCTTGCAGCTCTGGGATTGAGGGCAGAGGCTTCATTTTTATGGCAAGAGAGAGGAGTAAGAATTATTGATGTTTTAGAAGGATACCGACAAAAGAAGGAACAATTTTCCACAGCTAATGTGACAGCAAAAAGGACTCTTCTCGGGACAGGGTACCAACAAGATTTTTTTCAGTAATGTTGCCTCAGACCAATTTGGATGAAATCCTGCAGGCTACAGCAATCAAATCCTGTGTGGTACTGCAGTGAATTACAGCATACATCCGCTTAAATCATTGGCATAACAATATATTTGGAGTTTAATTGGGGATGACATGAGTGTAGATGAGCTGTCAAATTGGCTGAATAGGTTGCATCACAATCAAGTAAATTCTTTTTAAAGAAAGAGACTAATTAATGAAAAATAGTCATCCTTAATGCATTTGCAGTAACTGAAGTAACAACATGAAACTGATATTTTGGTTCTATAAAAACTTAGTGAATGACTAACTAGGTCTTGAAGCACACAAACCAAGGATCCTTAATTGGCTGGGTTGAACAGGGAAGTGGTAGAATTCTTTATTTACAGGGATGGAAAATTTCAGATGTGCTCACATCGGAAAACCTAGCTTTCATTAAATTCTGACACTGCAATGTTTTTTACTGTTAAGAAGCTCAAGAAAGAAAAAAAAGGAAAATTAATGATAAACTGCATGTGAACTAATTCGTGTGCTAAACCCGCCCACCACTTAGAAGCAGAAAAGTTTTTTCTAAACGTTGAAAGAAGCATGGCTTTGGGTTATGGAGAGAAAAGTAGTAGCCTACAATATATGAAATGAAGGACAGGTAAATCTTCCAAGTTTTATGGAAGTCACAGCCAGAGCTGCATTGACTTTAAATGTCAAACACAGGCACAGGTGAATCGGTAATTATATACTTTAACTGAAAGCACAGAAAAGACAAACAAGTAAGAACATTTAGTCTGCATATTCTTGATAATAATGTATTAGGATAAACTGTAGAACACTGAAGCTGAACATTGCCTATTGTTCAAATGCTTACCCAAAACCAGACAACCATTTGGTAAGTGGTATGTGTGAAAAACTAAAAATGGGGAGCCAGAATGTGGTTTAAAAGCTTCCATGTGCAAATAAAAAGCTCTTTGCTGTTGGGTTTTCCTCCATAGACTTCTATATTAGCATTTTGGTGGCATACTTATGTGTTGCTTTATTTTTCTTAAGTTTGCAACTGTGGTATCTGCAGAGTTGGTAGTACTACCTAGGTTCATTAATGCAGCATTTATGTCCTGCAACTGTTCATGTAAATACTGGGTTTCAAGGCAGCCTTATGAATATTTCACCTGCTTTTGAAATAGTTGTGAGGCATTTTTCCTCAGTAAGGAGACTTTTATTGTTAATATGCTGCTTATCTAAAATGATTGGTTCAAAAATATTTCAGTTGTATTTTCCTTCATTTGACAAGCTTTCTTCTTCTATTGCAATACTCTTTAATACAAGATTTTGGAAATTATGACATGATGTTAACCTAATCCTAGTTATTTTACTGAGTTAGGAACCTCTGAAGAAAAACTGAAAGCTCTTCCTCCTCCAGAGTAGTGCTATGTGCATAGCTCACACTGATGGAGACAATTACTGATGTTATAGCAGCTTTAGCAGTCTCTTATTTGAAACAATGTGCAATTCAAACATTTAACATTCGTTTTAATTTTTAAGAAACTATAAGACAGGTATTCTCTCTTTCAAATGTAAAGATGTCTATAAAACCTGTAGTGATACATCACAAGCCTTGAAATATATCGTGCAGATAGCTTCAAGGTTTGTCGTTGCCTAGATTTACCCAGGGCATCTGAAATCTCAGGTGGGGGAAGCTGTTTCCCCAGTGCTGTTCCTGTACTTACATTCAGCTCAGCTGGAGGCTGCACTCTGGTTGCCCGAAGGTAAATCCTGGATTTTCCGTGCAAGTGTAACAGTTGAATTTCAGTCAATATATTTAACTTGGTCTAGAAATTGTCTCCGTTAAATAATTGGAATTTTCTTTGGGTGTTCATTCTGCATTGAGGTTTTTCTGTTTTAGTCTGTAAGGCCTCTATTGTCCCCTGTACAAAAAAAAGCAAACCCAACCCTGCTATACAGTGGGCATGCCTGATTTCTGACAGACACAGATTTCTTTCCTCTAATGCTAACACATGCTAACTTAGGGATTAGGTAAACAAGCACAAAGGGAGCTGCCTGTTACTGTCTGGATAGTCACTTGGTTAATGCTCCAGCACTTTGTCTTCATTTCAGACAAACAAAGAAAAAAGTGTGTTGTCATGCCTTAAATAAGCAGTGTCATATATTACTTAGTAAGTATCCAAAAGACTCAAGCGTGCAGGACACTAATCAGAGAGAAATGCAATATTGGGCTTAGAATAAGGAAGGGGGGTATTTTTCTTATAGTAAGATATATTTCTCAAACATGAACTGGATGAGGACCTGAACTTATTGTTATTGCTGATTCTTGAGAAAGAGAGAATTTCTTTCAGTGGTGTTAAGTAATTTAGGTCTTTGTTGGAGTCTAAAGATATTATGGAAGAAATTTAGGCAAAAAGATGCTCATACTGAAATATTAGTTTTTTGAAGTCCTTAAAAAAAACCCAGTAATTGAAAGTGATGTTTGCAGTAACAGGATATTTTAGTGTCCTTTTAGTAGAAGTTATTTCAAAAGACTAATCAGAAGATTATCTTAAGGAAATATGGAAATAAAATGTAACTTAGAAGGAAACTATTCTACAGATGTCCATCTTTGACTCGTCATGCCTCAAATGTCTGTTTTGTTTAATTCCCTTGTAATTCATCAGGTTATGGACAATATTGCTCCTCTATTTGAAACTGATTTTTCTTGTGAATTTTCCACTACTGAAAATACTGAAAATGACTGAAGCTACCCAGAGGAGGCATTCCCATCGATACTTCACTAAACAAGGGAAGGGAAGACAAAAGAAAAAAGAATGGCTGGGGAAAGCATATGTATTTTCTTGAGGTTTAAAAATGGGTGGGGAAGACTGGATCCTAGAGGTGTCATCTTACCAGCATTTACTTGCCTAAAGAAAAGTAAAGGAGAAACATGATATTTTTCTCAGGATAAAAGTAAGAACATCCCTCTTCGAAAGTAACATTCACACTCTAAAGCTTGTCACATGTTTTAACTTTCCCAGAGGTGATTGCTGAAGGGTTCAGGAGGAAGAAGGAATTTCTGTGTGGTGAGAGGGACACCACTCCAGCAGGGATAGAGGGAAGACTTTGACTCCACGTGGTATCTCTCAGTGATGCAGATCTGGAGGAAAAGCATGTCCAGCTGAGCTCCAGCTACCCTTGAGTGGCAGTCCAGTGAGAATTCTCCTGGGTCAGTATGGGGCCTGAGGAAAATGTTAATGTTTCCCACAGCTCATATCCAGCTTTGAGTTAAACTATTCAGGATAGGAGGCGTGAATAATTTCTCCATGATACATCTCCCCCAAGAAAATTATATCTCAGTTAAAAGGTATATAAATACATCTTGCTGTCTAGGACTAAAAATTTATTTCTTTAAGAGTCCGTTGGGAATATGGTAATATTTCTGAGATCCTTGAAGTGCCTATTTACATTTAAGTTCAAAAAGCCTTTGTAAGACTTAGCAAACAGCCTCCTTTCACAAAGTGTTGAAAGGAACTTCTAAGACCAAGTGGGAAGGGAGGGCAGAAGTGGGGGGAAAATCTCTTCATCTCTGCAGAGCACCAGATATTACCACTGTAGTGTAACTTATACAAAATCAATCTTTTCCAATTAGTAGTTTTTGACTGCCTGTGGCAGTGTACCTCTGTTCACCGAATTTAATAGTGAGGATCTTGGTTCTGAACCTCATTCACCACTAGGGAGAGAAGTTATTAATGCCAGGTCATTCATTAGACTAATTTAAATATTAACACAATGATCATACAATCTTATCCAGTTTTACTCTAAAAACGGAGTATATGCATTTGCTGTAGTTTGTTGACAAACAGACTATTGTAAAACTTGAAGATGTAGCGAGAATGTACAGTAGCTACTTGTTCTCAGTGCCTTGCTGCCATCTGGATCAACCATCCCCTGATATCTCTTCTAATTCCTGCATAGTCACCCCTCTTGTGCAGCCAGCATACTAAAGAAGAGGACTTTTGCCACATGGAGCTATACTGGGAAGCCTAAATTCTACCCAAGTCCTTTGCCTATAAACAGTGGGATTTTTGTAATCAGTGTCCTAAGATAATCAGTTAGTAAGGAGCTATCTGGTAGGAAAAAAAAAAAGACAACACTTTAAGATTAATTTAGGCAATTGTGAAGAAAACTGAGAATATTTGACTTCACGGTATCCATGATATACTGTTTGTGACCATGCAAATATTACCTGTAGGCAGGGGAAAATCTCTGGAATTTGATTTTGCTTTTTTTTAAAATAAGAAATGCAAAGGATTTTTTTTTTTTTTTAAGCTCATACTCAAGGATTAAACGTCATCCTTGCTCTGATTTCATCTATTCTGGAATTTTCTTCTCAACAAGTCATAAGAAGACTTTTAGACACTCAATTCATATATAGCAAGCCTGACTATGGAGATGAATCTTCAATATATTCTGAAATTCAAACATTTTTTTAAGTGTTTGAAATTAGGCAGATGTCCAAAAATTGGCATTTACATTCTGGGGGGAAAAAAAGGTCTTGGTCTCCACTTTTCTCCTTTTAAAAAAAAACCCCTAAATCTTGTTCTCCATCTCTAGAAATATGTTTTTCTTCTCTTCAGTTCCTGGAAGCAGTGCTGTTGATGCAGCATTCCCATAAGAGTTTTTCAGTGTTTCAGGGGTAGTTATGCTCTGTACAGAGCAGCAGGGAGCAACTTTTCTCTCAGCAAAAGCACTGGTGGTGGTGTGGCACACTGGCAGAAGTTACAGCAGATACTGAAAAGTTTCAGTGCAGGGAAAGATCAGACGGTTCACTTAGGGATTTGTTTCCCTGGATAATCCTGGCAGTCAGCATGTTTTATTTTTGCTACTCTTGCTTGGGTGGGGTTTTTCCTACAATAATTTTCTTTTGCAAGTGTACTTTAATATGGCCACCATCTTTCTTGTTGTGGGACAAGGAAGGAAATATGGGTATCTATTTACAAGATCCATTGCTAAATTTGTCCTAGCTTAGAAAATAAATGCTATTTTAGAAAAGAAGAAAGGTATGGTGGGCTGAACCTGGTTAGCAGCCAAAAACTCTCCCCATCTTTACTCACTGGGGAATGGGGTTTTGTTGGCTTTTTTTGTTATTTTGAAGAAATGTCTCTCCTATCTTGTCTGAAGCCATTTTTTTTCCTACTTTTAGACATACACAGCAAAATCTCCCTGGGTAATCAGAGAACAGGGTGACTATTCCTTCATTGTCGTGATTAAGAGAACATCCTTTCTCCCTTATTGAACTCACCTAAGTATTGAAGATGACTTAGCAAGAGAAACTTGGATGACACTAGAGTAAAGCTTGATCATGCAAACACCACAGCAAATGTATAAAACACACATCTGGATTTTAACTGGGTGTAGTTCTGCATGACTTAAGTCTGTGCTCTTCTGACTTGGCCTGAAATACTGCCATAAAAATAGTGTCAATGAATTTTCTCCCTCTAAGGGAAATTTCTTATCCCTAATGGAAGAGAAAATCTGAATATTCATTTTCATTTGTTTAAGTTTTAAAGCAATCTTTGAGACCAAATTTAATTAAGTTTTAACTTTAAGTTTCTGTATTGAAATTCAAATGTTTACTTTAACCCAAATTCTAATTTATTTTAAACTACAGTTCTAATAAATTACTCTAGGTAATCTCTCATGTAGACACTATCAGCAATTTCCAGCATTCAGCATTATGAAACTTCTAAAAATATTTTCATCAAAATTAATTCTTCTCTTTCTCCTGTAACTTGTAAAATACAAAGAGACATGTATTTTTGCTAAAATATCTGTGGTAACAAATCGGTAGATAAAAGATTATAAATCTTTAGAAATGCAAAAAAAAAAAAAAGCTTTTTGCTATTATTTTAAAGAAATGCCATTTTGGGGTCAAATACGTTTTTGGTAATATGTGATTTTCTGCAAATTTATATGTACAAACATAGATTAGATAGATAGATAGGTAGGTAGATAGATAGATAGATAGATAGATAGATAGATAGATAGATAGATAGATAGATAGACACAAACATTTTCCCTGTCTGATAAATCACTTCTCTGCTTGGCACAAAACCCCTGAAGTGGTACAGATGTTACTATATTCCATTTCTATGCTGAATTAGAAAATTAATTAACTTCTTTGCTGAGGCTTCAGTTCAAGAAACATTGGATTTTGTCTTATCAGAATCACAGTCACAAGGACAAGTGACTGTGATTTCCATACAAATATTTCAATTTCCAAGTCATTGAAGAATTAAGAAGAGGTTTATTTCAGATATAAGGATCTTTCGAAGTTATCAGTGAGAAGCACATTATTGTTTTTGGAGGTGTGGTTTGTGAAACCTCCATGCCCAGTTCATATCCTCTATCTTAATAATTTCTATAGGCACAGTACAATCCAGCCTATTTGACTTTGTCGTCCTTGCAGTATTTGGAGATTTGAAATGAAAAAGTTAGACAACTGGCTAAATCAGACACGAAAGAGATAAGGGTTCAAAAAAGACAGGACACAGTCTTAACCTAAATATGGGCAGGGAGGGATTTGCAACTTTTGTAGTTTGATATGATTAATAATATTGCAACCAGGGGTTCTTATTTAACACCCTCAAATGATAGACAGTGGGAAACAATTTTTATAGGTCCTTGAAAGACCTTTGAATAGCCTTGCATTACATATCATGGTGAAATAAATAGTTAAATGGTACATTGGAGACTATGAAACAAGAGGCTGAGGAATCTCAGGAATCTCCTCTGATATTCTGTCCAGTGTGCCTTGTTGTATGAATGTATGGTTATAAGAAATAATTTGTTAATGATGCTGTTAGCATCATATTTTCCTGAAAACCTGCATATATTTTAAGAGAAAGGACATATAAAGCCAGAGGTGTTTTAATTGGAATCCAAGCATGATGGCTATGGAAACAATGGATTACAAAAAATATCACATGGTTTGCATACAATCTGCTCATCTGAAAAAGTGTGGTATAAAAAAATTGCCCGTGGCCCCTTTGTAATTCAAAGATTTATCTGAAAATGTACTTATTCAAGAGGTTATCGTTGTGCAAATATTCTGTGGCGGACTTCCAAGGCACAAACATGAGCAAGCTATAAAATTATCAAAACCCTATATAGCTCAAGAGGTGTGGTTTTTGGGTTGTTTGTTTGTTTGTTTGTTTATTTCTTCTCCAATTGTTTGTAAGTACTTTTGCTCTTAGTGCAAAAAAGCCTTTGTTTTGGGGCTGTCTATCATCTTCTCTGTCGTCTTTTTTCATTCAGGATTGCAATGAATCTGCCACTTGCTCTTGGATGGCATGCAGAAATAGCAAATTCATTCCAACAACTCTCAAACCGTATTAGAGTAGCCACACAATCTAAAAGCAATGTGCCTGTCAGAGCTTTGTTTTCAATTGCTAATGGGTTAAATATTTAATAAACAATTTATAGTGTTTTGCATGTGTCCTTGGCAACAGCACTTTTCATACAGAAACAGCATCATGTATGTGTGCAAATCAAATGTGTGCCACAGAGGCTGAAGCTGTGCCAATTAAAAAAAAAGTCAGAGAATTAATAGCTCCACTAGTGAAGTTACTTGACCGCTTACCTTCTGATTGGAAGTGCCAAAGTCCAGAAAGTAATCAAATGAATTTTTAATTTGCCAACTGCAACATTTATTCTTTTATCCTCTGCAGCATTAGCTGCCATGTGCTCTGTTTTTGGGACTGATGGAGAATCCTGAGGGAAATCTAAACAGCAGATACTATATAACACAGATACCATGGATCTAATAAAATGGAATACAGTATACTCATTTCTAAGCACTTCATATCATCTAATTTCTTATGACAGAAGCTGTGTATTAGTCTTGAAGACACAAATGATATATCCACAGAGTATGTATCTGTAGTTCAGCACATAAGAATTACTCTATTTTGCTTCAAAAACTGTTTTGCTCCTGTTTTCTAGTTGACGTCAATGAGAACGAAAGGACTAAATATCCCTTTCTGTTCTTGATTTCTCTGCTAAGATTGCAAAAGGATAATATCTAGTACTGATTTTAATGATCTTTGTCCTGACAACCTCTGCCCATTAGAAAATAGGATAAATGTTGGACAAACTAAGAGTTGTCAATTAGTAATGATTTGCAATCTGTATTTAGTGATGAATCTGGTGGTAAGCTACTGATAGAAAGCTATACACTGTTTTACAAACCTCCTAGGCCACCTATTTCTTTTAGTGCATAACTTGTTTGTATGCACAGTGAAAACGTCTGATATGAAGTATGACTAGCTCACAGATAACTTATTTTACATATGTTTATCTTGTAAGCAAAATAATTACAGTAATACTGCATGGGGAAAGTGAGAGTGTATATATATATTTTCCAGAACCGTACTAATGAGAATCATCTGGTTGAACTATGTAGCTGTGGAAATTTAGAGAATTATTTATGCCCTATTCAGGGGCTGCAATTTCTTCCTTAATAATGTCTTTGCAATTATGTTGCCTACAAGGTAACCCAAAATTTAAATAAACAAATAACCCCTTCTGTCTGTGAGTTAGTTAGAACCCAAGTAATATGTAGTCTATTCACACTATTACTTACCAACTAATGACGAGGCTGTAAGCAGACTTTGCTTTTAGAAGGTCAGTTTTTATGCTTGCATAAACCCTGACAAGCTACATTTCTCATGTCTGTTTTAATATGAATGGATGAGCCATTTACTGGTTTCTTTTCCAGAGGTGAATGCCCATTTCCTAAGCTCTGAACAAGGCTGTTGTGATCAATGTTCTCTTGTTATCCAATTTTTTCTAAAAAAATTATAGGTAATAGTACCTAATTACCTAACATTACCTAACCTAACATTACCTAAAATTACCCTAAGAGAATCTATCTGTTCCATATCTATCCTTCCAGAAAATCTCCACAAAATTTCACCAGCCTTTCCTGTCCTTGAAACTATTTGGTCATTTTATTTGCTGCCAAGATAACAAGGCCCACTTGCTTGTGTTCAAGTATTGTAATGGATAATTTTATATAAACAGCAAAGATTCCCATTTTGTGTCTTACAAACCAATGTTTTTTGATACTGTAAAACTCCAAGAGAATTTTTGGAAATGTATATACTCTATCATGAATGAAGTGAAGTTTGGTGTCTTCCTTTTAACTTTGTACCAGTAAACATTAGTATGGAAGATAACTGAAGCCAACTGTAAAAAAAAAAATCTAATCAATTAATAGTAGACCTACCCAAGACCATTTATGGTGATTTAAAAATTTTCAGAAGATGTATGGAACTGGATAACCTTTTATTTTAGCTGGCTGTCTTGCCATTAATATGCTGATTCTTAGGAACCTTCAGCTTTAACTGAGTGAATGGTCCTGAAATAAAAACCTTGAAATACAAGTTTGCCAGTTCTGGAATATAAACTAAAGGGGGAGTAGTAATGAAAAGTTACATAAATGACTTAAAGACCTATTGTACAACCTGGACAATGCAAACATTTTCCTGAAACAAGCTGATTTGTCAATATGAATGCAAATCGAAAAAGAAGCAAAGAGCTTAACTGTGTGTTGTTGACTGAAACTATTAAATTAAGAAAAGTCTAATTATCCCTAATTTCTACTGTTTTCAGTATGAAGCTATAGGAGAGGCTGCACATGGAGAGATAAACAGAGATGACTCTTGAATTACATGCCATTCTTTCTTTTCCCCAAACTAACTTCCTCCACTTACCGCTTAGCTCACTGTAACTTCTGCAGCAGGCTTGCTGTGTTCCATGGGGAAATCAAGCAGCTCCCGTAGTTAAGAAAACACATCCACAGTTGGTCACCCTATGAGAGATCTTATCAGGTGAGTACAACATTCACCTGCTGGTCTCTCAATATTTGTGGATTTATGTTTTTTTCTCCTAGTGGAATGTGACAGGGTAGAGTCTTTTTAATAAGACCTTTCATGATTGAGTGGACCAAGAATAAAATAAGGCTTTTCCAGCACTTAAACTAGCTGCTTTCTCTGCACACTTTGCTTATCTGATGGCTTGTTGAATATTTTTGGTCAATAATTATTTGAATAAAGATAAATGTGTCTGTATGTATGTGTTCTGCAGACAAATTTGGGGATTGCCATTTAGCCTAACACGTGATCTCCCTTGAGATGATGTGGGTTTATGGTGTAGTGACAAGGCTAAGGACCAGGTGTTACAGGCATCAGAAAGTTCTGTAGTCAGAGGAGTTTCAGACACCAACATACTCAAGAAGTGCCTTTACACAGTATGAAAGGTCTCCAGTTTAAGGACTTAGAGGATAATTTGGTAAAAAAGGGAGTGTTCAGTATAGGACTATAAGCTTCCCCCTTAAAAAAATAAGTAAAATTGTGTATTTTGATGTGGCTAATTTTTTTTGTTTGCTTTTAATGAAAAGAAGAAGATCCTAGAAGTTTCATGAAGTCTTATTCCAGGTGTTTTTGAATCACAATGTCAGTGTAGTTTTATCTAGTGAAAAATAACCATTTCTGACATTTGAGGAAAAATTGTGATAATTGCCTTCCTTTCATGGTGAGTTTGATGGATGAAAGATTCAAGAAACACTTATCTCCTTATGAAATTTACAATAATAATGCTGAGTCTGGTAATGTTATGATAACACTCCAAATTCATGTAGTAACTTGCATTAGGTGAGAGGAAAGGTTAAGATTGATTATCTTAGCTTGAAGGTGACATCTCACCTGGATCTCATGTGTTTCATTTCATGGAGAAGCATTGTTTTGCTCTTTTGTTTGTCTGTAGAAAGTCCAGCAAAATGCAGTTCTGTTTATTAGTCCTTGAGTTCCCATGCTGATGATAAATAGGAAGAAAATACTTAAAAATTCATCATTCACCTGTCCTCCAAACTTAGCAAACTTGGGAGTTTGCTGGCTCTGAGAGGCATCCCACTCAGAGGGAGATGCTGCTCACTGCCTGCTGCAGTCCAGGAGAGCTCAAAGGGTCTCACTTTGGACTGCTCTTTGGAGGGCCTTTAGTCATAATACTTTTTCATCTGGGACCCAAGAAGGGGCAGTAACTTTCTTTGAAAGTTTGATAACAAAAATGTTATTCCACTTGGGTTGTTATTCAGGCGAGAAAAATAAATTTCCAAGGCTGTTTGTTAAAAACACGAGCTTGTCAGACACACTAGTTCCTAGGAACAGACAGTGCTCTGATAATCTCAAGAAGAGCTTTACCCAGACGCTGTTTGTCAAGGCTGAGGCCTAACAAGAATTTCTCAGATCATAGTACATCCCAAGGAATTGGGGGGGAGGGGGGGATGCAGTAACAAAACATAGGAAGAGGGTATGAATTGGGACATTTATATTAATTTTTTTTTTACCACATTGTTAAAAATTCTATCAAAATCCCATGAAGATTTAACAAGAAGCTCAGTCTTATGGCAAAACATTTAGTTAGTGGCTTTGGCAACTTAATTTTTTGTGTATAGATTGCTAAAATTTAAGAAGTTGCTTGTTCCTCTGAGTAAATCTGTTTATCAGGGGGATTGTAAGATGTCTTTTATAGTTCTTTTTCTCCTGACTGTGAAAAGAATGATAGCGTCAAACAACTGCCAGAAGCAAGAAATTTGAAAGACGACCTTCACAAATCTGACTCATTAGGTTAAAAACTTCGCATCTGCGTTCACTTTGTTAGCTTGCAGAAATGTTTAATCAAGAATTAGAAAGACTGCTGATAACTTGTGCTTTTGTTGAGGTTGCTTTTTATGGAGACATAATTCCAAACGAGTTGCATTTCTCATGTCAGTCATAATGAGCCTATAAACTGCTTGCCATCTTTCTAAAGTGCAGGTGCCAAGTGTGATCGTGACATGGCAATATCTAGGAATGTCTGTAAACATACAGAAGTCCCAATCTGTGCATTTGTGGGAAGATGAACATCAGCCATGCTCAAGGAAACAAGGTTCTTAATAGAGGATGAATTCTACTTCTCCTTTGATTTATTTATTTTTTTTTTTTTTAATTCTGTTTAAAACCGGTAGTTCTGAATCATTTTGTGTGAGTTAGGTTTGGAGTACCTAAAAGAGAATCTGTGTGGTCATGAAAAGCTGTTCATGAAACATAGCTGTTAGGAGTTCCTGTAAGAAGGTATAAAAGTGTGGACAGAGAAGACAATGATGGTTCAAACTGAAGGGTTTCTGCTGAACACATTTACTCACTTAAGTAGTTCTCAGCTCTGCATTGGTACTACCCAGTAAGGTCTGTGCATCAAAAAGGAGTGAAACAAAAATGTTTTCATTTGTATAGACCAGTGTTTCAGTGGCTGTGTTGCAAAGTTCCTCAAAGCACAACTTGACCATGGAGTAATGTTTGATAGGTGCATGAACTGTGGAAATGAAACCTGTATTAAATTAAAAGAAGATTTCCCAATAATATTGATGAAAATACCCTAGTGATTTATGTGCCCTACTGCATTGGAGGCCTGTTTTCCACGGCCAATAACATATTATCAAAAAGGAACCATTTGGGCAGAAGCCAGTATTTGAACAGATTGCAAATTGATGATTATTAAAAAGCATCTTGATATTAAAAATAGCATCTAGATGGCTTTAAAATATACATTTAGGGTGGATTAACTGTATTCAACTGTAACAAGATTTTTCTTTGACATAATCAGATCTTATTAGAAAGTAGTTTACTACTCCTTAGCGAACGTCACCCAAACTTAGCGGTGATTTAATTCTCAATAAATCTTCTTTTGAGAAGGTTTAAACTCAGAGTATGTGTGCTTATGAGGGAAACCTTGTATAACTTTTCCCTTCAGTTGGACATTTTCCACAGAGATAATTTCAGAGGTGGAACTCACTGCAAAATAATTTTGATTTAATTATTATCACTCATGTCAGTTGTTAAAGTAGACTTATAAAAATACGTTGGGGTGAGTGAGAGTTCCTGCCCCAAAATAAAGAGAAAAAGTTTTGTCCTCATTACCTGGGAAGCACAGAGAAGGATATAGGATTCTATAGATTTTGAGAAGAAATGTGGCAGAAATTACAGAATCCTTTTGTAAACTAGATGCCTCTTCCAGTAGTTTTAGAGGAGACAACTTAAATGAGATACTAGACTGTCAGACATTAAATGTAAATATTGCCTTTTAAAATTAATACTGTTAACATCTCTAAAAGCAGTGGTCAACATCATAGCTAGGTTTAGCTATTTTCATTGATTAGAATGAACTTCAATAACACTATTTGTATGCCTGCTTGCGCTGTTCTTAAAACACTGATAATTTGTTGCATTTTTGTTAAATTTTCTCTTTTTTTTTGCCTTATAAGTTTCAAAAAATTGTCACTTATAAGTGTCTCCTTACTAGATATAAACATCTTTCTCAAAAACATTTTTTCGCTGTACAGCTGAAGATGAACTTACTTAAAGTTTTGTGTCAGAAAGGATCACACTTAGAAAACAGACTAAATTGTGGGCTAATTTTACACAACTTGTTTCATTCCCCGTAGAAGATTCTGACAGTAACTCTTTCCAGAGTTCAGCTTAAATATTTCAAGGTAAATCAAATGATTAATGTTTGGTTTTCAGTTATGAATGGAAGAGGTTCTGTTCATTACTTTTTTTATAAGTTTATTTGCCTACTTTATTATTTGCACCTGAAATGTGATTTTGATATGGTGTTGTTGGGGTTTTTTCCTTCCAAAACAATGTGTACCCAGCAAAGTACTGTGCAATAAAAAGGTTTGTAGGTGTTGGCTGGCATTTCTTTTCTGCAGTCATTTAACTGCCTTAGTTCCCGGTGAAAAACATGTCAGCAGCTAGACTACAGTGATTTCTTCAACAATTAAGACCTTCTAAGAGGAATTTGAGTCGTAATATTTTAGAGGAGTAATGTTTCTTCCTCTAAATCGACCTTTTCTACTAACTGGCAGTTGCTTATGTGAGTTTCTAAAGTTCTTGTTTGAACAAGGTAAATAACAAAGTGTGTAGTGTCTGTAGCTGTTAGATGCTTGAAAAATAGATTTTATGACAAAGTAGTGGATTCTAGCCAAAATTATTAAGATTATACCTGTGAAAGTTCTGTGGATTGTACCCTAATAAAAAAGAAAAATACTTTACTGGTTCTTGCAGAGGGACCCGGATAGATTAAAGTATTGGAAAATCATCAATGTCATGAAACTGAACAAGAACAAATGCCAGATTATGGACATGGGATGGAGTAATGCTGGACACAAGTCAAAATATTGTGTGCAGTTTTGGTCACCGCAATGTAAGAAAGATATTAAGCTCTTAGAGAGTGTCCGAAGGAGGACAATGAAGAAGGTGAAGGGCCTTGAGGGGAAGCCATTTGAGGAATGGCTGAGGTCACTTGGTCTGATCAGCCTGGAGGAGACTGAGGGGAGACCTCACTGCAGTCTACAAATTCCTTGTGAGGAGAAGAGGAGGGGCAGTCACCACCCTGTGGTCACCAGTGACAGGACCTGAGGGAATGGGCTGAAGTTGTGCCAGGGGAGGTTTAGGTGGGATACTAGGAAAGCGTTTCTTTACCCAGAGAGTGGTTGGTCATTGGAACAGGCTCCCCAGAGTGGGAGCAGCAAACTGACAGACTTCAATAAGCATTTGAACAATGCTCTCAGGCACTTGGTGTGACTCTTGGTGAGGGTCCTGTGAAGGGCCAGGAGTTGGACTTGATGGTCCTTGTGGGTCCCACCCAACTCAGCATATTCTTTGATTCTGTGAAAATGGGAGAGTAGCCCTGCAAAAGGGTTCTGGGGGTGGTGGTTGACAGGATGCTCAACAGAAGTCAGAACTGCTGACCAAGAAGATGGTCAAACCATAGACTAGATTTCCTGGAGAAGGATTTAGTGCTTCTATTCTGAATTGAACAATATTCTATTCTATTCTATTCTATTCTATTCTATTCTATTCTATTCTATTCTATTCTATTCTATTCTATTCTATTCTATTCTATTCTATTCTGATTTTATAGTGCCACTTGGAAGATCTTAACTGCATCATGATTAAGCGAGAAAGTGATGTTTTGTTAATGCACTGAATAAATCAGATTTTATTTTTTTAGTTATTTATCTCATGCATTTTCTGGAGCTTTTCAGATTATCAAAGTGCAGCTTTGTCTAACTGCTTCTGTACCAAAAATTTTTTCATAATTTCTATAATTCTTTAAATAGAATAGCATGATATATTCTGAAAATAGAGTATCAAGCTAGAGAGATCAGTTCTGGTAAGAATTTAATTAAGTTTGTGTTGTAATTGTAGAGTGTTCAAAAAAAGTCTGTGCTTCTCAGGGAATTAGCATGTGGTTGCACTGAACTAGCATTTACCCCATTCTCCTAGTTGCTAGACTTTATTAAAAGATGCTGAAATCTAATTAAATCCATCCTTATATAAATTATCAATGTATGTTATTGTAATAGATTTCACAAAGACATGATTTAATTGCATTTGGGAGAATATTGGGCATTGCAGCATCTTCTATCCTATTAATTTTTATCCCAAGCATTACATGAACCCAGCAGGGGACCATAACATGCTGAAATTAGTCCATGCTGATATTTACCTTTCTTTGCATTTTGAAACCTTCTAGGTCAAATGTCACAGAAATCAATATAAATAATAAAACAATTCTTAATAATATTTTTTTACTTTTTTTTTCCTGATAGCCCTTCCCAACGTAAATATGTTAACAGGAATATGTGTTGCTTTGTTGCCCCATACACTGTGTACCATCCATATCATGCTTTCTTCTTTAAGAGAAGAAATGGGAATACAGGGCCTGAGTATTCCCCACACACATGTTCATCTGAAGTACCTCAGTTGAAGAAATTTGCCTGGAATTCTGAGACTTGTGTGAACTTAGAAAAAAAAAAATCAGGTATAGCATACCCACTAATGAGAAAATACTCCCAACTATTGTTCCGTGATAGATTACTGTTATTTTTAGTTCATCTGAACATACTTTTGAGCACAGATGTCCTTCACAAAATAGAAGAGAAGGAAGGTGCATTCTCTTCATGTCCTTTGCTCAGTGATTTGAATTTTCAAGTGGGATGTAGGAGACAGATTTAAAATCCATCTTCTCCTGCTTTAGAAATAAGCTCAAGACTCTGCCCTATTTTTCATTAGGAGACTTATCTTAGGAGACTAATGAGTTTTCTACAGAGTATGCACTTAAGAATTTCTTAGAAACTGTTCTGTTGAAGTTGTTGCATTTCAAAAATTATTCAAATATTTCTTCAAGGAGAAATGGGATTGATTTCTCCCAGTTTTGGATGATTTAAACTGCAAGACAAAAAACAACAATCAGCTTTTCAGTCCTATCTCTCTTTCCTCTCCCCCAAAATACTCTGACTCATAAGGATTTAAGAAGACTTAAATTTAAAACTTTTAAGAAGTTCCTTGACTGGTTTACATTAGTAGTGTAAAGTAATCTTTGCAAAGAAATGCAGAATAATTTCCTATAAACACTGAATCAACTGCAATGTTGTGGAACTTCATTTGGGTTCTTTTTTCCATTTATGGTAGTAATTATTTGTCCAGATTGACCTAAAATCACCAATACATTTGCCTGTCCCAAATTTTGCAAATACCTATACAAATACCCCACCCAAATCTAGTCAAAGCTTTTGAAATAGCTCAGTAAATGACAGAGGTTATTTCACAAATGCAAAGAATGAAATGCTAAGTGTAACATTTTCAGGATTAATGACTAAAAACAGATGTGGTAACCTTCAACAAAAAAAAGGTGACCTAAAATCTTTGCTACCTGGTCCAGGTCAGTCATCCATGCAAGCAAGTTCATTTACCCTTGGACTGAGATCTGGAGTTGTACACTTTAGGCAGAAGGGCCTCCACTAAGGAGAAATTCCTCATTACACTGGTTTTGTAAGTAAGCTTGTCTTTTATTTTTATTGAACCAACAGTCCACGTGTCATTTTTTCAGTTGAGTTCTGGTAAATTATCAGTAATGAAAATTGTTGCAGCGATACCTTTGAGGTTCAAGAGCCTGACATCCCAGAACCTGGCAGAACAGAGATCATCTGATCTTTTATTAAACAGCTGCTGCTGGGAGTTGTACAGTTTTACCTGCGTTAGCTGGCAAGATGTTCTGGACAGCAGGACTATTACAGATTTGATTCAACAATAAATTATAGTCAATTAACCAGTAGCTATTAGTATCTCACAAGATTTTCCTAGTGTTGATGGTAAGAATAAGTAATATTTGTACTCATTGGTTTCTTTGACTTGTTTTGGCAAAGTTGTATTCCCATCAATGCATAAAAATAAGAAAATAAACACAAACTCCTTCCTGTAATACTTAGCTTTTTCTTTTAACCAAATAGATGATTTATACTTGTCTTGTTCAAAGACAGAGGGGAAAACAAGGATCAAGTTATGACCTAGAACAAGAGGAGAGTGTGACTTACATGTCTCAGTTTCTCATCTTTAAGTTGCATACAGTAGTTTTTTATTTCAAACGGAGTTAAACAGGCTTGCTTTTGATAGTATATGTGAAATGTTGAAAATTTCTCCAACAATATGAAAGTTTATTAATTATTTTGGTGTCAATTAAATTCCTTAGGGTGATGTGTACAGTGTCATGTAGTTACACTCCATCAACTTTACATTTACTCTGTAAAGAACAGACCCTGTAAAACCATATATATTTTGCCTGGATTCCCTCCAATTTTTCACCAACATCAAATTATTCCTGTGCCATGAGAATCCGCACGTACCCTAATAGATGCTAGTAATATTCATGAGGAGGGCACTTTGTTGTGTCCTTCATGTGATGTAGATATGATCATTCTGATCCATCTAGAGATCACTCTGATCTCTAGATACTGGAAGCAGACAAAACAGATGAATAAATAAATCAGAAGTCTGATTTTAAAAATAAATCAATTTTAAAAATTAAATAAGCAAACAAATAGAAAAATAAAATAAAATAAATATAAATCCCAAACAACTCCCCCTTTCAAACAAGCAAACAAACAAACAAAGAAAAAACAGAACAAAAAAAAACTCACCTCCAAAATCTATTGTAACTGAAATCATCTTACCACTGTAGGAAAAGCAGTAATGCTGATTTTAGCTCTGCTCTCATCTTCCACACCGCATCTTCTCTGTCACATAATGCGAAAGTGTGAGAGCACTCTTGATACCTGTGAGCAGTGTTGCTGGGAAATAGCCCAGGTTTTTAGTGATGCCTGAGTAGGGATGAAATTTGGAAGCGCGCCCTTGAAGAGCTCACTGCTAGATGGACATTAAACACACAGGCATACATCCACTGAATTCAAAACTGGGATGTTTGTAGAATATATACCTGTGTACTTGCTAACATTTTCTGGACCTGTGGGAGTTGAAGACAGGTGCTACATGCACTGTGGCAGCTGGTCAGAGGGCTTTTATCTATTTCTTCATTTAAGGCAAAGCCTGCTGATTACCACAGATATGCCCAGCCTGCCATGGTAGATCCCGTTGTGTATAGTGCAAATAGACCAGTAAAGAAAAAGACTTTATATGCTTTTTGGCAGGACAAGAGGTCTGCCATCATCTGATCAGGCACAAGGGGGATATCACTGAAAATACTTGATCAAGTCAGAGAGAAGATGAGCTGCACAAAATAAACCAAAAATATACCCCTGTTTAATCAGGTCAGCACTAAGCACTGTTGAAGGTGGGCTTCTAAATCAGAGAGATTGTGGTTATGGATATTGAAACAAAAGTGGGGAAGAATCTGCTGTCCTTTGATTTCCAATACAGGTATAGAATAATACATGATTTCTCCATCCTTCTGTCAACTTTATTGTGTGATAAAAACAGTCAGGATGCCCAGTGCAACCTAACAGGAATAACTTTAAATATCACACTGAGAGTTTCAATCTCCCTGTATTTCAATTTACCGCTTAGAAATTAAAAGGAAACTTTCAAGAATACATCTTTTGACACACAATTTTAAATTGTGGGAAGATAAATGTTTATGTCATCTGAAAAAAAAATTACTAAAATGGAAAGAAAAAATGCAAAATAATCTTAAACAAATTGTATTCTTCCTTTAAATATGATAAATGATGTAAATAAATTGGTTTGCTTTAGTAGATTTATATTTAATTAGGAGAAGAGGAGAGCCAGACAGTAGAAATAAATGTTATTTAGCAGCATGAGGCTCAGGTGTCAGAGAGTCAAACTTGTAGATACAGCTTCAGTTAAGATCTTTGAAATATCCTGGAATGCCACATTTTGAATCCTTTTACATCATTTAATCATCCTACTCTTGGGAACCAAACATCTTTCAAAAACATCACAGGAAATGGGCTAAATATCTATGAATCATGGTGATGAGAAACTGTCTACGTAATGTGTTAAACTAATGCAGAAAATGCCTATTAAAACAAATAGGAAATCAGCCAAATCCTTTCAGCAGCTGTTTTTACAGGATTTACGGTTATAGTTGTAAATATGTCTTTGAGAGGTGTTCTCCCGTAGGTTTGAAATAGCCTTTGAAAGTGGCAATCTTTCCTGCAAACTGGAAAGCAGGCAGTGCATAGGAAGTAACCATCTGGTTTATTTTAAAAGGTAGTCACGTGCTTCTGGCTAACCAGCTATAACATAAACTGTGTAAACACCACAGCTGTATGGGCAAGAGATGTGAAATCCCTTCAGACTTTTCATTTCTGGGCTCTGAGTCTCACTGAACCTGTTTTATGAGCTGGGATGTGGCACTCACAAGGAGCCCTGCATTGCTGTTGGCTTTCCAAAAGCCTTGCCCTGGCTGTGTGGGATAGCCACGCTGTCACATTGCCCTGTCTTCTCAAATACTGATAAGGTGGGAGTGCCAGAAAGGCCAGTTCCAGAGGTCAGCCATGTACCAAGAAACCAGAATGCAGGGAACAAATTTCACTTCTGAAACCCCAGTGTGATTTTTCCTGCAGTTTATAATTTCACCTTTTCAAAACCTAATTTTTAATATGCCGTTTCCCTTATTACTTGGGATAGAATTTCGTTTCTTCTCCTTTATAGGGCAGGAAACAGTTTTCCCAGATTCTTCTAGTTGCTTCTGCCTCGGTGGAAGCATGTTTGATAATTGTTTTTTGCTCTCAACCTACACTCAATTCTCTTGCCTATCGTTCATTTTTTCTTCTTTTAGCTACTTTTTTTTTTTTTTTTTTTACATTTCTAGATGCCTTGAAGTGCATGGTCATGAGCTTACCTGCAGTAATTACTGCTTACATTATGTCTAAAAACTTATTTTCTAGACAGAACCTATGATTATATAGCATTAGTATGTACTGGCCTCAGGGAAATCAGAGCCTCTTTGTGATATGCTCTGCAGTGCACAGTAGCATACTGTGTTTGCCTTCAAACATTTCGCTGAAGCCTATGATCTTAAAAAAGATGCAACTAGCATAATTATAGAATTGATTTCAAAAGACTGCTTGTGGCAGCAAGAGTTAGGTAAACACCAAATTCTTTGTAGTGCCCAGGGTGAAGAAAAAAAAAAAAAAAAAAAAAAAAAAAAAAAAAAAAAAAAAAAAAAAAGAAAAAATATATACAGCAGAAGGGAAAAGAGAATAAAGAGAAAACCTAATTATAGAGATCTAAAGCTGGTGTAACCCTCACAATGTAAGCCCTGCTAATGAATGTAGGAAGGGCACGTAGATATATAACTCTGCTACTAAGGAGAGTTGCTTTAGGAGCCCAAGTTGCACTTCACAAGTTTGGGAGACAGTTACTAAATATCAGCAGTGCAGTCATGTTGACTAATTGCTATTCAGTTTTTGGTATGTGATACATTTCTTGGGGAGTAAATGTTTGCCAGTCACTCAGAAGCAACCTAATTGGAGGACACTGTGCAGATTCAGTAGATGGCCCATAACTCTGCAAGTGACAAGTGGTTTCCATTTCTCTAAGACTGGCCAGCAAACACCATGTTACCCAGAACATAAAATACACTTACAAGTGCAACTTGCTTTATACCAGCAAGGAGTCTTTGGAAACCTTATAGGAAAAAAGAGCAGTCAATGGCATGGGCTACAGTATTACTGGATTTTGATTTGTCATTTGAAGCTGATGATGAATAACACTATTTGAAAATGTGTTTTCGATTTTATTGCACAATATAAATGAAGTTATGGATACTAAAAAAAAGTATATAGGAATGTTTAGATAAAATGGTTGAAACATTCGTTGTACGGATTCCTTAAGTAGACTTTTTATTCAATTTAAGAAGATTCTTAATAGGGATTTACTCAGCAACTTTAAAACCCAACAAGAAATATGTCTTTATTCTATTCCTTTTTCTTTAGTGAGATGCAAAAGCTGTCCAATTTCAAGTTGTCCATGTGGATGTGTGTTTGTATTCATTTTGTAAGTGTTTTGCAGTGTCATATTCAAAGCTTAGCAATAAATAGCAGCTCTACTTGTATTTGGAACTAATTGTTGAAGAGGTTATCTAAAATAGTTAACATGCTTTGAATAGTAAGTTTTCTTACATAAAGAAAGGTGACCAGACACATGAGTTTATAAGTATTTACAAAAGTCAATGATTGGTGTACAGACTTTAAAAGCTTTCTTCTGTGATCATATGGATTTTTAAGCAAAGTAGATGAATATATTAGTAGTAACTGTGAGAAATTTTCATGTAATAAAAATTGAACTAACCTGCATAATGTAATTAAAGGAATTAAAACTTAGTATAATACAATATTTAGTTTTAATAAAATTGAATGAGCGCTCAAAATGTGTTGAATTGCAAATTCAACATTGAAAAATTTATTATTAACAGACTGAATTAGAATTAAATATTTATATGAGTCTGCACTCACAAGTATGTGTGTGTGTGTGCGTGCAAGCTTCAAAATATCGCTGGAATGAACATATTGAAAACAGGAGTCATGTCAGTTTAGAAAATAATAATTCAACTTTGCCTTTCATGTTCCTTAAGGTAGAAATTGTGAAAAGAAACCTCTTTAGAAAAAAAAAAAAAGTTGACTTTTTCTTAAATGATTCATCTTGATTAGTACCTTGAATGCTTTGCTGAAACTGCTGTATTATTCCCTTCCCATATTAGTACCTGAAACGACACTTTATGATGGAAAGCCCTGAGATTTAAGCAATACTGGCTAATCCTATATTAGTCCAGGTCAGTTGAAGGCGAAGTAATGGTGAATGAAGAATACACTCATCAAGTAAGAGTTCGTGCAGGTATGAATAGCATCTTAATATAATGTGGCAAATAAGCTTTTAGGTGTTTTAATCTGTATTCCCTGCAACTCGATGCCCTGTGGTGTTGTGTTTAGAAAGTTGTTTCAGAAATGCTGTCTTAGCATACCTGAGGTTAAAATCCATCTGACCTGATGTGGGTTATTGGATGAAGCTGCCAAATGGGTCTTATATTTAGCTGGCACTCAGCTGCCTTCATTTGAGGGGAAAAAAAAAAAATCTAGCATCTGGACTGCATAAACAGACACCTGCCCTTGTAAATGATCACGGGTCTGTGAGTTTTGGAAGAACAGGAAGTGAACTTGAAAACTCTGGGACATAAGAAGGCATTAATAAATTTCTTCCTTGACTCAGGTACAAGAACATGGGCATGTCCATTTCTGTGGGAAAGCCCAGTGCACAAGCTCAGTAAGAGATCGTGTTTTGAATAAAAAAGCAGACTGTTATACTGCTTTGGCAAAATAATGCAGCTGCAGTCATCACATTGAAGGACCATAGAATAAACATGGCTGGGGAGAAGATCATTATCTGGAAATGAAACTGTTCATTTTGCTTTTAGTTTGCCAGTGAGGGATTGATGCTGCAGGGATATTAACTTGCTGATGGGCAGCTATTTAATACAGTACCGTGAGTTTATTACATCCATTAATATTATGTATCTTGAATAAATTGAATGTACAAGATAATGTAATTACGAAGGAATGGCATGGCTGTTCTTCCAAAATGCCAGGTTTGAGATAAACACAGGCATTTCACCTAAGTGTTATCTAAGGTCTTATAATGCTTTTACATAAATCACTTTCTATATTGTAATGTAAATTAAAGATGAAAAGAGACTGAATCAAGAAAGACTAGCAGAAGTCTGTGTGGATTTCATGGAAAGTGCCAGAATGGTAAATGACACAGGGATAGCTTTGTGGGAAGAGAGATTGGACTACACAGTTATCATATTTTGAGAAAGAAGACAACTAGAAGGCATATGAGTTGCAAAATAATGGACTAAACTGACAAGATAAATGGTGACTCCTATTTACTACTTACCACATAAGGACAAGGAAATAATCATGGAAATTGAAAGGCAATATATTTTAAAACTGAGGAAGAGAACTAATCATCCAACATGTGAGATTTATGGAGCTTATTGTCCAAAGATAACACTGACGTTAAGAGCCCAGCAGAGTTTTTTAAATCTGCTGAATGGATGGAAATGTGGTATTGCATGAAAAAAAAGAAAGCTGTTGGAAGATTTTCTCTTTTTGGTTCCTGTTCAGCAGATCTTACTCCTTTGTAGTGGCTGAGCTGCTACAACTATATGACTAAGTTATTAATAAGGACTTCAAAGTTGCTTATGTTTGTTTTGTTACCTTTCCATCTTTTTATTGTTTTGTCTTTTTTTTTAGCAATGTCACCTGTGTCAGGTTGAGTCAACCAAATCTAATGCAGTTTATCTGCTGAAATAATTATGCAACCCTACAGGTCTAAGTAGAATCAATTATCTGTCAAAACACGGTGTCTTGTTAACAATATTAATGGTGAGTGTTCACCAGGCTCTGCTGTGCTCACCCGTCTGGGTGTGTGTCACAGGCAGCATCAACATCAACAGGCTAATAGGGGTGAGGTCAGGGCATCTGGTTGTCCATGCTGTTTAATCATTAGCGTGGTCACAGGCACAGGCCACCCAGCACTCCCAACAGGGAGACTGGATGCCACCAAAGTATTTTGAGGAATGAAGTGTTTCAGGTGTGTAGACACCAGCTGTGCTGTGCAGTGCAAGAGAATGCCCCGTGGTAGATTTTCTTTCCTAGTACAGGCATAATCTCAGTGCTAAGAGAGAAAGTAGTATCCTGCCTGCATGCCCTTGTGGATGTTTTGAATTGCCTTTGGGTAACAGATAGCTAAGTTTAGTAGGAGAGAAAGTCCAATGACCAGTGGTACATGGTTTTGACATAAGTTTGCAGGCTCTGCCACATGTAGGGCTTTTGTTTTGCCAAGGTCACACTTTAACTTATTCGGTGTCTGTAAAATGAAGCTGCTGATTACTGAATTTTTAGAGGAACTTCAAGGACTAATACATATAAACGTCTGAAATAGTGATGACTGAACTCTTTTCACATCTTTTCAGAAACTTCAGGGTTTTTTTAGTCATGGAGTGATAGACATTGTAGGCTGTTATATGCATGCATTGCCGAACCACCCCCATCTAAGAGTAAATATAAGTGCATTGTGACTTATTTGCCCATGCTTTCTCCCACAGAATTGTTTTTGTTTAATAATAATAATTGGAGTGTGGGAGAAAAATCTTACTACGGTACTTCTCCATTGAAATTCCTTGCTAGGTACTACGGAGGCGAATGCTATAACATGAGTGGTTCAGAGCTCATCCAAAGAAGTAGCCTAGCACAAATCTGGTTTATTTTCTTTGTTGTCTATTTCTGCATCATTTAAGTCATAGTGAAGTTGTTCTATTAGCTCTTTGGACTTGTCTTCTTTACTAAAATTACTAGGATATTTCAAAGGGTGACTTGCAAGAGAAGGAACAGAGGTGTAGTTTGTTCTACCTCTACAGTATTTCTTCATCCATTTTCAATATGCCTTTCAGTTGTTCTATATGCTTTCTTATTTTCAAACAATTTCAGTAGTGCACATTATTTTGCTTTTTGTGGCCCTTTTTAGAAACTCTCTTTGGGGAGTTGTTCTACACCTATATCCTTTTGAAAGGAAAAAAAAAATACTCTCCATATCTTCACACATCATATTCTCCACAAATTATTACCTCTGAAGATGATCCCATTAAATCACAGTCACAAGGGTCATTGTAAAAACTATCTGTCTAAAAGAAATGCAGTTGTCCTGAACACTGAGCAATTACAGATCAGAGAGTTCTCGAGCTCCCTTTTGGGGCAGAGAAAAAAGAAGGAAAAAAAAGTGGTGCTATTGGAACTAACAAGGAGAAAGGATCAAAAGCAATCTGGTGAGATTTCGTATTACTGTGTGAGGTAATACTATGTATAGCTCTAAGGATAGTAGGCTAAAGCACATTCATTTGAAATTGTTACTTGAAGAACCTTTTTAGTACAGATAAAACTGGAAGAACCTTGGAATCTGAACACTGTAAAAACTAATTGGAGATTTCCATACTTCCTAGAGACTGCTTCTTTTCCTTTTCATCATGTGCATGTTGTTCCAGTGTAAAAAGAATTTTAAAAAAATTATGTAGTATCACATTATATATACAATTATATGTACAATTATATATATATACACACATTATATATATATTTTTATAAATATTATATATAAATATTTATATATTATATATACAATTGCATGTCAAAATGTTATAGAATGAACATAACATTGCAGGTTAAGACCTGTGAAAGATCTGAGGAAACAATCAGGTACAACTTGGACATATGGTGACATTTTTTCAATTTAAGTCTATGTAGGCATTGTGGGATATGCTACATGGTTTCCTGAAGAAAAACTCCAGTGCTGTGTCACTGGAGTAACTTTGCTATCTTATTTTGAATTATTTTTAGGGGGTGAGAGGAAAATGAATTCTTTCAGAAGTACTAATGTATCATCTTATTAGGAGCTATAAGAAACACTAATTGAGACACAGATGCTTTCAGGCATATGTGATTGCTTTGGAGACCTCTGATTACTTTTTAAAAATCATAGAATAAACCTAGTTACTTAGAACTTCCCTCATTGTTTGGATATGCTGCAAGTAGGAGTATTTCTGATACAATACTGTATGTAAAATAACTATATAGATATTTTAAGCTAAATTTGTTGTTCCATGGTCATACATAAATACAGTCATAAAATACATTGAGATCATGAGCAGTGATTAGAACAATTAAATGCACTATTTCTGTAAACTTTTCAATCCTTTAAGAATAGGATACCCACCTGATGAAAAACTGTAACCTGTGGAACTTTAAACACTCAGATTCCAGAAAACAGATCTATGGTTTTTTATGTTTTTTCGAGGGAGAAACTTTAGGTATAGGCCTTGTTTCAAGCCTGATTGTGTTGAAACATGGAGAAAACATCATCTGATGTCAGACAACCCCTCAGGACTCATAGTTCCGATGCCAGTTGTGTTTAGAACCAGATTCACAGCAGCATAAAAAGTGTGAATCCTGATAAAATGGGAGACTCTTCAATGCCTCTGTGATTTCAAGAATGAAAAGGCAGGACAAAAAGATGAAAATTAGAACTCTTATGCTTGTCCATAATTCAGAAATACATAGTTTGAGCACTTTGGAATGACAGCCCATCTGGAAACAGTCACATGTGCTTCCTCCTGATGGTGAATTTCTGTGTACAGAAGAGACTGCTTCTCCAAATGTACAAATCCATGAAGAAGTGCAGTGTGTTCAGTTGGTTCTTATAAAAGAGAAACCTTATTTGAATGTACCTGTAAAGCAGCAAAAAACCAGTCCTGCTTCCCTCACTCAGGAAACCTAAGGCTGCAGTGTGTATTACCGAAGTTTACATTGAGCACCAGGTATGGAGCTTTAGAAATGCATGTCCTGGGTATTATGTAAAATATAAAGCACATTTGTAGGCATGAGAAAATCCAATTTGCATATTCTAATGTTATAAACAACCGCAGCTGTTTGGCTTCATTAATAAATTGCCAGTAGAAAATAGGTCAATATATATTTGCTCTTTGTTCTCTGAGCCAGCTGTCAGACTAATGGATGTTCATGCATTGTGGTGGGTGTTAATCATAGGCTTAATGTCCCAGTAACTTGCTGGTGAAACAAGTTCAGATGAACTTGTGGTGGTGAAATACTATCATTTGCTTTAATATAGAAATTGGTGGAATATATGTCTCTGGTGTGGACAATTGCAATTTTTACTCAAGTCTGTGAGGTAAGCTGCTTTTCAGTCAGCTCTAAAATGAACCTACATTTTCATGAGAGTGGTTTGACTAGACAATGTGATTTATGGTAGGACAGAAATTCAGTTCAAATATCTTGTCATCTTACTGTTCCAACACTGTTGGCTTATGACTCAAGTTTGCAATCACATTTTCTCTTTTCCTGTTATATTTTGTTTCCAGTGATTGTGGCATTTCACAAAGAATATATTCGGGAATTTCACAAAGAAAGTATTTGGGAATCTGTCTTTCGAATTTGTCACCAACTCCCCTCTTTGAACAACTCATGCTAAGCTGCTGAACTTTGCCCAGGGATTTAATGGCAGCTGTTTTCCTGTACACATCCTCATTGCATGATCTCTGACATACCTCCCTCGCTGCGTCTATTATATACATGACAGTGTTTTTGTGAGAACAGTCAGAGAGGTTTAAAAGTAGGGGAAAAAAAGATATTTTCTATAGGTAATATTGATTCCACATGTGTAAGATATGTGAAGTACATTACTTTAGGCATAAGAAAAGATTAGACAAATGCTTAACTAGGATTCCATAAATAAATACGTGAACATTAGAATATTTTTATCATCATTACCAAAACTTTGTCTTCAGAGTAGTTTATGTAAGCAGTTAAAAGTTAAGAACAGTAATAATTGTTCATCTTCACCATTTGCTCTTTTTGAGCACCAGAAGGCTTAATGAGAATTATTTGAATAGCTAAAGACTGGTTCTTTTGGTCATACAAGCTCTCCTAAAAATAGCTCAGCTACTATTATACAAACTCTTTTAAAATTACTTCAAAAATCATTAGATAGAATATAATATTTATTCTGTACTGTAGCTTGAAAGTAGAAGTTTTAACATCTGTGTAATAATGCATAGTTCTTTTCTCATTCCAAAGCCATAAATGCAGCAGCATAACATTTGAAACATGTAGAAGGAGAAAAAAATATACACACATGACATAAAAATGGAAAGCCTAACTTTTTCTCAGTTTCTCCCACAACTCAAGGGAAAATTCTTCATGAAAACATTTCAGGTTCTCAGTTTTTCATTAGTGAATTACCCACTAATATATAGATACATTTTATTTGTAGACTTTTCAATCACTGTAAGATATATCAAGGGTCGTGTTAATGCTCGATAACACACACCACATGTTGAAAGCACAGGGCTTCACCTTCTTTCTGACAACACTCACAAAGCATATGTTATCTCGCACTAACACTTGCCTTGTTGTCTCTCACTGCTGAACTGAATAGCACAATCAATTGCACATCACATGCGACAGCCCCTTGGGCTCCAGCCAGCCTGGTTTTTTGACAATTGGCTCGGGCTGTGAGAAAGCAGACTATTAATAACCCAACATCATAATAAATGAATTATTTAGGAATGAAATAGAATTGCGAGCTAGTTCCATTTAATTCAAAGATGCAATTTTTAAGACTATGACCAAAACATACCATTGAAATTGTAAAATATGAAGCTGTGGCTATGGATTCATCTTTAACATGCCCTGTGTGCAGACAGGGCAGAGCGAATAGAAATGTCACGTTGCTGTCTTCTGGTATGTCTGAGAAGCCCTGGCACAGCAGGGTGAGCTCTCCAGGCTGCAGAAACAGTTTTGATTTCTGTAAGGCTTCAGGCATACAACTATCTGCCTTCCAGCCAGCCTGCAGGCTTGATTTGGAGTCCTCCATGCTTCCCTCTCAAGTGTGAGCATGGTGAAGATGTCCTACTTCTTTTAGGTGAAAATATCGCAAGAATAGCAGAGAAAAGGAAGAGGATGAGAATGGCTGGCTGTGAGGGATGTTCAGGCAGCAGGCACTTAACAGCTCTGAGGGAGGGACAAGTCAGATAGCTAGAATATTCTATTAAACAAACCCCTTGGCATACGTAATTGAGCAAAATGTATGATTCATTCAAAAAGGTTTTGTTCATATATGTAATATTTTGGTAAATATTTTTTAAGATCTCAAGAAGTACTCCAAGCCACAAAAGAAGCAGCTTGTTTTATCCTTAAGTGATTAAATAGAATGTGTCTTGTAGCACTTTTCTTTTTAAACAATACATCAGAATTGCAGTTATGAAGCAGAATTAAAAACAATCAAAAGTGGAAAGCTTATGAAACATCAATACTGATGTACGACTCCTGCAACCAGTGATTGAAAACCTTAGAGGTATTCTAAGATTAGCTAAAGGTATTATGAGCTTAGAGAAGGGTGCATGATAAGCAGTGGGTACTCCTTTTTCTGCAATTCTGAAATACCCAGTGTCAGACCAATATTGCAATGGCCAAAACAGAAAAAAAAAAAAAAATTGTCTAGAATCACATATGCAACTGATAACTTAGTTTCAGTATCCCATCTGAAATATGCAAAGAAGAGGAGCATAAATAATTTTCCTGAAGTCTCAATTTCACAAATCCTGTAGTATAAGAAAGATTTTATCCATTTGTTATGAAGTTAAAACAAGTTGACTTTTGTAGGAGCAGAGTCACAGGATTTTTTGGGAGAAAGACTGGTTTTATCCCTTTATTTAGGCTAAAAATAGAAATATTTTCTCCAAAGTTTATTTTGTTCTACACACCTGGGAACTTGTTTGAGTGTTTAAATAGCAGTCCATTGCACCGTAGCACCAGTTGCAGCAGAGTTACTGGTCAGTATGGAAGGGGTTCACAAACAGGGCATACAACTTATAGTAGACCCACATGTTCCTAGAGAGCCACCTGAAGCGAACAGTAGCTGAAATGGTACAGGACACAGTCTCTGGATAACTGAATTACCAAATCAAATCTTGACAGAGATTGTCAGATACACAGAACCGCCTAAAAGGAAAGATTAATGTCCAGTCTTGTTCTTATTTTAGACTCTATTCAAAATTAATTTTCTTAGATTTTTGAAATGTGTAGTATTATCACAACAATTTTATAATTTATCTTACGAACAGATATATACCACAGTGGAAATCAAGATACTGTTAATGACATCTTCACATTTTTAATTATTTGTTGCTTCATTGTCTGCTCACAGCAATTTTCTGTGTCAGGTTTTTACCCATGACAGTGACTCACCGGTTTCCTTCTAAACAAAACATGAAGAGTGTGTACGCTTATGGAATGCTATTGCCATTTTAGTTTACTTTGGTTCAGTTGTACATACCCAAATAAACATTTCCTGTGAAAACAGATTTCCACCTACAGAGTACTAGAGAGGTTTTTCATCTGTTAAGCCTGAAGCAAATGTATCAGCTAAAAAGTCCATCTGGAATTTTCCGAACATAGTTTTGCTTTCAGATATGGAAACAAAGCTATCTTCATTATAAGAAGAAAATCAAACAGTATCTATGAGAAAAGGTTGAAAGAGAACATAGTCTCTGTAAAAAGACCTTCTTGGATCTTTTTCAAATTTAACAAAGTATTATTATCTCTAAATATTGTCTGCTCTTCAATAATATCAGTCACTTTCTATGCACACAAGGTTGTTTTTTTTAAAATGCTATTTTATTTCTAAAGGACTCTTGTGTACTTCCCCAGGAAGTATAACTATCACAGACATTGAAATCATGAGGTTTAAATGTATTCCCTGGAGATAAGCTCATTTTCACACTTGAAGAACTAGTGTATTTAGGCCAATCTAGCCACCTTCCTGGACAATTACCTTTCTTGTCTAGACTACCTAGGTAACAACATTTGTATAAGGAAAAGAAATCTGGAGTCTTAACCACTTTTGCAAGCATTAAGCTGACATTAAATGATCAGAACATAATTTAGGACACAAGTGACCCCCTTTTGTAATGATAACCTCCTTTATATAAGCCTTTTAGTGACAAGAAAAACAAATGAACCACACAGATTGGTGTAATGGGCCTTGTAAAGAAGAAAGTGAGCTCAGAAACCTGGGACCTCATAGCTCTTTGCTTAGAGATACCTGAACATCCTTCGGGCAGCCAGTTCTGAGACAGAAGAAAGTGAAGGCTTCATTAGAGTTAATTTCATTTCCATTTATTATCTGTCCTAATGGAGATGACAACCAGTGATAATGGGCTGCTAAATCTTTAAAAATCTGTCATCATTCCACTTCTACCTTGAAAGAAAAGACTCTCTTGCAACATTTCCCCACTTTATCTCCTGGGGGGAAAGACCTATTGTCTATTGCTGAAGTAGCAAGTGGAAAAGGCAAAAGAAGGAATGGCAGAGATTGCAAGGGGGAGCCTATTCATCTTCCAGAGGTTTCTTCTTCCTGTTGCCCAGCTGAAAGGAAAGTGGGCTTTTGCAGAAGTTCATTTTAACTGATCTCTCATCTTCACTAGACTAATCATTCAGCTAAACATCATGACTCTACTAGTTTCTTTGATTTCCTGATCTATTCTCAGGTACCCTGAACTCACCAGTTGTATATTTTAGCATTGGACAGGGACTCTTGCTGAGACCCCAGGGACAGGAAACAATTGTAATATTTATAGATTAAGGAATAGTCTGACTTAGCATATAGAAGTTCATCAGCTTCCAGAAGGAGTAGGATCTATAAATTAATGGACAATTACGCCTATCAGATAGCAATAGGATTTTAGAATCAGAAATATTTGGATTGGTAGGGACCTCTGGAGGTCACATAGGCCAAACTCCACTCAATGCAGGAACAGCTTCACAGTTAGATTATTTTCCTCAGAGTTGCTTCTCCAATGGAGATTTGAAAATTTTTGAGGTAGAGTTTTCACAATCTCTCTGAGCAACTTGTTCCAGTGTTGCACCTCTCATTACTACCATTATTTTCTAATTTTCAAGCAGCAACTTCTGACTGTTACTGCTAATGCTTTAATTGTTCATCTGCTTCTGTCTTCTCTGTAACCACTCTTTAGATAGTCAAAGGCTGCAATTAGATCCTCTCCCTCAGCCTTCTCCAGGCTAAACAAAACCAATTATCTTTGTCACTGTTCAACTACCATATGCTCCAGCCCTTAACCATTTCAGTTATGCCCCACTGTACTCTGCAGTTTGTTGGTGTGCTAGGAGACTTGAAATTGGATAAAGGGTTCCAGCTGCAACCTCATGGATGACAAATAGAGGGAAATAATAACCCTCCATCAAGTTACTTGCTATGCTTTTGCTAATACTGATCAGTATGTGGTTGGTCTTTATCACTTGCAAGGACGCACTGCTCACCCTCAGCCTAGAACCCTGAGATCCTGTTCTGCATAGCTGCTACCCCCCCATCCAATCTACATTCTATCCCAAGTCATGAGTTTGTTTTATCACAGGTGCCAAAGTGCTCATTTGCATTTTCTATGCATTTCTATTCTATGATTCTATTCTTTGATTATATATATCCAGCGCTCTCCCCTATGCACAGAGTCAGTTTAAGGCACCTGGTGTTTGAATGTTTTGATATCATTCACAGTTGGATTTTTAACACTGTGTACGCAGGAATGGGGAGTATAATTAGTTCCTTGTTTTGGCTGAGAAGAACGTGCTACATTGTTGAGATTGTCCCAGAATTCCCCTGTTCAAGCTGCATTAAAAAATACCAAGTATATTAGAGAACTTAAAACTGATCCTTGTACATTTTCTTCGTCACCTGTATAGCTACACAGAACAAGACTGTGCCTGAAGAAAGGGGGTTGTCACAAGACCAGTCACACTGTCACACCATGAAAAATTCAGTAGAGCTTCAAGGATATTAGAAAGAAAGTACATTTCTTTTCTCAGTAAACTCTTTGATGCTTCACCTGAACAGTACTTGAAACTGTAATTACCGTGCCCTGAATCGTTTTAATTTATGCTGATATTAAAGATGGAAGTGTCAAGAAATATTCTGGAGGGGGCACAGGGAAATAAAGAAGGAATTACAGAGTCATGGCCCTACAAGAACATGATGGAGAAAAGTATTTCATTTTGTTAAAAAAAGAGATGCTACAGAGAGTCTTTCAAGTGTTCCTCCTCATCAAAGAAAACTCAAAAGCCTAGGAATGACAGAGAGGACTTTTTTCCTGGCTGAAAAGTCCTTTGGAGTGTTGTAAAGCTACTTAAAACTAAGACCTATTCTCCTTTCCATCACCACCATCTTGAAGTCATTTTGCTTGGTTTTGCCCTCCGCAATCTTTTTTTATTTTTATCAGATATTTATATTAGTACGTTATATAAGAAGTACTTGGACTTGTGGAAAATATTTCAAATTGTTTAATGGTGTAAAAAAACATCCTGCCATTTCTAAAATGCTATGATATGCCATGCTCAGTCTTCCAGCTATGCAGTGAATCTCATTTAAGGACAAAATCTATTTAACTGTGTCGTTATTTTAATGTCATGCATATACACACTGATGAACATTCTGAGTCAGTAGCTCCATAGTTTATGAGACCATTCTTAAGAGGTTACACTGTGATGACCCATTATGTGGATTAATTATTCTGTTCATAGTTACACTTCGGCTATCCAGCCTTCTTTATGTTGTGCTTCTTTTCCATCCTTCTATCTCTATGGAACTCCTGACAGTTCACTCCCTGTTTGCCAAATCCAGAGCCCAAAAATCTGAAAAATTGTTATAAATTTCCGAGCTTTCTTCTATAAAATAATTTAATGCCCGTTTCAGCTTCCCTTTTATTCCCAAAGAACTCTTATTCGCTTCTTTCCATTTTTATAATTTTACAATACCCATTCACTTGTTTCCCTGGTGAGAAACTAGCAGGCTAAAGCTCCTCCAGCATGCTGTGGTTGCAAGTTGCTTAATGAAGTTCTCAAGCCTTCCAGAAATCAGCGCTCTAATAGGATTTTGAGTTGGCTGGCTTTTTCTTCTCCTCTCCCTTGAAGCAGGGATACAAAGATGTCTGCTGGAATAGAATTGAAGCACATGATGGCTGCAGCTGTTGGCAAGAAGGAGCATTAAAATCCTTAAATATTCAGCTATTATTCCAAAATTTAAACAGCATTTGAAAGAATATCCTCTCCACTAAGGAAAAAAAAAATATTTTCAGTAACAGAGGTACATTAATAGAGATTTTGTGACCAATCATGAGCTTTTTGGCTCAAAACAGAGTAGATGAAAAAAATATAGATGAACATCATAAACTCCCACAGGTCGCGTTCTTCATATTATTTTTTTTATTGTAACAAACTGAAATAATCAGCTTATAAATTTAATATATCTTATACAGTATAGGGAGCTTCAGAAAAATATAAATTAAGTTTAAAAATTCAGGATGTCATGGTCTCCTGAGTTTCTTGGCTTTGGGAGCTGTTTATATTCTATGAAACAGAGCTGCTTTGATTAATCTGGAGTTGTGGAGTTAGAAAAACAATGCTAACCATATGGTTTTATTACTAATGCACAAACTAATTTTCAAATGAAAGATTATCCATGAAGTAATGTCATAAGCAGGTATGCAGTGAAAGTTCTGCAGAGGTGTAGTTTGCATTGCAATGATCAAAACAATGTGCATGTAGGAAGGAACAGAAGAATACAGTCTCTAAATTTTTATGTACTGTATTTGCCTTTACTTCATGGGATTTTTAGTAAGCATCTGTCCTTGAAAATAGGAAGGACAGAAAATTTTGAGTACATTTGTTATCTAAAGCTTCAAGACAATTTGCTGAAGCAAAAGATTTAAATTTTTTAGTGTTATTTGTTAAATATTGCACCTCTCAGCAGAACTGTCAGTAGCAAGCAGTGATTCCTGTATGAGATTTTGTTCTAATGGTTTCCTCCAGATTGGTGTATCATATATGTCAGTTTGTACTTTATGTGCTCTGTGTGTGTGTCTGTGTGTGTAGTGTGCTACCCAAGGAGCAAGACTATTTACAATGGCATATAGTGACAGGACAAGGGGGATTGGCTTCAAAGTGAAAGAAAGTGGGTTTAGATTTGATATTAGGGTGAAAATCTTTACTGTGAGGGTGATGAGGCAGTGGAAGAGGTTACCCAGAGAAGTGGTGGAGGCCTGATCCTTGGAAATGTTTAAGACCAGGTTGGATGGTGTCCCTGACCACGGCAGGGTGGTTGGAACTGTGTAGTCTTTAGGATCGCTTCCGACTCAAACCAGTCTCTGACTCCGTGATAGTGAATGTGATCATTTTCAGTCTCTCTACAGTGCCATCTTAAATTGGTAATTTTATTTTCAAGTTCAGCATACTGGATCTCACTACCTGAAGAGTCAGCTGTGTATGTGTTTCTCTTTGGGTGGCATGCAGGTGTTTCAGCAAACTACATAACCTTTGTTTTTAGACAATGTTGAGAATGCAAGGGTTAAACATTAAATACTTCTTAACTAATTTTCATGTTTTTTTGCCTACTTTCACAGTTGAAGACAGTTTTTGACCTTGAAAGATAATTGCACAAATTCACATCTATTAAGATCCCTCCCCATCCTCCCAATAATTTAATAAGTATAGAAGCCTGATAAATAAAGCGTGTAATGTCAGTGTTATGAAAGTTTAATCATTGGTCATTACAGTAGAACAAAGTAATTTAATAATTGCTCTGTGAAGTACCATTATGCATGCTAACTAAGTGCTGTTGGATGGTAGGCATCTGAAGAAACGTGTAGAACCTCTCCAGAGCACAGCAGTCACTGTACTGCAAATGCCATGCCTCCACAGCAGCTGTCTCTACCCCACACTCTAATTGCAGAGGTGCCAGCTCAGTCAAGGAAGAACAAGAGGACTGGTCTCCTGGACGCCTGAACTTTGGTTAGCTTTACAAATAACCTGGCAGCAGGTATGTCCTAAAAGCTCCTGGGGCAGAGCCCTTCCTGTGCCCTCAGTTTGCGTGATGCTCAACACAAAGAATATCTGTGATTTCTTTCCTGTCCCTGATGTACTTCAAAATGCTGTGATATCCTTCCTTGTGGTTTGTTCTGTTAGACTGTAGTCAGAGTGATGGTCTGCCCGTTCTTTTGATCCCTCAGTAGTCTAGTAGGCATCTGGATACTTCCTCCAAAAGCGTGTGTGGTGCTGCAGATTCAACTCAGGGGGTCTTTATGTGATAATTTAGTTGGCTGCCCTTTTCTGAGAAAGTGTGGCGCTAATCAGGAGAGACTGAAGGAGAGGTCCTTCTATAATTCTGAAATAAGGGATACAAGAATATCTCATGCAGTTCCAGTTCCAAAATGTTCCAGATGTTTTCTACGTCTGATCTGTAAACAAACCTGTTGAACAGACCCTTGTTGTCCTGATGTTGCTGTTGCATTTTACCTATGATTTGAAACCCTAATTCAGTTTAAGTTTGCATATGCATCTGATTTGTAGCTGTGCACATATCATCCTACACACTCAGGACCTAAGACCTTAGACATTTAGTTTTGGCTTATATTGAAATGCACTGAGCGATTGCATGTAATGGACAAATAAATATGGTGATTGAAATATGGGCAGAGGTGATATCCTAATAATTTCTATCCGTAAATAAAACTGAGTAAATAAGACCACACTGTAGACACTGGGGAAAAAAATTGATATAGAGGACAATAAGACAGAAAAGCAAAAACCAGATGCATACTAGACAAAACGAGAAACTCTCTGCACTGTGGTATATCAGAAATATTCGTTATTTTTTTCTCAGCTGCTAGTACTAGGCTACTTGTTAGTCTCATCAAACATTCCCATGTAATATACTGTGGATACCTCCTAACTGTATAAAGGACCTTGTTAGAATTTCAGAACAAGCAAAGACATTTTTGAAGAAAAACTAAAATTCCTACAGATGATTTTCATCATGGAGAGATTATCTTAGCATTCCAGATCTTAAAATGACTTCTATTTTTCCATCTCTTAGATCTTACAATCAAGTCAGAACTTAATATTTGAGTGTTTATCAAAACAATACTCCAAATAAACAAGTAAAAAAGGCAAAAATATAATTAACTTTTCCTTAAAAGAAAAAAAAAAATAAAATGAAAAGGATGAATTTATCTCTGGAAAGCAAATCTTTCTTCTGCAATTCGTTTCTTCAAAAGCAACCTTTCCAGTAGAAAGATGCTGAGTGAGGTTATTTTTTCAAGAAAAACACATGTTCCACTTGGAAGAGAGGTGAATGACTCCACTTTCTTGAGTAAGGTCTTTATCAATTAGCTGCCCTTAATGGACATTTGAAAGGCAAGAGTAAAAATACATGTATTTCAGAGAGGTTAAAACATCGATATCCAGAGAATGATGTCTTGAGCAGTAACAGAAAAATATGTCAAAGAATGCTAAAAATAATATATGGACCATATATTTTGATTATTACTGGCTATAAAGTGGAGTCAGAGGGCTACGCTATAATATCCTTACACTGAATATTCTCAGTGAGGATGTTGGAAAAATGTGGCTAAGGAGGAGTTAATAATCTTCTTAACTTTACACCCATTAAATAAGAAGCAACAATTAGCTAATAGGCTACAAGAGAAAGAAATTTTAAGGACTGAATATCTTCTACTATTAACATTTTGATTTACTTTTACATTTACAATGTACTGGTCCTATCATTAAAATCATTTAAAAATAATGAATACAGTAAATTCTCAGTAATCTTTTCCTTAAAAATGAAGACCAAGGTAAGAATTAAGAGCACATCAATGCAGTGACATTGACAAGTCAGAGTAATGAACAGGAGTCTCAAATTGGCATTAAAATATGTCAAATAATCATGTAAGTATTATGACTGGCAGGGAAAAGTCACAAGACTTTGGATGAAGTCATTGTCTCTGTGAACAGAAAGAAGAAACCCAGGAAATTCTGTGTATATCACTATAACCAGTAATTTTCTCAGCACAGAATGCTTGCACCTGTAGTGCATTTAAGTTCTTCCATGAAATGATAAAATCAGGAAAATTAATTGTTGAGCAATAAATTAAACTCTAGGAAAAGGTCTTCAATGTAATCTTCCCTTTACGTGGCATATGAGAAATAGAGGAAAACATATTAAAAGTACTCTGAATCTGAAAAAGGAAGTAGGGAAAAAAATATGCATTTCTGACAAGTGCTCAAGTGTGTAGGCTTCAGTAGACCTTAGTGTGGGCTCTGTATCGGTTTTGTATACCTATACAAGGATGAAAAATTCTTCTTAAACGCTACAAAAATTGGAACTGATTAGCTGGTCTTCACCTGGCAAGGGCTTAAGTGTGAGGTAGCTCTGTAGTGGTCTAGACTTAACAGATGAAAGGTAATAATTCTTTACTGGAGGGCAATAAAGCATTTCTAATAGATTTCTGTGATTTGTCAAACTAGTAGAATCAAAAAGCTGTGTAATTTTCTGGCCATGAGGTTTGAGCAGATTTGTATGTTGTTAAAAAGACAAGTTTTCTTTGTTTCTGTAAGGACTGTTTAATGACTTGGAGATTACCCACAAGAGTTCTCACTCTACAAAAGTTCAGGTTTCCGATTGCTTAATTTTATTTCTTTAGTGTTTTCTGGAATAAATATTAAACCAGTATTCCCATGCAGATTCCAGCCTCCATATCCAATGTTTCTCTTCGGTAAAAATGTACTTCTCTTTTCCTTAGGTTCTTTTTAAGAAACAGAACTCAAGACAGTGCCTTTACACTGCATTATTTTAAAATGTTGCTAGCAACTTACCTATTGTTATACTTCACAAGCAGTGACTTTATAAGCAACAGGAGAACAAGTGTTTTGGTTTTAAGGGAATCTTTGATTTAATTTTTTTCTGGACAATTAGTTCTACTGTGAATTGTCCCCATATATAATGTAATCAAAGATAATTGTGCAACAGGTAAGATTATTATCGGCCTTTGCTGATTTCTTGGCTTTTGAGCAAGGGTTAATCGCAATTTTCTATTGTATGGATTTTTTTGATGCACAGATCAGTCAGCAGCAGCAGCAATTGGGTGTTGGGGTGAAGAGAGTTTGTGAGAACACTCAGTTTTGTTTTTGGTCACAGCTGACATGTTTATGGGCCAGTGTGGATGTAGCTTAAATGAGAATGTACGCTACAATAGCCTAAATAGTTAAGACAAACAATGCTGTAAATGTCATCTGGAACTATAACTCTCCAAATGTCCTAAAAGGAAGAGTACATCCTGAACTCCCTGCGTTTTGAACCTTTATGCCAACTCCATATCTCCCCTTCACACGCTCTTTATTACTGCAATTACTGGGGGAATGCATGAAGAAAATGATGCCAAGACAGAAATTCAGAACGGCAAGCAGTGTCAGCTACAGGAAATTAATTGCAGATGCCTTGTTTACTCTTCCTTGCTTCCCTTTTGCATCAGTGCTGCTCATATCCTTTTTAAAATGTGCTACTAGGTATTCTTGGCAAAATAGATCAGTCACTCAAAAAGGATGGTGCAGTCATATAAAGCTCGGATCACTGTTGCTTTGTTTTGTTTGTTTTTATTTTGTTGTTGTTTGGTTTTTTGTTTATTTTTATTTTATTTGGTTGGATTTGTTTTGTTCTCATTTTCCCCAGTTTAGGAAGTGAACTGTACCTCAGGAAAGTTCAGAAGTGAATTCCACTAGTTTGTAATTAGTTTAAGATATCACTTCTTGCAGCAGGGTTTATTTTTGAGTTTCCTGGAATTTAATTTGACAAGCACTGTTCTGCAGGCATTGTTAAATTCCTCGACACGGCTATTTCAAAGCTATTAGAGGCTCTTCTTCTCTTTCACTGACATCAACACAGCACCTTCAAAAGCTCTATGATAAGTTCAAAACATCTGACAGTTGTTTATACGTTCATGTAAATTTGAACTCATGCAAATTTCAAAACAGGATACAAGGTACACAAAGTTGTTCCTAATTCTAGGGAAAGTCCTGTCTACCTCTCAAATGATAGTCTCCCCCTCTCTCTTCATTAACAAACTGTAACTCCTATGGTCTTGCCTTTTGGGCTATGAGTCATTCTAGCTCTTCTAACGCTGTGTTCTTCCCTCCCTTGTGTACAAAATGGGCATGCACTGTTAGTTTTACTGCAAAGTAATTTCTGCTGCCTCGAAAACCTCTTAAATTCAGCTTTAGGAATTTAGAGCATAGCTTTGAAGCATGTTCAGTTTCAAGAGTCCTACAGTCTGTCAATGCTTCCTGGCTGCAATCTGGAATGTGCAGTTTTATTACAGCAAGCATTTCTTCATCATGGATTCTTTATATAATATGTGCACAACTTACAGCTAATGGTGTGGAAATGTTTTATTGCCACTTCCTCTTTTAAGTAGATGTGTTTCTAAATTATTTTGCCTAAAGCGTCTGTTATGCCTCCTGTAACTCAATATTAAATCCCACTTTCATTTAGACTCCACACAGTATGAAGTGTATAAGAGGAATCTCATCTTGCTTAGTGCCTCCTTACCCTACTTTGTCAGACTTTTGGTGAAGAATACCTTGTATTTAACCACAGATTTAAACTCCAATCAAGGTAAAATATGTGCAAATAGAAGAATTAATAACACCATAAACTGACAATACAGCATATTGAAATTCAATAACAGACGGGCAAAGAATTGAACGAAAATTGTACTTAATTAACTTATAAACCAGAAAACACTCTTTCTCCTTCAACTGTGATCTTAGCATGATGGCAAGCAGAGAATCAGATTGTGCAATTATGCCTCTGGTTGTATCTTAGTAATTGAAACTCCCCTTTGAATTTCCTTCATCAAAGTATACTTTTGTTGGTCTAACATTTTACTTCTTACAGGCAGATTTTTCTCTGAAGTCTACCAACTTTCAGACAGCTTTAATTCTTTCCCATCTAACATGTAATCTACCTACTCCTTCTCTAAGAGAAGACTGACTAGAACTCCAGATTAATGCATGGTTTTACTTAGAGATGCAAACATCTCTTTGTTGGGCTGAGTATCATTTCTTGTACTTGAAAGGCTAGTTGTGAACTCCTCATTTCAGCAAACGTCTCCTCTCTTTCTGTTGGTTCACTGAAAAGTTCAGAGTGAAATGTGGCTTACCCTGGATGATCTACTATTTAATATAATGCTTTATATATTAAATTTATATATTAACAGTTTCTACATGCAAATTCTAAATTGGTGAAACTTATCAGTGGTTCTCAATCTCAATGGGAATGAACCATTTTGACATTGAATGTGCTAGGAATGAATAGTCTTCAGCCTACTTTTCCTATCTGTACTGCGATAGTATAACTAAGTCAAATACACAGCCCAGCTCCTTCTAAAGTGTGTTAAACTGCAGCAATTATGTATAAACACATGGAAAAGATCTTACCCTGTAAAACTGAAAGGATTGGAAAGAGATCTTTATTTCTTTGTTAAGAACATAATAATCATTGAAAGTTCAGAAAATCATCCAGGCAGCTGAAGTAATTTTTTCTGACATGGCACTTTTCTTTCCACCTGCTCTTTTATTCTTAGTATTTTGGAAAAATGTTCTCTTCCATTTTGGAAGGACCAGGAAGCTAACCATTCTGCCTGAGATAGCTGGAGCTGGAACGATAAATAAGTTTGGCCACAAATCAGATCTATGTTTTTTTTTATATCTCCTCTGACTTCTGTTATCAGAAGTCAAGAAAAGATGTGCAAATTTTTATTTATTGTGTAACTTATTCTGGTCTGCTTCTCTATACCAGATAATAAAAAATTCCATTTTAATGAATATTGTAGAAAAATGGTACCATTACACAGGGGAACAAAAAAGAATGACCTCAAGTTATTACTTGCGAAGGAAACTATATTGGTGGCAAGTAGTGATGAGTCAGAGACAGATGAGTAAGCAGCTTCTGAGTTTATGAAATAGGTGTATTTTAAGAAAAGAAAGTTAATATTTTTCGCTACGAATAATGCAGAAGATACTTCTGTACTCCTTAACTTGGGTCTTCCTTTCAGTGCTCTACAAAACCAGTGTACTTCTATTTGAGCTGTGTTACATCTATAAACTAAAAACTGGTGGTAATGCCTGAAGAATGACATGCCTTTGCAGCAAGGAGGAGCAAATACTGGCTCAGATTTTCAGAACTGAAAGGGTTAAGGAAATCTAGCCATAAGCTGTCATCCTGCTTTGTTTCATCATGGCTAGGCTTCGCGAATGAAGATTTGAATGATGGTGTGGTTTTTTTTTCCAGCCTGCGCAGTGGATTTTTTAGGTGAGGCTCAGCTTGCGCAGAACTGGTCCCACCCTTTACTCCTGAGGTTCATCTGCCAGGGCCTAGCAAGCTTGGACGGTGACAGTGAGGTCCTCAGGACGTAGGTTTAATTAGAGTATCCTTCTCTTGGATGGATGGCCTTACAGGGCTAAGCGAGCTCCATCTG
>NW_020955315.1:1168027-1169312 GCF_003031625.1 Empidonax traillii
GTGGATTTTTTAGGTGAGGCTCAGCTTGCGCAGAACTGGTCCCACCCTTTACTCCTGAGGTTCATCTGCCAGGGCCTAGCAAGCTTGGACGGTGACAGTGAGGTCCTCAGGACGTAGGTTTAATTAGAGTATCCTTCTCTTGGATGGATGGCCTTACAGGGCTAAGCGAGCTCCATCTGCCCGGGTTTGAAATTAGAGTTGTCCTTCTCCTAGGATGACCCCTGGAAGGCTAGTGAGCTCATCCTGCCCATGGACACATTTGATCTTTTGGTTTCGATCTGTCTGGCATGGGAGACCCTACCGGAGGCATATGCCACCACCAGCACAGTTTGCAACCTCATAAGGGCATACTGAAATAGTTTGGACAAGCCCTGCTCTCCCTGCTTTTCCTTCACAGCTTCCTACAGTTTAACCCAGGGACATTTCCTTGCCCTGAGCAACCCTCTAGGACTCTATGGAAACAAACAAACAAACAAGCAAACAAACCACACCAAAACCGCAAAACCCCGCAAAGACCATCAAACAAAAACAAACAGAAACAGACAAACAAAACAAAATAAACCCAAGCAAAAGCCCAAACAAACAAAACAAACAAACAACCCCCCCCTCACAACCCACAAAACAACAACAACAACAAAACCACACCACACTCCAGCCGGCCTGACCTGGGGATCTCCCCCCACCATTCGCCAACCTGCTTTGGTTACCCCACTTATTTTGGATTAAGTTATTCGCACCAAAAACAGCCGAGGTAAGACACAGGTTTTTTTCAATAATACACCTTCTGCACTGAATGTGTCTTCCTACGGAATTCAATTAGTTTTGTTTCACGTGTCCCTAAAGCATTTTTGGTAATTTGCGTTGTGCTAAACCGGGCAACACCACTAACTGTACCTTGAGAACCTCATCCTCAGTTGCATGTTATACAAGAAGATAGAGTAGCTTTCAGAGTGTGATGAGCAAGTTTTGCCTTCACAAGCATATACTGGTTTTGGCGATTCCTGGAAAGGAAGATAGAAAAGGTTCTGAAGAGGTAGACAATATGGAAGGAGGAATGTGAAAAAAAAAAAAAAGTTCTGTAATGGTATAGTTGGTATATAAGATGTCACCTGTAAATGCCAAATGTTTTACAGAAGATTTGTTGAGGAGCTTGATACTGAAATTTGAAAAAAGGTAGAAGATTACAGCCATGAGTTAAATGTTGGGCTAAAATTTTTAATATGCAGTATAATCATGTTGTGGTATGACTTTATAAATATCTCCATCTAAATCCTGATTCAAGCAG
>NW_020955315.1:1169360-1172175 GCF_003031625.1 Empidonax traillii
CACCTGTAAATGCCAAATGTTTTACAGAAGATTTGTTGAGGAGCTTGATACTGAAATTTGAAAAAAGGTAGAAGATTACAGCCATGAGTTAAATGTTGGGCTAAAATTTTTAATATGCAGTATAATCATGTTGTGGTATGACTTTATAAATATCTCCATCTAAATCCTGATTCAAGCAGTCTAGAAATTTGAAAAGTCAAATCTCTTAACTAAATATCTGGAGTACCACTCAGTCCTACTGCTTTTCTATCTTTATTTCTGGTTACCTATCATGTTTTTTTAAATCTTGGCTGTAAACTTTGCTAGAAATGAACAACACTCAGACAGGCAAATATCTATATTCATTTTAATCAATTAGTTTTAAATCATAGTCTCTCATTTTGTATTTTAGTTGTTCATTTATTGTTGATATTCTTTGTGTCTTCTTATAGAGCGCAGACCTGTTACTTGATAGGTACAAACTGACTTAGTGGAATTTAAGCTCTGTTGTTCTCTTCAAACTATTTTATCATTTTCAATGTTGTATGAAATTATGGGACCATTCTCCTTTAACTTAAAGTGCTAGAATCAGTTTAAACAGTAATCTTCTTACTATACATATATTAGCTATATTATGGAAAAGACCACCAGTATATTCCAATCAAATCTTTTTTCCTTATTAGAGATAGAAGTGCTTTTATAAACACTGCCAGAGTTTTTTTGTCAATTTTTTTTTGTTTGAGATTATTTTCTGTATTAAGAGCATTACATTTAGACTTAATTTAGAGTGATTGTTTAATAGTGAAAATCTACCTTAGAAGAAATGATAAAATAATAGGATTGATTTCTAGGCAGGAATTAAATTTTATTTCTTTATTTTCTGTAAATCAACTTGGCTCTATTGACTCGAATAAAATTATGCTAACCTACACTAGCTGAAAATAGGGTACATTACGCAAATCTCCTTTTAGTGGTAGTCTTTTTTCGTTATTATACATGCCCAGTGTTTCAACTTATCTTGTCATCTGCCCTATATGCCTCCTTCTTCACATCCCTTCTTCCTACCCAAATAGAAGCTATCAGCTTCCCTCATCTGTTCATGTTATTCCCCTTACACCAAATCAAGTCTGTGTCTTCTATTTAATACTACATTTTTGGGGAGTGCTTATTACATCACCTCATTTTCTGCCTCCAAATACTTTTTCTAACTTTGCTCCGTATTTTGCTCTGTAACAGCTGTATGGTGTTACAGCTGCTCAGCACTCCTGTGCTGACCTATTTGCTTGTTCTCCCATTTGACAGTGTTAACTGGTTGTCTCTTGCTGAGTTTGCAGTGTGTTGGGTCGTGAAACAGAAAAGATGTAACAATTTCTTCATTTTGAGTTTATACAGGAAGTACCACATGAGAGCTATTTACGAGGGAATATAAATTAATGAACTTGCTCAGTGTGGTAAATTCACATTTCATGACCAGAGAACATGAGGAAAATGTATTTTATGTAGAAATCACGTAGAAAGTTGTATGCTGGATTTTCTTTAAGGTTTTTTTTTGTGTTGTTTGTTTTTTTTTTTGGGGGGGAGGTTAATGATTTTAGGAATTTACCAAAAGTAATTGTCAAAACTTTCCTTATATGTACTCCCCTACTTAAAAGAGTATATCTGTAGGACAGTAAATTCGCTGCCTTCCAGTCAGAGCTCTGGAAAATGCTCGTGTTTATGTCTGAATTTCCCCCAAGTGTGGGGTAAGAGGAAAAGGAGAAAGGGAGGAGTTAATTAAATAGGTACCTGTACAAATATCCTCCTAGGCTTTGGAAAAGTGTTCAGCTTTATTTCTACTCAGCACTTCTGGTGTAGCTATGTGGAAGACCAAAGAGCATAATTCCATACATTTTTTATTTGATACTTCTCCATGTCTTGATAGGCCCAAAAGGCTCTTCTTACATTTGGACTTGTTGGGGGTTTCCCCCCTCTCAGTACAGATATGCAATGTTCCTGTCTGAGGTAATGCTGTCACCCAGTATGATTTCTTTCCTTCTCAGCAGCTGCATATGATTTCCTAAATAATTTGTTTCAGCTTTATGTTCTCAAGACTCCATCGACTTTGAAAGATTCACAACTCAATCTACACTAGCAGCATCTTTGCATGGAGAAATATGTGTATTTTTTAAAAACGCTTCAGTGACAAAATCTTTGCTTATATCAACTTCCCTATAAATCAGAGCAATTTTGAATTGCAAACATTTTGTTTGGAAAATTCGAACTTAATCGGTGGGTTTTTTTAGCTATTGGAAATTCAAATGTCAGAAAGTATGCTTATCAAATGCCTTTAAACTCCTCATAACAAATTCTTCATTCTTACTGCTTTTCACTGTATAAACAGAGGTGGTGAAAGTACACCGAGTAGTTTGTCCAAAGGAAGTCAAAACCAACTTTTTCATTCCTTCTGAAGTTGTGTTGTTTGTTTTTTTTCTCATTAATTAGGGCCTCAAATGATAAATGTTTATGCAGATTTCTAAAGCTTCATCAAAGGTCCTTACAGTGTAATGCAATTAAGTTTCAGTTGATTAGGCAATTATTAAAAAATGAGATTTTTTTTCTATGTGAACAATGCACTCAGTTAAACTGGTTTGTGGAACTAATATGATAAAAGGAATACTGTGGGAGGGTTGTCACATGTATTATGCAAACTTAGAAAATCCTTGGAATTTAGAACTTTCAGCATTCTGTTCTCCCCCTGGCATCTATTGATTTTTTGATAGGGAAAACCAGATAAGATGTAAATTATTGCCCATTTTTTTCCTCTCTAAAAGTCAATTATTCACCATAAGTCATGGCT
>NW_020955315.1:1178768-1181589 GCF_003031625.1 Empidonax traillii
CAGGAGGTGCCTTCTGATGGGGTCGAAAGGTCAGCCTGGCTCAACTTTGCTCTCGCTGCGTCATGACTGGTTGCAGCTCATCTTGGGCAGGGAGCAGGACCTGGGAAAGAAAATCTAATCCTGGCACAGGTTCACCTTCTTCCCTCATCTCTGCTCTGCTATCAGCTCAGCAGCAGCAGCCACCTCCCTAGCATGGGTCCTCCTCTGAGGACTGGAGAGGTCCTCCTCAATATTCCATTTTGGGTGGACAGCTGAGTCCTGAGGCTGGCTGCAAGCAGAGTCCCACTGGGTTCAATAATTTTGGCAGAACAGAGTTCAGGATTTAAGCTGGGCTCAATTTACAGATAAATTAAAGGGAGTGCTTAGCTTTTTTTTGTAATCTTCTTACAGTTTTTCAAGAGATTTGGTGGAGTTTAGTATATATGCATGCCTTCAGGCCAAAGAGTTAATTAAGATGCATAAATGGTTCCTTACAGTCCCACCTGGAAGTCCCTCAGTTATCCAGTAATCATCCCAGCCAGTCTCTTCCAGAGGGTGGCTCAAAGCAGGATTTTACCTTAAATGTACCAAGAAATATCTTTCATTCCTGACTGATTGGTCATGCAGTACTGCTGCTGCAGAATGTACTTGCAGTGGAGTAGAAAGATTAAGCCAGGTAAAGCTCAGTTCTTTCTTCCAGAGAATGAATTAGGTTTTTTCAGGGAGGAAAAATAATAGCAGTCTAAATCTAGTAATTCAGTGGTGAAACAAAACAACAGTTAAAGCTGTGGTGAAAATTTATGGAAAAATTTTTATTTATTCATTCATTTTCAGGTCCTTGTCACTGTTTAACATAAAAGATTATTTCATGTTTTTCTGGTAGTGAGGTTTTCTGCAAAGAAAATTCTTTGAGAGTAAGGGGAGACTGTCCCACTGTTCCCCATTGGAGGAACCTGACTCCAAAAGCTCTGTACTTATGGAATTTATTTATTATTAATGTCTGGTTTACACTTATTCTTGGTGAATATAATGTATGATCTCATCTCTGAGAAGACTGTGTTAAATGCAGCTTCCAAATCTTATCAGAGGAAAAAAATCACCACTTCTCCCTGACTAATAACAAAATTAAAAATTTATTGTTAAAGTAATTTGTTTTAAAGGGAACAAAATCTTCCAAAAATGAAAAGTTTGAGGGGAGAAGAAATCCCAAGATGTTAAAAAAATGGAGGAAAAATAATTACATGATTTCATCTGAATTGTCACAGTAATTACTAAACTTTTTGGAAGAGGGAATAATATATTTTTTCATATTATGACATGCTGGTCGTAATCACATGTATATAGTAGAGATAGTATCTTATTTCCTCATTTCAGTTAGAATTTTTTAGAGTTGGTCAAAATGCTTTCCAGTTTCCAGATTATATTATTTCTGAGTTATGCAAAAAAGCTATATCGAGATGTTGGGAAATGGGATAATATAACAAGTAAAAACTCTAGAATCCTATTTTTTTAAGTGGAATATTGAAATTAGTTAAAAAAACCAGGTTTTGCTTTGAGAATTTTCTCAGTAGAACTTTAAACAAAACTCAAAACATAATGAAAATCTGGGATCAAAATATAAAACATTTTAATGAAAATATTTGAGCAATTTTGAATTCTCTCTGAAAAAAATATTGCTTGAAGACACTGGGAGGAATGAAGTGTGATTTCCTTCCACTGGAAACAGACATGCTCTTTATTTATTTCTAAAGAAAAGCACCTTGCGTGTAGATTTAGCAGCGATTTTTGTGTTGCTACAATTTCATTCAGCTTCGCTTTCTCTGTTCTTCCAGATGAGAAGAACTAAGCATAGCTTCTTGTGAAGCATCTGAGTAATTTACTGTAATCAAAGTGCCAACTAATAAGACAGAAACATCTTCCCACAATGGAGCATTGAGCCAAAGAGGTCCAAAAAGAAGACATTAAACCTGGTTGGCAATAATCACCTTAATCCGTTGACCCATCTCTCTTTGACAAAAAGTACAACTTTGGCTCCCATTTATTCAAGACTTCATTTTATTTGGCGCAGTCTACCGAGCCAAATGGCAAGGCTATTTACAATATTATTTAGTTTTCTACACATTATTTTGTGCACAGAGTGACAGGAGAGCAGTAAGGGAGAGCAGTAGGAGGGAATAAGATATAAATGAGATTTCGCAAACTATTCTGAGTTGGAAGGGACCCACAAGGATCATCAAGTCCAGCTCTTAAGGGATTTTCCCATATAGGGATGGAACCCATACCTTGGTGTGGATTCCATGCTCTAACCGACTAACAAATCTCAGATGTTAAATAGAGGAGAAAATAAAAGAATGAAAAAATAACTGCAAGTTTTGCAAGTAGCCCAAAGTGTGTATTGTTCCACTTTTAAGGAACAAAAATCTTTGAAAAATCTGTAAGGCTGGATAGGATGTTTGTGATTTGGACAACGAAACGTTTAAGAGAGGACTCCGAGGACCTACCTTGGAGCATTCCTCTGGATTTGCTCCAGCTGGGCTCCTCTCCACAGGCTGCAGCTCAGTCAGGGGAGACCCACCAGCTCTGGCTCCCCAGGGGAGTCTGATGTTTTTTGAGGTTATTTTTAATCACCTCAGTGGGATCAGGGCAGACATATGGGGACAGTAGGAAGCTCTGGAAAGATTTAAGACTTTTCTGATTATTCTTGCAAAGAATCCCCTGCACAAATTTTCAGAAAGAAGGAATGGCATTTTTTAAAGTTTTTGGATTTAATTTTCCTCTTATATTTGCCTCTTCTTCCATATTTGGACACCAAATAATAAGAATATTAGACTGTCTCAGAGAC
>NW_020955315.1:1181846-1229371 GCF_003031625.1 Empidonax traillii
GGAAGCTCTGGAAAGATTTAAGACTTTTCTGATTATTCTTGCAAAGAATCCCCTGCACAAATTTTCAGAAAGAAGGAATGGCATTTTTTAAAGTTTTTGGATTTAATTTTCCTCTTATATTTGCCTCTTCTTCCATATTTGGACACCAAATAATAAGAATATTAGACTGTCTCAGAGACAACTGTCAAAATGAAGAATTACAAGGCCAGGCTTTTAAGAAATATGTTTACAAGTCATTAAATTTAGTTTTGTAGATTGCTGGGATGGTTTGATTTTCTAAGGCCCCATTTTCAAGGTCCTTGCAGCAATTGTGATAAAGGGAAATTTAAAGATAAAATTGCAATGGGACTTGGAAAGAAGGATGCATAAGTGCATAAGGGAATAAGTTCTGGTGGAGCACAATACTGTTGGTCATATGTATGTGTGTGTGTGTGTTAATATTTATGCTTCAAGACTATAATCTCTCCAGACATAATTAGTTCAGATTAGATTAAGCTGGCAAATATGCCAGAATATGCCTTCCAAATTAAACCAACAAAATCTCAAATTGTGACAAATGAGCCTTTTTAGTAGTGATGTTTCTTCCTTTTACAATCAGAAAGCATGCTTGGAAGACAGAGATCATCCAAAAAAAGTAAATAAAATATATGACTAACTGCATGCACTTCATTAGATATGATTTTGGGATGTTGCAGAGACAGTAGGCAGGACATTAAACATTGCAATCAAACATGTATGCAGTCCTGAGTACAAACTGCTGAGGAGACAGCCCAAGTGTAAGATAACCATATCCAGGTAGACCCTGCAAATGCTAAGAGCCGGTTGATTCATCCCAATCCCCCCCCAAAAAGAGGCTTAGTCAATAATTAAAATAAGCAATCCATATTTGATTTGAAACAAAAAGTTCTAAAGTCATCTGATTTTCTTTTTCACTTGGCTTTGCTTTGGCATTCAAATTTAAGCATAAGTGGAAGCATAAACACGCTGTCTTTCAGAGCTGTTTTTACCACTACGGCACTTAACATGCAAATCTGGAACATAAATTTAGCTTACAAATGGCATTGCACAAAGATTACTGTTACATCTCCTTCTGTAGCCAGAAAGAATGTGGAAAAGATAACTTATTTCAGAAATAGCTATAATTCAAGGAGAAACTGGCATAAGTTATTACAGTCTGATCACAGGAGCTTGCACCTTAAGCTGATGCATAGCATCGTTACCTAATGCAGGCACAATTATTACTATTATTTTGAGGATATTGAAATGGGTGATAGGTAAATTTAGTAAGACACAAAGAATTTCCCATGGAAAAGTGCAAGCATGGGTCTTGAGGAGTTTATGAACTTGATTTGGCAAATTTACTACTCTTTTCATTTGCAACTTGAGCTCTTTTTGCAGAAAGCCCTATTAATTCAGAATTCTTCCCTTGCTAGCAGTTTGGTACCATTTTACACATCACTTCAACTGATGTGAGTATCTACATAAGCCATAAAGTCAGTGGCAAGACAGGTCCTGTGTGTAAATGTTCAGTGTGATATGCAGTCCACTTCTGTCACTCTCTGTGGGATTTCTGCATGCTGTGCCATCAGAGAGTCACACTTATACTGTGCATAGATTCTCTCCCTGTTCACTCTCTAATTCTCTAGAAACAACCTGGGAATCTGAAGTTCTTCCAACTCAGTGGAGTGAGTTGGGTTCTTCACGGCTTGAGCTTATGTAAAATAAATAAAACAGTTGCTAAGCACTTTAATTAATTCCACGACTTGTTTTTTTCTTGCTTTGGAATTAAAACGCATCTAAACCCCCAAAATTATCTGGAAATTACTATTGTTGTGATAATTTTAGGGCAGGTATAGTCTGAAATCTTCAACATAAGAGAACATTTTTAAACTTGTATCATTATTTAACATTAGAAATGGAGTTTTCGGAAAAGAACATTGAAAGCAGGTTAAATTAACAATTATGTCTCTCGAAAGTTGTTCTTCAAAGGCTCAGTGAATCCTGTGTTCTCAAAGAATAAATTTTCTCCCCATCTCAACTTGTAGTTCACATCATTTGATGGGGTCACATCTGACACTTGGAAATCACAACTTTATAGTAGTTATCTGTCAATCCTTCTCAGAATATTTAGAGAAAATATAATACTATACTCTTTAGTAAATTGCCTACCTCCTTTTACAGTATGTGATGGTTTTGGTTTTGTTTCATTTTTTTTCCCTGAGGAAGTAACAATGTTTAGAATTCCTTTTGATTATCCCTGTTATCCCTAAGGAAGCTGCTAGGCAGGAAAAGAGTCTCAACTCAGCTTTTGGTTTATCCCTAATGTCTTTTGAAAGACACAAGTGTAGAGGAAAGACAAAAGATATTTTGCACTTTCTTTTTTTTTTTTATCCTAACATATTAACCTTTTTGATTCTCTAAATGACTCCCTGATTGTCTTGGATTGAAGTCAGAATAGGTTTTCAGAACTCAAAATGAACATAATATATTTCATATGATCACTTCATTTTTCATTGTGTTATATCTCATCAAATGAGGGCTGGGCTTTTTCCCAGTTCTCCCTGTTACTGTCTACTTAGAGCACATTTTTCCCCATAGGACAGTCACTTTGCATTGAGTTTGTCTTCTAGTGTCTTCACTTCAATTTACTGTTGACTGCAAAGATAATTTTTTATATACTTGTGTGAAGGATGCCATACAAACATAAATTGTGTTGAATTACATAATAAAAGGCCTATTAGTGTGAGTATCTCCTTTCAAGGCTGTCATAATGTGTCCTTTTGAAAAAGATAGTTCAATACCCCGTTAGCTGTAATCATTTAAAATGTAATATACCTGAATTGGTTTCTTTCTGCAGGTGTAATGGGTTATTCTGAACTCTGTATCAAGGTCATTTTTGCACAATACCAATAATACTCCTGTGAGCCAGCCTACTAAATTGCAATGTATGTTGGCTTTAACCTAACTTGATGACTAATTTTCTTAAAGAGTACTCCTACAGCTGGTTAAATTCATTACTTATGAAAATACCTAAAATCATTCCTCTGTCTTCTGGTATGCCATCTATCATTCTTCACTACCTATTGCTCTGTATCCCAAGGTGGTGGAGATGAAAATCCACCTGAAATAGCACTGAACCCAGTACTGCTCCTATAATGCTCCTACATATCATGTGGAGACCTTGAACAACCTCAGGTTAGCTCAGTGACAGTGATTTTTGCATCTGTCTAAACCAGGGAAAACAGTGTTTATCCCCTTGAGGAGCAAGCCAGCATGATTGCCTACATCTGAGGGAATTAAGCAAAATACTCACCAAGTAACAGTCTGGTTTCCTAAGGAAGTAAGACATATGTAGATATTTGGTCTATCCAGGTGGGAGTTAGCAGGCAAAGTATAGAAAACCAAAGCTCTGTTGTAGTCTTTTCTTCATAGAGTGACTCATTTGCTGTGAGTGAGTATGTAATAAATACATCAAAAACAGGCCTCCAGGCAATTATAGGGGCTACTCTAAAAAGAAGAGTATAATAAGAAAAATAATAGAATAGTGTTTTTGTATGCCACAAGTCAAGAATAGGTACCTTTAATGATATTCTGCGCTTTGCTTATCATCTGAGATGTTAGAGGTACTTGGTGTAATTTATTCTTATACTCTTCTACAAGTGAGAAAACAGACTTGAGATTAACCTGACATAATCAAATAACTAGGCTTCTTGCTTTGCAGTGTTCTGTTTAAAATGAAAAGCACACTGTCTCCCTCATATCATTTGTAACTCTTCATTATTTTACGTATATTTCTCATTCAGCAATCAAGTCTCTGTCTTAAACATGTGTATTTGCAGTTCTGCAGCTCTTTAGAGGTGTTCAGAACTGCAAGCATGCTGGGGTATAATGCTCATCCTGTCATGCACAGGCTTTTGGTGTGGTGAGAAGAGTCTGCAGAATGAAGATTAATGTTATTTTGGTGTTGTGTATTGTTAGGATTGGCTTCCAGGAAATGGTCTCGCTAGGCTCAGTTACTTCTGTGTATATAGATATTTGCACAGATTCCTAGAATTTTAGAATAGAAAATTTGCATGAAATTAAATCAGTCCTCAACCTTCTTTTCTCAGAATCCTAATTTACATAACTTCTCACTTTGTCGCAGTTTGCATGACAACACAGTGTTCCAAAAAATTTATTCCAGCTGCCTAAGAGATTATCAAATTTTTGTTTTGTTTTGTTTTTGTTTTCTCTGGATTTTAAATATCAAAGCTTCTTTCACTGTAATCCAGATAATTCTGAAAGCATTTTTTTTCAGATTTTTGTTTACGTGCCCATGAAATATGTCTGTAGAACAATTTTTTAAAATGCATAGTTTCAAATGGAAACATCCACACTTTTGTGAAAGATTTTAAATCCTGGAGAATCAAACAAAAGGAATTTTACTCTTCTGGACATTTAATTACGAACTTTCCTGAAGAGAAAAGGAAAGAAAGAGGTAATCGTTAAATGTCAACAAGGTGAGGAAATTTCTTTCTTGGAGCAGGTAGAAGAGCTAGTGAATGGTCTAAAATGTTCCCTACACCTTCACAATTATATAAACTGTCACAACTGATATAAATGAAATGGTATCAACACTTCCTCTCAAGCACTGGATTGCTACACGCTGCCATGACTCCTGGCTGTTCCCATCCGTTCCCAAGTGAAAGTGTATTGTATTACTTCTGTGTCTGAAAACTCACTCAGAGTGAATTCCAGCAAAGGCATCTCCTGCAGATTTTGGCTAAGAACCCAATGTTTGATACTAACAGCTCCACATGAACTCCTGGGAAATAGTGAAATATCTATCCTATAAGGAATGTGAACGTCTCATTGCCTTCAAACTAAAAAGTGACTTTCGCTAAGCATCATAATGTTACAGCGACCATAAAGATTTTCCCTTCTGTTTTATGGAGGATTTTGTTGTTCTGATAATGCTGAAGAGTCTAAAATTTCCAAAACAACTGAAGTTGGAAACCTGAGGAGGAATCGTCCTATTTTGATTTCTTTTTACTCATTGCAGTTCCTTCAGAGTCCGTGGCGCTGTGAGGCTACTCTTGTGCATCTATTTCCAGTTCTAATCCACTGTAAACAGCTCACATCACAGTATCAGGTTTGCTAATAGGTTGTCTATTCGACAAGAGAAAAAAAAAGCTGCCCTTTGACAAACTTGTAACCTGTTTTGTAAGCCCTGCCTCTATTGCAATTGCTTTGATTCCTGCTGTTAGCTTTTGGGCAGTGCTTGGACTGAATGTGATAAATCAGTCCAGTAACCAAGAATTTTCTGAGGAAACCTGGGGCAGAATACTTCCAGCTTCATGATCATCATATTAGCCATTAGGAAAAGAAGAAAGCAAAACTTTCAGCAAAAAAATTCCGGAGAGCAGAACATTTGGGAACTCTTGGTTATCACGCATTGGGTATCCCTAGAGCAGTACTCTCAGTGAGAAATTTGAAAGCTGGAGACAGGTTGGGCTCATCCTGAGTGATCTGAACTCCTCCTGCCCCTGGATGCTGTTATGATATTATGATTTGCCATTTTTAAAACCATCCAAGACTCAAGTACATTTATTTTTAGAAACACTATGGAAGGTCTTTTTTTTTTTTTTTTTATTAATTTTATTTTATTTGTAGTTTTCTCCTCTAGACACAGGTAATCATTTCACAATTTTTCTTTGCACTGAAAGTTTTGTGCAGCAGTTTCAGAAGGTGTTTTCCTTCTATATTTGTCAACCGGCAATGAGGTCTGTTCTTTTTTTGTAGTAAATTTATGAAGTGGCGTGGACAAACTGGCAGGTACCTAGCTCCTGTTAGAGATGGTGAAGGTTGGTTAGAAACAAATTAATGCCCACATAATGATGGCTCTGCCTATTTCTGCACCGCTTTGCCAGCCTCTCTGAAACAGCAGCAGAAGGGAGAGAGAGTTGCAACTGCACCTGTTGTGTAGCACATTGCATTTCTGAGGCAGAAAGACCTTCTGGTGATTTACTCACAAAATTTTGAGTAAGTGACTGAGAATGTGACAAGGATCACTTTTTTTTTTTTTTACAACCAAATATTTTTTGGTCTCGCTCTATATTTATTTGTGTAGTCCCACCTCACTGACGCTTAGAAGATAATAGATAATTAGGACTGATATGTAATTATGAACATACCTTTGTTATTCATTTGGTGAAACTGGATTTAGTATTGTTATATTAATTTAGTGAAACTGGAAACAAAGAAGATGGTTTTGATTATCTGTTTAGGAAAAGTGAGATTTCCTGGCACTAAATGTCTATGCATAAACTGAATTAAGAGATCTGTTATCACCTCTGTAATGTCCTACATGGGATTACCTCTTTAATAAGGTTTACTGAACATGTTTTTTTTAGAATGTCTAATTGAGATTTCAGATTCTCCTTCATTCTGCAGTAGAAGTAAAAGTCTGTTAAGTTAGTAATGACCAAAACTTCCATTCAAGATTATTTGGAAGTGTTAAAAGCAGGAAATTTAATATTTTAACTTAGTCTGACCTTATGCATAACACAGAACATAAGCACTTTATCTGATGATTGCTACATTAAATTTGTAATCAAGGGAAAATAGAGGCTATTCTTCACCTAAATACTTCATTCTTTTATTGAAGTAAATTGGGGAAAGGGCTCAATTTCATTACCCTTGCTGTTGCTCTGAATTCCTCTCAGCTTCCTGCTCATTCTTCACCTCTTACTGCTGGCTGAAATCATCCTGTGCGATCATCAGTTCTTTTTTCCATGTGGAATGATCTATAAGGCTTTATCAGAACTATCCTCCTAATACTGGTGTAACGGTGTTGTTTTAATTGCTTCCCTTTTCCCTCCTTGAATTTAAAGAGGGAAGAACATTTCACGGAGCTACATATTTGTGAGAATGATTACTTTCACAGTGATCTCTTCTGAACGTTTCAAGTCTGCACTTGATTTTGTAGAACTAGGGAAGGCAACTCCACCGAGAGCCAAGCAACGTATGCATGGTACCAGAAACCCTTTATGACGCTTGACATTGATATTTGCCAAGTGACACAAAGAGGTACTGGAAAGAATATAAATATGGAAAAGTGTATGAGACCGTCATTTACCCAGAGCTTATTTTTTTAAGAAATCAACTTTAGAATGAAATACAGAAATTATTTGAAATTGCATCTGTTAGTAATGCCAGTTATCAGAGATAAGCGAGTTCTACCTGGCACAGCTTGTGCGTAAGACACGTGCTTACAGAAAAGCCTCTTTGTCGGTTATGAGATTAAAAACTTACTAAAATTAATTTTCAGTCTGCATCCATCTTTTATCAGCACCTAAATTAATTCAGAATTTTGTTATTTCCTAACACAGCAAATAAGTTACACCTTTTGAAATACTTATAAAGTGTGTAGGAATTGAAGTCCATTGAATGTGAAGATGAATTCAATTTTTAAAGTCAGGTTAATCCTTTACCTCAATTTTTTTCATGATCCCTTTTAAGTGCTAATGCAAAATTTTATCCAAACTTAGGAGAAGTAAAAAAAGGCTTTTATTTCACTAACTTATTGGACCCTTTATTACAGTTTCTTTTGCAAGGCAGACAGGCCAGCAAAGACCTAGTATGCTTGTAATATTTATATATATTGTCTGATATCCAAGATGACAATTGAATTGGAGGAAAAAAAAATGAGATAAGCAACATCTCTACCATCCACACCTGTTCCAAAAGACAATTTATAGACATTTTTCTTTCTTGATGATGAAAAAGAAATTGTCAGATCACTTCACTTTCTACCAGCATCATTCCACTGAAGCAAGGAAAGGAAGAGTCATCCTGACACTGTTTATCAGACTTGCTCAAATATTTGGATGCAGTTGCACCAGGCAGTTTGGAAATGCTTTTTTCTGTAAGTTGCCCAAGACAGTGCAGCTCTTCACTAACCAAGCTGAATCAGAATCTACTTTATTAGTTTATTTTGGGAAAAAATTTGATACTTTTTTCCACAACATCTAAAAACAAATTTGAAATATTTCTTACATTTTGTCTTATATCCAAGAATATTGTACATCCTTTTAATCGTCCTTTGAGGATGTGTTAAAGATGTTAAAGCCAGATTTTCAAGAAACCAGATTTTATTCTGAGCACCCTTTCTTTTTGATTAGTATCATGGCATTGTTCATCCCTGGATTTTTTTATTTTATTTTGCTTGAATTTTTTCAGTGTGCTATAGTGGGTCACCAGAAGCAACAGAGAAGTGATTGAAAGTACTGAAATGTTTCTACAAGAAGAACTTAGCAAAATGATGTGATTAGATAGTTGGGGGAGTAAACTCTACAGGTTGCAGAGGTTCTGACATGTCAATAGATAACTTTCATAGGTCAGGATCCCTATTTCAAAGATTGTTCAAAACTGTTTATTCACTCATTTATTTATTTATTTATTTGAATGCTTCTTTTTCTGGTTTTAATAAGTAACATTAGGTCTAAAAAATAAAAACCTCTTCGGTTGATGGGATTGTCATTTTTTTCTGAAAAATATCGAATTAAATTCCAGTCTGACAAGTAAACTTTGGTTGATAAATGAAAAAGTCCAAGAGTGAGAGAATCCTGTGTCTGCATCCTAAGATACACAGCAGCTTGAAGCAGGGATTCAGGTAGGGGATCAATTCGAAGTAAAGAGGACAATCAGAGCTAAGATAACCAGAAATGCTGGATGTGTGGCTGTCAGAAGAAATTCACCTGGAAAACTTTGTGCAGAATTAAACTGTTGAGTTTTCTCTTGGTTTTGTTTGTTTTGTTTTGTTTTGTTTTAATTCATCCACGTTACACTGGTTATTTCATTAAAATCCAAAGAAGTTCACAAAGGTTCTTAATTTGATTGTGCTTGTACAGTAGCAGATCTGATATTCAATAGAATAGATATTTTTATAAGAAATTATTTTGATTGTTTTACTGTAATCTTAAGAGAAAATTAGGTTAGATTTTATCATAAGATATCTTTTATTTTCTTTTTCTCAAACTGACATTGAAACTCATGGGTTCAGGATATAACACCTAAAAAAAATTTCTGAAATACATATCACATTGTGTATATTAAACACATTTAATGGTTTTTACGTGATGTTTCAAAATAATAAAAAATATTACTTTCCTAATTTTTTTTTAGGGTTCTTTTGTGTTTGAATATTTTCATTCTGCATCGATTCAGCTTGCATTCTATATCGGGAAGTCTGAATTCTGGTGTCATAGCTTGCTAATAGTAAAACCTAAATGCAGTCAGAGGGACTAGTTCAGTATTAATTGTAAGAGTATGAGAACTGTATAATTAACAGCCTGCTTGTATGCACTTCCATCCTTCATAATAATTGCTTATATCTCCTAGAAAAGTTCAGAGAAAAAAAAAGAATCTAACCTGCCTCTTTATAGTTTGAAAAATTCCTGTGGTGATGTTAATTCATTTGCCAGGGAAAACAAAGCAGGATGACAGCTGCATCCTGTTCTCAGATGCTGAGCCTGCGTTCAGAAAACTATTTCTACATTTCATTTTCAAGTTAGACGTATCATTGCAAGGAGGAGAATAGGGAGAAAGTAGAATACTCCCATCCTGAGATCCAAATCAGCCACAAGTTTTGAGTAGAAGGAAGATGAGGAGATTATGTCAAGGGAGACTGAAAGGGACACGGAGTGATGAAAACCCAGTCTCACGTCAGCACCATTTTATGTAGAGACAAGATCAGTGTCATTGCATGCATGGATGCAACATTGCAATGTAGGTATGGAATAGAAGCATATGCTCTCATCTGTGACTATTTAATGGCTTTTTGCACTTCCTAGTGAAGTAGATTTAACTTTTCAAAACAGATAAATAGTGATGGAAGTAATAGCCTATGCCAGTGTTGAGTGAGAAAAAAAAAAAGATTGGAGGATAAACTGGTAATGCTGCAATGTAAAGGTGCCCAATGCATTTATTTATTTATTTTAGTAAAATCTCCGTTTCCATAAAATGAAGAAATGCAGATTGTTTTGTTTGATTTGGTGTCTTTCCGTCAATCATACTGACAGTCTGTACAATGGCAGGGTGATGCTCAGAGTAGGTGAGATGATAGAGAAGATGCTGTGCTCAACATTGGCAATAGGAATCCAATTAAGCATTCAGAGTGTTTAAATTTGCTCTGATACGGTTGCATCTGCCATAATAAGCATTAGCTAACTTCGGTTTTATCACTGAGATTGACTCAATCAGTTCTGGGAAATAGCACAAAGTATAGAAGTGATAAGTATTACTGCTGTGCAGTAACCCAAATTTGTCTTCATTTCTCCTAAAGCCAGCACGTCAAATTGGACATATGCTTAAAGAACTTCAGTCCAATTGTTAAATTATTTTTAAATGCACTGAACAGCAGAGATGAAAGAGATCACCATGAGGCTTGTAGACCTCCCAGGTGCCCTTCGGGATTTGATTCTATGAACCTCATGTTTGCTCACACACATCCATACACTTCATCCAATTTTCATAGCAAGATAAAGAAATCTTTCGGGTAGTTTCTCTAGCATCAGTCATCTTCCTAGGTGTGGTATAGACCTGTCTGAAGTGTGTCATATATGTATGTGCATGCTAAAATCAAGCATGTTTTCCCACAACGTACAGCGTAGGGCTACACAAAAATTTTGTCATCAAATATTGCAGTTTGGCCAGTACAGGGAACAATTTTCATTTTCCTGGTTGTGTTTTCTTTAAAGGCAATGCCCAGCTGCATCTGCCTAGAGAGATTGTTAAGAACTGTACATCTTTTCTGCTTTTGACTGTTCTTGAAAGTAAACAAAACTCCAGCTGGCACTTATGCGGTCTAGTCTGGAGAATGTGTGGCACAAAGAAAGTGGCTTTTAAAAGCAAAGCACTTAACTGCAAGTGAGAAAGGAAGAATGATGAGGGTACATGTATAGATAGCTTTAGAGAATCCAGATTTCTGAGTACTCTGGAACTGCTCTCCTGGGAGACAGCTTGCTGAAATCCTATCCTTTTTTTTTTTCAGATGACCATTTCCCTGATTACAGCAAAGTGGAATTAGTGTTTCAGGAACTCCAGAGAAAATTCAAAGGTTAAGTCTTAGATTGTACTGAAAGCAGTTTTAAAACAATAAGCTTCAATGATAAGAGCTTGACCTAAAGTGGAAGAGTTTTGGTGATGTTGTGAGTGGGGAAGTAGGGGAGGTGTTCAGGATTGTTTTGTTTCGTTTTTTTTGTCCCAGGTATTTATCAAATGGAACTTTTTCCTTTTGACTGAAGATTACAGGCTACTAGTCTGAGTTAAGTTACTTCTGCTTATATTTGGAGATTGTTATGTTATGCAGTTAGTGCCAGTCTGTTAGCTTGTTTGGTTTTGTAGTGGTAAAGTGGTTTTTTTCTGGTTTTTTTTTTTTTTTCTCCCTTGATTCATTCTTTTCATGTGGATGCCAGTGTGCAAAAAATAAGTATCAGTCAACGCAGACTGTCATTAACTCAATGAATAGAAAGTTCTGTTTCTGAGGCATAAGCATCTAAGTCCTCTGATGCTTCTTGTCTTCTTCCCCAGAGTGCACCAGGCGTGCAGAACAACACAGTGGTGGGTACCCATTAGTCTGTTCCAGAACCACCTCCTAACACTGCAGCCTGTGTAAGTGATGTGAAAAAAAAAAAAAATATTACACCAGCTTTAAGACTTGCTAGAGCTTGACTTTTTACTCCTTCTGATATCAGGTAGAAAAATATGACAACTTCTTCACAGGAGTTTTAATGATTTCACTGCAGTGGGGAAAAATTGTTTTCAACAGTCAATGGGGGTGTTTATTTAAAATATCCCAAACTGTCACTTATTCAGCCACACAGCAAGGTTGTTGAGGAAGAATTGACAGAGCTGTGAATCAAGATTTCCTGCCCACATGCTTTCTTCTCTTGTCAGCCTTGTCAAATTTCTCTTGCTGAAATCAAGGAATGTTCAGTTCCTTTAAAGAAGTGATCCATTCTCTGTGAGCGCAGTTCTTTTTTTCTTTCTGCCTCATAAATATTTAAAAAGCATTAATCTTGTTTGGTACCTGACTGATAAGCACTGGGCAAAAAAATCTGTCAATGCAATTTCATTACTGAACTTAGATCAGAGCTTTTTGAATGTTGTTACAGTTACTGGGTAGAATTTTAAAATATACCCAAATTACTTTGGAACAGATTCACCATTTCCACTCCTTAGGAGCACCATTATTAATTCATACATTACACAGAGTAGATCCAATTAAAATTTACCCTTCTTTTGTGATATATTTGTGATATATTCCAAATGATGCATTAAATATGACTCCAAGACATCATGTCACAGTTTTGGTTGTTGTCGTACTCTGAGGCAATGGAGTACAAATTCTGATAGCTTTACTTAATCCTATAAATAGGATGCTTAACATGAATGTAATTACAAAAGAAATCAGTATGTTGTCCATGCAATAATTTGCCATTTCTATGTTTGCTGCCATTATTGTGATGGATTTTTTTTTTATTTATTTGATTTTTTCCCCAGTGAACTGTTCATTTTTGGCTGTGAATACTACATAATCAGACAATCCCAGGAGGAAACTGGAACTTGTTCAATATCAAAGTTTATTTGGGCCTCTAGAAGTTAGGAAATCAGGGGTCTTCAGTGATTGTCTTAAACATTTAACAGCAGCAGTTGGGTGCATGATAGTACTTCTTCAATTTCTATGATTAAAGAGGTTTGCAACGATTTAAACCGCGCTGGCAGATCAGTACCACACAGCTACCTGCCCACCTACTCACCCTTCCACACACACACACAGCTCAGTGTGATGAGGAGGAGAGTCAATAAAAGGTAAAACTTGTGTGTTGGGGTAACAACAGTTTAACGATTGAAACAAAGATAATAGTAATCATCATCATAATAAGAGTAATAATAATAATAGAAAGGGAGATAACAAAAAGAGAAAAAGGAATAAAGCTCAAGAGAAACGCGTGATGTCCCTGAGTAGTGATCAGCAGCTCCTGGCCAACTCCCCCCAGTTTATATTCTCTTTTCCAGACTCTATCTTTGCTTCCTTTTGGAAGAGTACATTTTCGATTGTTACCTCCTATCTTCATAGGGGTGTCTCTTTCTCTTATATTCTTCAGACACAAGAATCTGAGAAATACAGAGGGAATAATGGCCTTTAAGCAATTAATTGATAGATTGTAACTTTTTTTCCCATTAAGTCTTCCCTCGTTCCCTGTATCCCATTCTCCATATTGGATGTTACTTCAGACTTCTCTACATCACTGCCAGTGCCAGGGTTGTAGGATGCACCAGGCTGACAGAGGGGAGAACTGCAGGAGCAGAATGGAGGGGGCAGGGCAGCTGAGGAAAGTGGAAATAGTCTGTGGGATGAATGGACAAACAATGAGTTTGTCCTCTGTCCTCACAGAAACTGTTTGTGGTCATCATGGAGGCCGCTGTCTCCTTCACCCTCAAATCATGTGAATTACTAAACTATAAATACATATGAAGAATAAGTAGGGAGTGGTCGACGGGGAAAAATTGTATATAAAAATTAGAAGTTGTAATGAAAGAATCAGAAAAAAGAAGTATGAACATATTGGAGGGGCAGTTGGAAGGAAATATTCCTTCTTGGGAATCTTTACAGAGTCCATTTAAAGACAAAAAAACTGGTCAGATAGAAAACAGTTTTGGAACACCTGCCAAAAGTTTGCATACATTCATGAATCCTTCCAGACTTAACACAGATTTCCTCTGGAGTGACTGTGGCATTAAATTAGTTGTGTCAGACTATGCTATCCAGAAATGGGAGATGTAGTACCAGGCTAAAATTACCTTTAGACATGTGTTTTTCTCTGTATCAATAAAACAGCTTGAAGTTTCTAATCTTAAGAATTAAGAGTTTATCAATCTTCATGAGCTTCAACTCTGCATGTGTAAATATGTATGAATATTTAAAAAAACAATTAATGAAGTTGACTGAACTGTTTCATTTTTCATTTATCAGAATCCACCTTTTCTCCTGGAAAAATAGGGTATTAAAACTTAAATACAGTAGCTCCCCATTCTAAGTAGTCTGATAAATTACACAGCACCATTCCAGACTGGCATTCCCAGTCTGTTGCATTTGCTTTAGCACTTTTAAACTTTGTTATAATAAGTTTGGCTGGAAAAACTGGAACTAAAGATGTGCATCTCTGCAGCTCAAATACTGTGGCTTCCTTCCAGCATGGCCTGTTTTCTTCAGCCTGAAGGAAAAACTGAGCGAGAGAAACTTGAAGAGTGGCATTGCAGCAGGAGTCTGATGCTGACTGCAAGATCAGTGGGTTAGGCTGGCAGTGCTCCACTGTAGCGACAGAAGGCATCTGCAATAAAATCCAGTCTGTGAAACTAAACCAGATGATACAGGTGCACATGAAACTATCCATTAGTGACTGAGGGTGCCGTCCCTCTTAAAATATTGCAGAACCAACCCTTGTGATCCCATTTGCAGTCTGCTGGAGAGGTGATAGTCACTTGTCACAAGCCTTGTCCTTTATCTGCCCATGAGGAAGACATATTTTGTATAACATAACCCTTGGAAATAAGCATTGCTTTCTTCTCTAACAGCGCTATTTTGGCCATCTCCTGACAACACTAACAGCTTCCTAAGGGCAGGTTGCGAGATAAATCTGAAGAAAAATATAAATATGAGCTTCCAAAATAAGCACGTGTTCAAGTTTTAGCACTGAACACTGCACATATCAGACCCACGCTTTTGATCTCTGCCTGCCTGCCTTCAAATTATTTCTACTCCTTTGGCCCTGAAAAGTAATTGCTGATAAGAAATGCTATTCAGGACAGATAGAAATGTTAATGATTATGTCTGCGCTACACCTGAGATCATGTAATAGCCCGTGTCTTACAAGGGCTAATTATATAATTAGACTACAACATGGATGAAATACAGCAATCACAAAGCCCAGGCTGAAGAAAGGAACTTTGATGTATACATTTTGATAGCAATTGTTCTCTTGGATACTGTTTCAACATTTGACGTTGCAAAAAAGTAGAAATGTAGGATGCTTTTTCAATGCCTATTCTGTCAATAAATAATTTTTTTTTCAGTGTTTCATCCTGCCTATTCTCCTAAATGCTCTATTTGTCTATTTTTAGATTTCCTTCCACATATTTACAGTAATTGGGCCAAACAGGACCCAACTTTTATTACATAAAGCCAAACAAAATATTTTTAATTCTGAATGAAAATCTGGTTTTCTCACATAGAAGTAAATTATGCTGAACAACACATACAAGAACCAAGAATTTGTAAAATAATTTCTTAACTTTCTAAAATAGCTTTTAAACTGATGACTGCTAAAACTTATGGAAGAGGGAAAAATGCATGATATCCACCTTTTCTCCTTTTTCGCTAAACTTCACCTTCAATTTGTTATCAGAGACAAGGTGTTGAGTATCTCTCTCAAGTTTCAGTCTGAACCATAACAGCATTCTTCTCACTTTATTCTTAAGCTGTACAGATCTTTCAAGCAAAGTATCATTTTCATTTTACATATTAGAAATATCATTTAATGTCATGAACTTTAGTTCAAAATATGCTTACTAACATCTGCCAGAAAAATAAAATGGAAAATGTTTTATTTTTTTTAGATAACATTAATGGATGATAGAGTTTAGACTTGATAAAGTATTTTGAAAAGCTGATGATGGTCCTTTTATTTATATTTTTGAAGTGTAAACTAGGTTTAGCTCCAGTTGACTCACGGGTGTTAACCCTACAAGGCTTGCTTATGGAAAACAGGTAAAACGACTGCATACGTATGTGATCACAACCAGTACATAGTATGCAGTGGCAGTGACTTTTTAGGCTCTTTAGGGTCAGGGTTAATCCATTCTAAAGTTATAATTTCCAAATGCCTGCATTTAAATCTTATGTGAATCCTGTAGAAGAGATTTTTAATTTCTCCTGGAGACTGTACCTACTGCTAAATCCGGTTTTGTCTGTGTATTATATTTAAGTAAACTCTCAGTTTGAGTTTACTGGGAACTTCACCTTACATGGGAGTGGTCAGTGGATTCCCAGTAGATATCTCAGTGAATTCAACTGAGTACCCCAGTATGAGAATGGCAGGCACCCTCTTCCATTATGATCCCTTAATGTGAATTTCCTCCTACTCTGAAAACTCTGTGCCAATTTTCGTCTGCAGTCAGAGACTGCCATGAATAAGGTCCTGATGCTTCCTCTCCTCCTTTCTGTTTGTCATTAGATGGAAGAGGAATATCAACTCTTCAAGGTTCGTTTTTTTCTTGCATTTGAAAGGGTTACTGCACAACTTAGGCCCAAGGCTAGAATAATCCTTTTGTTGTCCATTAAGGTTTTAAAAGCTCTTTAATATTACTGCCTGTATGACAAAAATTTAAGTAAAAGCTTTTATATAAATGCTTTATATTTGCCTAGTGAAAATAAGGGTAACAGTTCAGAACTGCAGGCATCTGATGTTCTACAGATACCAGTAATAACACATTTAATCCAATAATATGCAGTTCCTTAAAAAAGAAAAGATGTATTAGATCTTACTTGCTGAATTAATTGATTTTACATGTAAATGTAATCCATTTCTAAAGACAGATTTGTTCCCAAGAAGACAATTTGAAGTAATGAGGTTGCCTAAGTCTGATGGTGCTTCTACCTCAAGTTTGAAAGCTTCAAAGGTGAAATTCATAATCATTTTGCAGTCAAGTTTAAATAATCCATTTGCTTGCTTACTGTTCAAAGCACACTAATAAAATATCTTTAACAGTGAAGATTTCACAGTCAAAAATATTAAATGTGGCTAGGAAATACAATTACTGAGCTAATTTTTTATCATCAAATTCAGGTATTACTGTCGGTGTTGTGGATCTTGTTTACTGCTGTAAAATTTTCCAAAGTGAGCAATGCATTCATATCAGTGCTCATTTGCTGTGCAAACATAGATAATCTTTGATGTGAAGAGGAGTTACAGGTGAAGAACTATAGACCAAATGCATCTCAAAGCTTATAAAAAATACAAAGGTATTGCACATTGGATGTCATATTGGAATCAGTAACAGAGCTTGCATGGTCTTCATGAGTGACAAGATTATCCTCCATAAAGCCACGAATTTTAATTAATTATGAATCTTTCCCTGGAAAATAATGCAATAAATGTCCTAAATTCAGGCAAGAATTTTACTCTGTTTAATGTTATCTTTTCGATTTTTTATTATTTTCTTTCCTAAATAAAGAAAGGTGGGGATTTTTTTTTTTACTATTAGGTCAAACCTCTCTCCTGAAAGGGGCCTTTAAAGGGCTAGCACACTACAGGTGTAGCTATTCTAGCTACTGATATGCCAAAAAATCCAACAAACATAGGTACTAAGATTAGACTTTCATGAAGTGGAGACATAAGCATAAAATATGTCCAGTGGTGTATCATCACAGATTCCATTTTAAACACTTGTATATGAAATTTCCTCCCATTTTGATGGAAGTTGTGACACAGTGCAGTTAAATTATTTTAGTCAGAGTATGGGTGAAAGTGTTGATACTGTTTAATAACTTCCTTGCCTTGAGGAAAACATAGTGGGAGTGTGATAATGCAAATGTTAAGTCTGATTTGTTCTGAAGTGACACTGTGATTGGCAAGATGAATGACTGGTTGCTTTGTTAGATGACGGTTTTTTATGAAAAGCTGCTTCAGATGGCAAGTTGGTGTCTGTCATATACAAGGACACTTTTGTATTTTAGATACTGTTTATCTTTACATTAGCAGAAAATACTGATGTCGAGCAGGAGAGGGTTTATTAGACAAAAATGTAGAGCAAGAAGAGTTGATTTTCTGCAGCAAGATACATGCATTACTGTTGTTTCAGATACTTAAGGAGAAGTGAGAAAATTTTGTACTAGAAAGAACAGACAAGATTTCAAAGGAAGTATCAGGATGTAAGGATACATTAATAAAATTCAAAAATACCTTAGAGTCCCTAATACCTTTTACCCTCTAAAGCTAAAGGTGGTTAGGATCATCTTTTGAATGGATGAGCCTATTTATAAATATATGGATTTGTAAATCTTCTGGATTATGAGCATCACTGAAAACAAATAGTTTTTGCAAGTCCTTAATTGTTTCCTCGGGAAACTAATGAAGTAGTGTATTACCACTGCATCCTGACTGTAATCAGCTTGATACTGTGTTGATTACAGTATACATAGCCAACTACATTTCATTATTTGAGATATTGTAGTAATACTTGTGATAATGTGTGTAATACCAGTGATAAAAACGTTGGTAATACAATTGTGTACCAGTGGTCTTAATGCCTTCCAGAGGATGGCATTAGAACTGTAAAAGTGTTTCCCACTGAAACACTACACTCTGCAGAACAGTATGACTGTAATTTTCCCCAATATGTTTGCTGTTTACAGTGGCAGCCTCTAAGCTCACCCATTACACAGTTGAAAGTGAAAGTTCACAGTGCCTGTTGGGGGGTTTAACGAGGATGACTCTTTAGGTGATATGGGTTCTAAATTCATAACGTAAAAATATGGTGAAAATATTTTGTGCTCTTAACGAGTATGACCACAATAAATATGCTGTTTTATCAGCAATTTTATTTTTCTTGAAATTTTGAAATAAATAACTGCGTTTCGAAACATTTTTAGAAATCTTCTAAATACAAACCTTTGAAGAAGGTTTCCCTTCTTTAATTGGAGATGTGAGCTGCTGCAATTCCGCAGCATGAACATTTACCTTATTAGAACATTAAGCAGGTGTTCCGCACTGTTGAGGTTCAGAAATAACAGCGGCTCTTTGCGTTTGCAAAAGGAAACTTTGCAAGGTTGGGGATGGCAGTTTCCTATCTGTCTGGTGTAATTCTCAATTAGTTCCAAGATAGGCTTCCTTTCTTAATTGCTTGTTAGAACATTTAGGTGTTGTAAGTTTTATTTCAGAGCAGGAAACAAAATTTGTTTTCTTTCTCTCTCAGATTGTTTGTTTTTTTTTAATGTATGGTGGCCAAACGTGTAAACTATAAGTTTGTAAAATAAATTTGTAAAAGAAATTAATGCTTCATTAAAGCTTGTATAATAAATTCACTTCGAACTATTTAGATGAAACAGTATCTTAATTTGTTACAGTTATGTTTAAAATTAATTTTAAAATTTGAAGTTATTTAATTTTATAGAAATAACGTAGCACATAAGTTAGATACTCAAATATGGATAATTTTGGAACTATCATATCTGATAGGAAGCTATCATTATTCTTTTCTTGGTTATAGTAATTTAAATTTATTAAATTGATTTCCAGTAATTAACCCTGTTTTGTGCAAAGACTTGATCATGTATGAACCAATGAAAGTCAGTCACTTAAATTAGTGACCTAAGTAATGAAAAAAATTACAGCTTTTCCAAGAGAATGACAGATTTCATCTGTGAGTGTACTGCTAGAGATGTCCTTAAGTCTCTGTTGGCTCAGGTATAAGGTTTGTAAACTGGGAAGTGTATGAGTAACTTTGAAGTAGAGCTAGATAATCAGTTATTTTTCAACTAAATACACTGTGGGGTTTTTTGGGTAAGTTTTTTTCATAATTGTAGAAAATCAGTCAGTTTTTCTGTAAACATATTAGATCAAATTTTCTTATAAAAAGTGTTAGACCAGAACAGAGTTCCATTATGAAAAGGTCTGCATGCAGATGTGTTTCAGGGTTTAAACCTTGTCAGACATTGATGTCAAAGGGAAAAAAAACAATTTGATTCCATACAGTCAGGACAGAAATAAGAATGTACTGGCTCATAAATTTGAGATGTGAATACATGCTGTTATTTTTGACATAAATCAAGGCCAGAGCTTTTGAGGTATGTAGAAAGTTGACCTGGAAAGGCAAATTGGGAAGGTCATCAGAAGGAGCTGTTAAAAATCACAGCCAACTTTTGGACAGATGATTCTGCATAGCAGTACTATGCTGTAGAGAAAAGTGAAACGAGCTTTCAGCCTGATTTTAATTGTCCCTGATCAGAGTCTGCCTGATTTACTGATTGGAGTGAGCACAGAGGCACAGCGTGCACTGCTCACCCAGCCAGCCAGCACATGTGCTTTACTTGAGTGATTGCCCGTGGCAGATGTGTGCAGTCTGCTGCTGATGGCTGGGCAGTGACGGACACACTACCTGATCAAATTATATGTCTTACACTCGTGAGGACTCTGCAGTGTTACAGTCAGTGTCACTGATTGCCAGACAAAACGAGTGTCAGTGTACGACACCAGCAACCCCCGCTGTGCTGTGTGCTTGGTCCCCGCTGTGACCAATGTATGCTGATGTCTCAGTCAACCTAACTAGAAAACATCTCTTAGTCATGGTATTTAGTAATAGCTATTACCTCTGCAGTTTACTTTTCTTGAGTTACATTGAAAAGGCTGCTCTTCTGATACATGCGTTTGATTTCAATTATATTTTACCAGTCCAAGTGCCGTAGGACTTTTTATACCATGTCTGAAGAGTAAATTATGCCATTTTGTTTCATGCCAACTATATAATAGTTTCTATTCAGTAGGAGTTCAAGTTGTCCCATTAATAGTAAGAAGCTCACTTGGAATGTAACACAGAATCAGGGCATTGTGTGTTGGATCTGAGACATTAGTTCAAATGTTTTCACCAAGTTAACAATGAGAAGTCATTAGAGGCTGTTTGAGAAGAAAACAAAAGTGGAAAGAAAAATCAGACAAATTGTCTGAATTTCTGAAGCAGTAACTCTTGAGAACCTCTTCTGATCATACCTACCTGAAAGGATTTGGTAAGATGTGACATGACTGCTCATTATTTAAAGAACGTATCTTTACATCCAAAAATAAAAACTGCTATAGCAAAAGAAGCATCAGTGAAGGAAAACATTTACTGAAAAGAAGGAGAATGCTTTGTAAGTAATGGGGTTTAACTTATTTTTTCGAGTGCACATTTTCACTGAGTTCAAGTCTGTATTATGTAGCATGCATTGGAGAAAACATGAATACATTTCTGAAATTAAACGTGTGTGCCTAGTATTATGTGAATATGCCTCTGCAGTTTGGCAAGCAAGCTGAGTTAGAACTAATCTCTCTGGTGACCAGGAAAAAAAAAACAAAACAAACAAAAAAATTGATTAACCGAGATTCTAGCTGAATAGAATGTTCTTCTGCTTGGCAAAATATTGCACAGTAGGGAAATTAAATGTAGGCAGTGAAGAAGTTATTTTTCAGTAGAGATGCTGTAAAAATCTTTGAGCTCCTGCTGACCATGACTGTTCGTAGAAAGCACTACTGATCACCTGGGATCTGAGAGGCTGCACTTGCGTGCCACAGAACCTGTTCTAAGAAGTCCTGACTTTGCATGAGCTGGCTTGCAGTTACTGTGCTTCCTGCTGTTTTCATTTTATGACAGACATGTATGTTACTGCTATAGATACCTCTGCATGAGGGTTTAGATGTGGCCTTTTATCTTTTTTTCCACAGCTCTGGATTTAGTTTGAAAAAGGGAAGGAAAGCTATATAGCGTACTTTAAGCATCAAATCTTTAGTTTTCAGTGGATTTGGAACTGTGAGGTTTTGTTTAAAAATTGAATGTAGTCCAAAAGGCACTGTTCAACTTCATGGCACCTGAAGCTGTCATTTATCTTTTAATAAAAGCACTGTTGAGACATTACTGTAGAGAAGAATGTTAAAGAACAGCTTCTGGTATGAATGCATTTAAATAATGTTGAAGAAGTTTTTTATCTATTAAGCCATTGTTATGCTCGCTGATGAAAATAATGAATGCATTAACAGAATAAAAAAGGTAATATCATTCTTTGAAGGTTATGCAACATATAGCCAGGGAATTAAAGGATGAATAAAAATGGGAGTTTGAAAAATTAAACAATAAACCAGGTTTTTTTTATATCCAAAGATATACAGTAATACTTGGGTTTTTTTCCTGCTGTTGAGAATAAATAAAAGCAATTTCACTTGTCTACTGCACTTGAAAAATTAAAATCTTTGGGAATAATTTGTTCATAAATAAGTTCTCTTGGCATTCTACTTTTCTTTCTTTTTTTTTTTCAAGTCACTATTACTGGGAAAGTTAAAAAAAAAAAAAAAAAGTTGTTGAACATGAATGAAAAAAAAGCAACTTTTTTTTTTATTTGGGTTATTCTTTTTCTTCCACAACAGGGTGGAGTTCATTATTCCCATTTTACATAATTATGTGTTTCAGAAGATCTAAATTTCGGTCCACTTAAATCAGGCCAGCATGATTATAACTGATAGTGAGCCCTATTTATGATAGCCACTCACTGGTCTCAATTCGTGGGAATAAACGTGTGAGAACTTTTTTTACACAGCGTTTTCTCCTTTTACCCCAAACTGTGGCTTCTTCCCATTGTAGGAGATGGTCCTATTGCTCCTGGACACGAGAGGTGGTTAGTGTTATCTACTGGTTCTTACCCACAACATACCTTTTTCTTTATTTTTCTCTTCCTCATGAGCCATTATTATGCTTAGTGAGAAATGGGATAAGAGAGTCTTCTGGCTTATTAACTTCAGCACAGTTAGGTGCTGAAAAGCAAAGTGCTTACTGCACAGTTACTCGAGGTGGGAAATCCATTTTAACCAAGATTCAGAGTATCTGCTTTGTTAAGCAGCTCTTGATTGATACCTCTTCAGCGACATTGCTGCTGTCACTTCCTGGCTAAGGTATTAGAATTTCCAAGGGTTTATTGTGTACGACATAGAACTGTGCTGAGCTGTGCATTGCGTGCTGTGTCATTCTTTATTCTGGGGCATTTTGAGCTTTGCAGAAAGTGTTTGAGGCTGGAGAGGAAATTCTGTAGCAGGGCCCTGTCAGAGGCAGCACTGGTTTATAAACTGGTGCAAGGAACATGAAAGTGTACTTCTTAAACTGCTGATTTCACTCTACCAAATGGGAAAAAAAAGTGCTCACATAATTAATTTGCAAGAGGATATACATGGGAAAACAAAGAGTAATAATGTGAATAGCCTTCGCTGAATGTATCTGCTTCTCTGTTGTTTTGAGAGTTGATTAGAAGCTTTGATTGATGCCTTCTTAAACGTATTGTTGAAGTGTTAAGGCACTGGTGTACTGTGTGCCTGAATACTCCATTTAAAAAGAAGCACAGGTACTTAATGTGCCGTTGCAACAAGAGTGCAGGTGTTGTGAAAGAAGAACACCAAATCAGAGCCAAAGCCATCAGCACAATGCCACTGGCAAAGAAACTTGGTGTTTCTCTGTTCTGTTCTGCAGCTGCACAGAGCTGATTACACGTGTTTGCTTGTCCACACTCTCACTGTGAGTGTTTGCAGCCTGGCAGGGTGACTTTGAGGATAGGAGGAAGAGTAGGAGGAAGGACAGAAAAAATTGATTGTTTTCCTCTAGAGCTAAGTCCAGGACTGAGAATGTGTATTCAAAATGATAGCATGGAAAACCATCTATGTGTAACCCCAGCTGTGAGGTACCTTACTAGTGCATTTCATTATTTGGGGTTGGTAGCTATGATTGACTTGAAGTATCTCATTTATCGCGGTAGGTAGCTTTAGTTAATTTGGATTTCAAATTTTGGCCTTAGCTGTTATTGATCTTATGTGCATTGTTTTTCTTCTTCTTAGCAGTGCTTAATGGCTGCTTTTGGATTGATTCCCTTTCTAAATAATAAAAACTGGTAGATTACTTAGGGTGCTGTGTGTTTTCTCAATCCGATATTAGTTAACATTCATTTCTCTTTTTAAGTGAGGTGCCTTCTGTCTATGCTTAAAGTCCGGTTCTTTGCTCAGGTCTAGTCAGGTTTGTTTTACTGAAAGCATCACTAATACTAATAATTTTATATTTTTACACAATTTTTGATATAACCTCAGTTTGGCAGTTTTTTGTTGTCAATAAACTGGCATTTTCATATCCATATTTTCAATATGTTGGTAATCACTCTGTGTCTTTATCTCTTAACCCTTTAATCTCTCATCTGTAAAGTTAAACTGATGATTCTCTTCAATTTTTCCTTTTTTTTTTTTTTTTTTTAGTATAGAAATCCAGAAGTGAATCCAGAGGAATGCAGCCCTCTGCAGTGATAGGCTTAGATTTAAGATTAACGGTACTCTTTTTTGTGTAAGCACTTTAGAATCTAATCTCTCTCATATAAAACTCAACATTTAATTTATTTTCACTGTGTGTCTTCTTCACAGCTGGAAGTGTTCTGGCTATTTAATTAGTTACCTTTTAGTATTTGGTCTGTGTTGTTTCAATCCAAAAGTTGGTCTCAGTTATAAAATTTAATTTCATTTATGTTGGTTTTAAAAACTTATATTTTTACTTGAGAATTTATGCAGGGAAAGTTTGACAAAAAATACTGGCCCACTATTGAATCACTCCATTCGATTCTGCATAAATATGCACTTCTCTATCTACTTCTCCCTGGGGTATTAATAACCAATTTATTCCTTTCAGTTTTAGAAAGTGATTTTATCTGTGACTGCAGATTTGTGAATTTTCCTTCTCTCTGTCTCTTCCCTTAGTTTCTCATGTCCCCACTTCTTTTACTTTATTTTCTTTTTTCTTCCTGACTCAATTTGCCTTTTCCTGCTGTAAGAAGAATACTGATTAAGAGTAAAGTTTTGGTTTGGTTTTAGTGTCATTGCTTTACGTCAAGAGGTTTTTAAAATATGCACAATGCTCTTCTCTTTAAGATATGGGAGGGATCTGATGTGCTGGTCACTCTCACTTTAGCCTACTTTAGAGGTCAGAAAACATATATGGTGCCAATCCACATTACATTTTCCAGGCAAAGAATATTTTTTCCCCAATATTTTCCTGTTGGATATTAACACCTCTTATCCCAACCTTTACTTTAGAAAATGGGCAGCTGGTTTTGGATGTCTTTACATTATTTAAAACACCAGTTCTGTACTTAGCAGTCGAATTTTTGGCTAGACCTTTTCCTCTCACAGTTGGAGTGAGAGGTGTCAGTGGCTAATACTGACAGATGAGGTCAGGAACATGAGCAATATTACATTGTATGAAACTAATTGAGAGCTTCCTCCAAGTGTGCTGAACTCCCAGTTCTACTTGAAGACTACATGGGCTCAGCATATTTTGGGGCAGCAATCTGTAAGATTCCTTCATTTTATGAAAAAAAAAAGCGTTCTAAAGAAGTTAGAATTTTTTTTTTTAATAGAATTGGGCACATCGAAAAAGATATTTGCCACTAAATTAGTTTATGTACTGTGGTCTAGTGCTTTTGTGGAGCTGCATTTCTATTTAGAAAATGCCAGGAAAGGCTGTATTAATTTCTTATAACTTTTAGAAAGGTATTGTATTATTATTGTTCTGGATATTTTATTTTTTTTTTTTTACCAGCACCAGTTCTCAAGAAAGAATATATTAAAAATCAGGTAGTTAAAGCTAAATGATTTGAACTAATATTAAAAACTGTTTTGATGAGTATAGAATGTCATTTTAATGTAAATTTCTTAAATCCTTTTATCTGCTAGTATAATAAAAGCTTGCTACACTTGAGAAGGAAAACTGCTAGTTTTCACCTATAATTTTTGTTTGCTGCTCTCAGCTGTGCATTAGTATTCAGGATCAGCATTAACCATAAAGCATTTAAAGATTTTTCAATCAAACCCATCATTTTACTGAAAGGAGATACTGAAGCATAAAGTTAGCATTGTAAAATAAAATGTGTAATTGCTGTCATCATTCCCTGCTTCAGAATTTCAAAAGAACATGTCTTTGTTAATGGAACACAATTTCTCGGAATTCTTGAAAATTGAAAGGCTAAATTTTGTTTTTCCCAGAAGATTGTAAAGGACGAATGTCCAGTCCCTTGAGCCAGTAAAAATATGCGGTCAGTAACACGACCCAACAATTGCACAAAAGTGGAGGGGTCTTTTTTCTTACTTTAGTAAAGCTAGATAACTACCTGGGGAAAGTTAGGTGTTTACATTTCTAGGTTTTGCTTGGATCTTTTGAATTACTCTTGTGAACATATGGAAGCTGGCTTGGTGAGTCAAGGATGGTGGTCTACTGTCACAGAGTCAGCTGAAGGATAAACATCTCTGCAGCGTTTTGGGAGCATGGCAACATGGAATTCATGAACCTGATTGAAAGAGGAATATAGATGCCTAAGATATGAAAGCATAAGCGAAAATGCATAGGAAGACTTCAGTAGTTGAAGTTGGTGATTGCAAAGTTTTGTGTTCCCTAGCACAGCTCTGACCTGAAGGTAGACTGTGAGTAAGAAATAAGTCACCTGGAAGTGGTGAACCTATCCATGAACGACTCTTCTTTAAAACAGAGAAACAGAGGTCTTTGGTAATGCCTTTGGAACCAATACATACTATTATGCACCACAGGAGCAAAATAAGCTATCATTGTCAACAAATAATATTTTTTCCATATTTATTTGCATTAATAGTGTTGATAAATTAGGCGTTTAGGCTTTTTAAGAAAAACTGGATAAAATACATCTCCTTAATTCTCTTTACTAGTGTGCTTATTAGATTATTTCTGTGCACATTTTCTAGAGCTTTTTGGGTGAATCAGATATTTCTGTACATCTGAATAGTATAAGCAAATTATCTAGACTATATGTACATGCAAAAGCATGTGACATTCCCTGAGTATTACTTGACATTTCCCAGGTGTTTGTACTGGGTCCAATTCTGTTAAACAGCTTCATTAATGACTTAGATGATGGGACACAATACATCCTCACCAATACAAGACTGGGAGGCGTGGCTGATACATCAGATTTTTGTACTTGACAGGCTGCAGAAATGATCTGACAGGAACCTTCAATAAAGAAAAATCCAACCTAACTCTGCACTTGCAGAGGACTAATCAGTACATGCTGGAGGATCAAAAGCTGGAAAGGAGCTTTCCACAAAACCCTAATGGTCCTGGTGGACAACAAGCTGAACAGCAATGAGTTCTTGCAGCAGAAAAGGCCAATGGTATCCATGAATGCAGCAGAAAGGGCATTGCCAGCAGGTCAAAACAGATTTGTCCTCTACTTAGAACTGATGATATCACGTCTGGAGTGATCTATACAGCAATGGGCTCCTCAGTGTAAGAAAGTCATGGGTCTGCTGGAGCAAGTTTAGCAAAGGGCTACTAAGGTGATTAAGAACTGGAGTGCATTTCAAATGAGGAGAGTCTGAGAGAGCCAGGACTGTTCACCCCAAATCTGTGGTAGACATCTTATCAGTGTGTATAAATGCCTGATGGGAGGGTGTAAAGAAGACAGAGCGAAAGTATTCTCAGTGATATGCAGTGAAAGGCCAAGTAAGTAAACTGAAATGCGGGGAATTCTGTTTAAACACAAGCAAAAAAAAAAGAAAAAACCAGGATGTCCAGAGAGCTTTTAGAGTCTCCAGCCTTAGATGTCTTCAATCCCTGACTGTACACAACCCTGAGTAACCTGTTCCAGCTTATCTTGCTTTGAACAAGCAGAGAATCTCCATTGGTCCCCTGCAGCCTCAAGAATTCTCTGATGCTGTGATTCAATGAGTATATGTGATCTGATATCTAAGAGGAAAGGGCAGGTAAAATTGGGCAAAATACGTTTATTGAACTGGCTTCTCCTCTACTTTGGAGTTGCATCAGGAGGACATGTGGGAGGAGAAGCAAAAATGTGAACTCCATTCCTCATGTTGCAGTGAGAGCAGTGATGGTACCAACAGGAGCACTTATTTTGTGGTTTAAACTAATCAATGTGTTGACTAACGCCTTCTAACTCAACTAACAAAAACAGTGCTCGCTGGAATCTCCATTTTTTTACGTGATAGAAAGTTGCTCTTCCAGATGAGATGGATTTTTAATTAAAATTGCTTTCATTCTTGAGTGGTATAATTTGTCACAATATGACCTCATATTTCATAATTTTGAAAGCTGCCTAATTCTAATTTTTTCCACTTTATAGGAAAAAAGCTGAAGGTCCAAGAAAATGTGTTCTAAGAAGTCACTGACATGACGGATTTCAATATCTCTAAGTAATTAGTTAAGTTATGCTTGTCTCTTTCATTAAAAGCACCATTAGACAACCAGATGCAAAAGATGACTGTGGTAAATGGTTTTCCAGGTAATTCTTGATAATGTTAAATGTGGTTGTCATTTCAATTGATCACTGTGCATCTTTTCTTAAATATCCATCCATCTACTTGAGCTGCCCGCTCAATAAATTCTATGTGGAAATCATTAGGATAATTTAATGAAAAGAATTCCCCCAGTTTAACCAGCTGCAGAATGTTTTCTCTGTTTCTGTGTTTGGGTTTTTTTTTTTTAGTCTCTCCTGAAACTGGTGAAAACATCTATGCTACACATATTTCTCTCTCCTTTGTTCTTTGGTACATTTCTCCCTATTTCAGGCTTCCTTTGGAAACAAAGTATACTATCAATGTGCTGAGTAGAAAATTGTAAATCTGTGTGAAAAGCCATACATTGCCTGCAATTTCTGCTCATGCCTGCCTTTCGTTTTAGTGAAAGAAGTGCACCAAAGGTTGATGGGGGCACTGATTCCTGTCATAGCACAAGGCTGAACTAAAGCACACTTTCTTTTCTTTAAATCTACCCTCTTTGCCAAGTGAAAGCCTATAGTATTGGGGTTATTCTTCATATCCTTTCATTGTTATAAATTTTACCCTGTACAGAAGCCAGAACAGGAAAAGGACTAAATTAAGGACTTTTTCATCTTGACTTTTTGAAAAAAGGTTGTTTGGTCACTTGCCTTTTTCAGTGTTGCTGTTTGATGAGAAAGGTGATGTGCTGATAAAGAATACAGAATGCAAAATTACAGCTATTACTGTGTGCTTAAGTAACACTGGTAGGGGTAGACTGAGAGGAGAAGACTGCATGGCACAGTGGCATTCCCAGACTGAGAGCAAATTCATTGACAGGCACCCACGAAGCTTTTGTAGTGAAAATGGCATTCCCATTATGTCCCTAATCTTACACATAGCTTCTGGAGGTAAAACACTTGTAAATAGTCTTGAGTAAGTCTCTCACAGGGCATTCTCCATACCGTGTATCTTCAGACTGTAGTATGATGCATCTTATTTCTCATGTCTGTACGACAGCCAAGATTTCACTCTCTGTTTAACCCCTCTGAATTCATCCCTTTATAATATTAGCTTTCTACATCTTCTCCTGAGTAAACTTGCTCCTGTAGTAGTGGTCAGGAGCTGCAGTCTTGAAAGTTCTGGCATTAAAGACTGTCTGAATCTTCGTTGCTGCATATGCTGTTTTGCTTGAACTCAGGAAGCACTGAGTACTTTTGGTCCCACTTTTTGACATTAAAAGAAAGACAGTTCTTTCCTGAATAGAGCTGTCATCTGTGCTTAGAAATTTTCCATTGCTTTCTTTCAGAACATGCTGTTTTTCATTTATTGTTGGCTTTTCTTTTGACAACCGTTTTTCTTTTATCTAATGGTGTTTAAGCAGGTAAATAGAAGATTCTTTGAATAGCATATTTTATTAAAACAAAACAACCTAATTAACTCATTCTCCAGTTATGTGCTTCAGTAATCCTTTAATGCAGACTCCTTACAAATGGTGTTATTAAGGATAGGACGAGCTAACATAAATCAGAAATGTCAAAGGCTTTTTCAAAGACCTTTTTTCTCTCCAGATTTTAAAGGAGTCAGTATACTAATTGTTTATTGTATATCTTCTGTACTTCTTTAACTGTCTTAGCTGGGAGCTGTTATTCAATGGGGCCTTTAAAATTTAGAGAAAACTAAGTAATAACTTAACTTTGTGTAACTGGATTGAATAAAGTAAACACTGAAACCTTTGTCCCAAATGTCAAATCATTATCAACTCATCTAATATCCCTTATATGATCTTTTAGAAAGTATTTTTAAGGAAATGGTTAGCACTTCTTCTGCCCATATGTCTCTGAAACACAAGACTTATGAATTGCATTCTTGGAGAACAGAAAGAAATGTAGAGTCCCTCACAGGAATAATCAAATGGGGAAGATATTTATTTTGGCTTAAAATATCCTAAAATAAGGTATATGAAGAAGAGGGGAAATAAATTAATAAAAGTGAGTAATAGTAACTCCTGCTGTGACTGTTTGAGACTGTTTGATTCCCCTTGAGTGTACCAAAACTTTTATGTGCTTTCAGTACTACTGAGACACTATATGGATGTGTGCGTGGAACTCCAAGATAGTTAATTAAAAGCAAAAGTGACAGACAAAAAGCTGAGCTTAGGAGGGAAAAGGAGTCATTCAGGACAGCAAGTTTCGAGCAGATATATGAGGAAAACTTAGGCTGGCTAGAGAAGACAAATTAGAGAACTTGACTGTTTAAGTGAAGAAGAAATGGTGAAGAACAGTCACTTTGGGTCTAAGGCTAGTGATAAACTAGCTGGGAATAAAATTAAACATAAGGGGCAACTGTTTGACAGATGGCTGGGAAAACAGGTAGCTGAGGATGTGCAGATTGCCTTCTGAGGGAGCCTGCATGGTGAATTCAGATAAATTTGGAGTAGGAAGTTGAGGGCAGAGTTGTGGTGGATATGCAGATCTGTGCCCACTGAAGTTCACTTTCTTTCTGAGCTCTGAATGGACCATGAGACTTCAGAGACTCTCTGTCCCTCTGCTGTCAGGAAACTTCCATTGCAGGCAGTCTTTGATTTTCTGATTCCCTCCTCTATATTTTCAATACATTTTCTGCTGAAAATAGCTATATCCTCTTTGTCAGATTTTTTTGTCAAGATTGAATCACCATGTCACCGTGTGTCACCTGGTGTATTTCAGTGAAAGTTTGGAAGCCTGGGAAGGTCTTTAGGCTCATTGTACTTTCTTCTTTCTGGCCTCCCCAAACTTCTCGTGAGCAAGACATCTAGTCAATGAATCTGCTGCATTCATAATGTGAATATTCCCACCTGGTCAGTCTATGGAAGCTTCTTGAGTCACACAACTGCTCACTTGGCTGGTTGTGTCATAGTAGTGCCCCTGGCTACTTGCAAAGTTGCTTCCAAGACAGTGTTGTCACTTGGGCACAAATTCCTATGAACTTGAATTGGATAGAAAATCCTGCAAACTTGAACTGTGTGATTATTCTTGGGTTTGGTTGTTTTGTGGCTTTGGGGTTTTTTTTTTGGGGGGGGGCTGGTTTGGTTGGTTGGTTGGTTATTTTTTGTTTTTCTTCTGTTGTTTTAAACAATTCAAAAGAACTCTTCCACAAAGTGTCGTTCTGTGAGAGAGTAAGAGAGAGCTGTTGTCATAGGATTTCTGTCTTTTTGAAAGTCATTGTATAGTGGATAGGATGGTGAATTCTCCTTCTAACTATTGCCTTAAGGATTTTCTTACTGTCTGCGTACACCTTTGTAACACTAGTTACTTAAGCCATACTTCTTGGAAGGGGTTAAAAAATGCAATTCTCATTTTTCAGAGTAACAGCTAGAAATTTCTGTAGAAATGTCTTGCAGAAATTCTGAGCACTTATAACTGAAGCCAATGGGAAGGCTAGCTTGAATGGATGAAGTACTGTATAACAATCATCTTCTGAAAAATCATTCACTAGAGTTATCAAGTTGGGTGTAAAAATTAATAGGATTTTTCTCCATAGTCTGTCTGTGCCTCAGTCAACTATTTGTAAAATGGAGTGATATCATCTTTCATTTTGCTGGCCATTTTAGAGATTGATTAAGTTTTGAGAAGCAGTCCTCTGTTCTGAAAACTGCCGTAGAAAGTTCAAGACAAATGAAGAGAGCTAACAGGTGTACCATAGTTTTTAACAGTTTGCAGCAAATATTAAACAGCTGATCATTAATAACTTTTCATTCATCACATGCACTTCATGACACGGAGTTTCTGAGGGGGAGGGGAAAGGCATTCAATTAGAAACTGCATAATGTATAAATGTAGGTGAGGTGAATTCATGGTTTAGTAGAGTACCCTGACAATGATGGGGTTTAACTTCTTATGAGTTCTTTTAGTTTTCTTTTGGTTTTATAAATGTAAATCTGTATTCAAAATGGGGCTGTAAAAGCAAGTACTGTTTTAGGTGGAGAAAGTTTGCATCATCTATGATTTATTCCTCTGACTTTTCACTCATCTGTGGTGAATGAACTAATATATGAATATGTGCATGACTATCTTGAATGACATCTTGAAATGGAAAAACATGTTGGTTTATTCCTCCACTAAAATGTCATGCTTTGGCTGTTCCCACGTGACACTCAGATGGGACAGTTTTCTGAATGAAATCTTTATGTGTCACCATATAGTGTCTTTTCAGAATTCCTAATATTACTACCTAATATTTTGTCTCCCCGAAATATGCATAAGTGACAGGTATCTTCTCAGCAATGCATCTGCCAAGCCCACAAGTTATATTGGTGCCTATCTGGTCAGCTGCATTTGGCATAAAGGCATGTTATCTTTAGTGTGCTTTGAACAGTGACTAAAAATTCTTTTACTAGAAAAATGTGTTTCCCTTTTTTTGTGGTTGGTTTGGTGTTTGTTTTTTTTTTTTTTTTTTTTTTTTTTTTTTTTTTTTTTTTTTTTTTTTTTTTTTTTTTTTTTTTTTTTTTTTTTTTTTTTTTTTTTTTTTTTTTTTTTTTTTTTTTTTTGGTTTTTTTTTTTTTTTTTTTTTTTTTTTTAATAATGAAAACAAAACCAATATAATTGTTTTGGTTTTAAAGGGGTTGCAGGTAAGTACTGAAATGAGTGTCTGAATGTGCATTCATTTCTAGGTGATCTGCATGGAATACATAGTGTGGCTTGTTCACCTCACAGATCATCTTGTTTCTCAGATATACATTAGAAGTGCATCTAAAGCATTCTAAAACTGGGTAGCAGGCATTATGTAATCAAACTCCACCATCCCTCTGGAAAAATAATAATACTTTTTATAATGAATATTGGAGGTTGCTATGCATTTCACCTTACAAATTCTGAGTCTCTACACTTTTTGCACATGCTTTCTTTGATAGAAAAACTGTATCAAGTAAACTATACTAAACACACAATGTATTTCTTTTTCTCCTTGTTGTGTAATTTCTTTCAAACTCTCCATCTCACTTTGCCTAACATCATCTTAAATTCAGTTGGGGACACATAGAATTTCTTGCTTTCCTTCCTTGCCTTTATTTTTTTAACTTTGTTAAAAATACAAAGTTCTGTATTTTTTTACCCTCAGTCTTAAATTTCTGCCATTTATGCAGAGTGTAAGAAGAAGAGTATTATTTAAAAATCAGATTATTTGGTAATTTTAATATTAATGTTATTGTTAGTATCTAATATTGGGGGAGAGTCTACTGTGTTGTTATATAATTTTTATTAAAAAGTCATCAAAGTATCATACAGACTATAGAAAGTGATGATGAAATCAAATAAACATGGAAATAAAACATTGTCTGCTGGTGTGGAACAGTATTAAGTTGTTACCTGTTCAGATTTCTATCTGCAGAAAATGTTTGTTAACTCGCCTCTCTTCAATTTTATCTACCAGGCAAGCTGTGCTATCACTGTTGGTGGAACGGTGAGCTTCTAACAAAACAACTTTCACTGGAAAAATTGAAATAGGTTATAAAAATGTATTTTCTGTTACCTGATTGCTTAATACTGCTTTGAATTTTGAGGCAGAAAGTGAGATGGTCTAGGTTACCTGCTGTACCTCTATTCTGCAATTTCAGCCCATGTTTTATTGTGGTGTTCACAGCTCAACTACATGAACTGATTGCCAACAAACTTATTATTACTTTTATGTAAAGGGGAACAATAAAATTGCATTTTTTTTCGAAGAACATACCACAGAGAGAACCACAGATAGCATTGCTGCAGTTTTGAAACAGTGCTTCATAATCAGATTCTTCATTAAATGCATCTGAAGTCTCAAAAAGTTGATAACTGCAGTTCAGTAGGTAATTGTGTGTGGTGTGCAATCCACTGATCAACACAACCAGTACAAATTATACTCTTAGGCTGGTCTTAATCCAGCAAATTTTACTTTAATCTGTTGTATTATTATAATTTTATGGCAAGACTAATAAGACCAGGTCTTGACATCTTTCATAAGCAAAATACTGAGTCAAAAATTCATCCTTTATTTTAGAGTTAAATGTGTCATAATGATATTCCATACTGACCGTGAAACTGCAGTGGGCAGGAGTAGGTGACCTTTAGAGGTCCTTTCCAACCTAAACTATTCTATGATACTATTCTATTATTCTATTTATACTCCCTGGGAAGTACTTCCACCAGTTGCATTCTCGGAGTCAGCCCCAGATGGTGCCTAAGGAGCACATTGCCAGCATTTTCCCAGGCATCCAAAATAGTACAGATATTTTTGTTGTATTTGAGTGGTAGTTTTAGATGTGTGTAGTCATATGCAAAATCTAACGTAATTTGTCACCCTCAGCTGAGGAAATGTAGAGTCCCAAGTACATCGTTGCAGATTGTCAGCCACTTGTGGTCCCAGCTTGCCCTTACAGGATGTACCCACTGGAGAGCAAGTTACCTAACAGCTCTACTTCCTTTGATCTGCCAAGGGAATCAGGAAGAGGAATCTGGGAGTACAGCCCAGAGCTGAGTTTTATACATGCTTTGTTGTGTGTTGTAACAAATGCTGTTGCACTCTTCTTAAGGTAACCAGCCAAATCTTCTTCACCATCCAGAAAAGAGCAGTTTAGCCATCTTCCAATATATTCTTTTTGGGACAGTAGCTCAAGTTGTCTCCCAGTACTTTGGAAGCAAATAGCTATCCAAATAACTAATTTCCAGTAAAGTGTGAAGCAGCTACTTGTGTCAGATAACTGCTGCACGTGTGTGTTAGTGATTGACTTCCCATGAGACTGCACTGGAAGTCTGATGAATGCTAAGAGTGCCAGAGATTCATTGCATTTGTCATTGGGGCAGGAAATATTTGGATGCTGTGATATGCTGAAACATGTTTGCAAACCGTGTAGACACAGAAAGCTGAGACTAATACGTGTGTATTAATCTCTGTTATTCAGAGGACTGAAAAGAGCAAACAGCTGTAGGAAAGCAGGGACCTAGACATCATAATAGTCCTACCTTAATTTGGCCTTGTTTGTCCTTAGAAATGCCAGAATTACCTGCAAACAAGAGTCCATCCCTATGGTAGTGCTAGTTAATCTCAGTGTGAATTGAACAAAAGGTCCTGAGGAGCACCTGAAAGCCCTGTAATATGGAGGGATGACAAAGTCTGCAAGCCTTGGCCCTGGGTCATGCTTTCCTAGCCCACATATGGGCAACAGCATGAAACATGAGGTGATTTATCTGTTCCCATTATATTTAAGCCTAAAAATACTATAGCAGTATTGAAAAACTATTCAGAAGTCTTAACCATTGAATTCTTTTCTTTTCATTTTTCAGGATGCTGACAGTCTCCCTGCTGATAGTTTGATAGATTGGATGTTTTCTGTAACTTTCCATAGCAGGTTATTCTACCCCTCTCTAGGCCCATTCTTCCCTTCCTTGATTTTTGTCAGATTTACATCTGTTTCCTGAGCAAGCTACTATAAAAATGTCTTCAAGTCCATTTACGATGTATGCTTAATATCAGCTTCAGAACTCTGAGCAGAATGTGAAATGACTGAACTGTTTTGAATAAACAACTCTGGATTTTTAAATTCATCAGAATCCTTTTTTATTTCTTCTTTGGAGGATCCTTGCCTTTGAATTGTTTGTGCTGTGCTTTGCCTAAGGATGTGTTTGCATAATAAGGGCCTTGATTTGAATAGATGCATAGCCCCGTGTGTTTGCGTTTTCCCTCCATTTTCATAATTACAGCAGAAAAAGAGGGCAAGGACAGTCTTAGCTGAGTAATTTAGCATATTTTCACGTTGAGATTTAGTTTTGCTACATAGTACAGGACAATGCAACCCAAGTAGATGGCAGAAAATGTGAAGTGAGAATGATAGGAAGAAAAAGGAACTTTAAGAAGATGATCTCTTTCGGAACTGTGCTATAGTCAATAACTACAAATTAGGTACAGTTTGAGTGACAGACAAACAAACCTGAGATGCACTCTAAAAAGGAATTGTAAAAAACCATGAATGTTAGTCACTCTGACTGTAATCCTTATATAATAGACTCAGAGAAGTGTATTCTCAGACTGTAGTGGTGTTTTGGTTTTCTGTTTGTTTTGTTTGTGGTTTGTTTTTTTTTCTGTCAACACTGCAATGCTCAGGATTACATGGCAGTAAGAGCAATATCTGCATGAACATCTAGTGACTTAGGAAAGCATTTTTCCTTATTGAATTTCAGACTCTTTTTACTCCCGTAAAATTCTTTCACACTTAAAATGATTATTGAAGTTGCATATAAAATACGATGTTTATTCACAGAGCTTCAAAAGAGGTTGAATTCTGTGCTTTGGCATTATCCTTCTGGAGACGTGTGATGACCAAGTGATGTGCTACAAACATAGGTAAATGAGATCAGTTTTGGCTGTCTATTCTCTCTGAATGATTTCAAGTTGAATACGGCAAGACTTTGAGGGTACAGTCAGAAATTTGATGTTTGATATCCACGTATAAATGTAGATAGGAGAATGACAGGTTTTCTTAAACATATGTCATCATTTGCCCTTTGTGTCTCTTTTTGTCAAGACATTGTTTCCTCTGTCTGCGCTGCACATGCTTATCTTCCATTGCTGAAATTCACATATTAAGCACAAATTAAGTCTGAAACTCAAATGGAAGGTTAGCTGGTTGTAAAGTAAAGATTTAATTTATCAGATTCTCCCTATTCTATACAAATCTATACAGATTTGAAATTAATTTAATTTTCTAAAGATTGTGTGTTTGCTTGTTTGGCTGTTTTTCCCAGCCCTGGAAAAAACAACTAAACTATCTAATTTCCTTTTTTTTTCAGGAAATGTGATTATACATTCTCGTTCAATGTAATTTCTCAACTGCAGTTTTAGCATGTGCTTCATATTCAGTTCTGCTTGTTTCATACTAAACTACTGGATAGCTGAAAGGAATTTAGGCTACTGTTTTCAAAATTTCACTTCGAAACAGTTAACTACAATAAAAGTACAGTTTGACATTTGCAGATTTTTGAAATTTCAGACATACTTTAAAAACCATCAGTTAAGAATGTAGATTTGTTTGGTTATGCTGTACATATTACTTCTGTAGTGAAATAAACTGAGCTGCGGTTTGTACCCCTTCTACTTCAGAATTTGTACCAAATAATTGTTTTTATGAATGGCAAAGTTCTGAGTGCTTTTTTTGTATATTATAATTGTATTCCCTCTACTTCTAAGAGAGTTATTGGAGATAAGCACAGATCCAGTGAGTTCTTCACAAATTTTCTATCACAAATATTTCCAATTCTTCATCACTTTACTGTGTGATGATTTACAGTCTTCGATCTTATTTATCTCCGGTCTTAATCTATTTAACTTTGCCTGCTTTTACATTAGCAACTAGAACTATCCAGCAGGAGTGGATTTGTAGAGAAGGTTGGTAGGCTTTCAGGACACAGCATTTTTATATATGGGAGAGGTGCCCGATGACTGGAGAAAGGCCAGTGTTATTCCTATCTTCAAAAAGGGCAAGAAGGAGGACTTGGGAAACTATTTGCCAGTCAGCCTCACCTCTGCCCATGGAAAGGTGATGGCACAGGTCATTCTGGAGTCACCACCAAGCATGTAGAAGAAAAAAAGGTCATCAGGAGCAGTCAGCATGGATTCACCAAGGGGAAATCATGCTTGACCTGTCTGATAGCCTTCTGTGATGACATGGCAGGATGGGTTGATGAGGGAAGAGCAGTGGATGTTGCCTACCTCGACTTCAGTAAGTCTTTTGACGCTGTCTCCCAAAATATCCTTGTTAAGTAAGGTCAGGAAATATGAGTTAGATGAATGGACACTGAGGTGGTTCAAGAACTGGCTGAACAGCAGAGCTCAGAGGGTCATAATCGTTGGATTATTAAATTGGAGACCTGCAGTCAGAGAGAATTAAGGATCTGGAGCATCTCTCTTATGAGGAGAGATTGCAGAAGCTGAGCCTGTTTAGAGAAGACTGAGGGGGAATCTCATTATACATCCATATGAAAACAAATGTACATTTACGAACAAGCGTACATTTGCATACCCAGTTTGTAGCTTGCAACTGACAGCTGGCAGAAGCTTAGGGCACTTCTGTTGCTTGATTTGGTTCTTCAGTTTAATTTGCCAGGGAAAGGTTGTACTTTTTGTCTGCAAGATTTTCAATGTGAATGTAATGCAGTGTTTGCAGGGAAGACCAGCTGAATCAAATAATTTCTGCAGGTTTTCTTTCCTGCCTCAAATCCTTGAGTACCCTGACACCCTAGATCTAGTTGTCAGGTAGAAGTTAGAGACTCTTTTTAGTTTTTATGCCATACCATAAACCATTGGTTATGTGAGACTCCCCTAAGGAAACAGACAGTTTACATGTTGCTCTTCTGAAGGTTGGAAAAGGAACCTGGAGCCTTTGTTTCTCTTGGGATGGCACCTTCTTGCACCATTTTTCATTCTTACAGATTGGTGGTATCCAGCAGAATTGTAATTTATGGGGTTTTTTAATCTTGAGTGCAACTGTAAGGCCTCTTAGAGCCATTAAACAACGTAGGCATTTCTGTGTTAAATTTGCAACACATTATTATGATGTTGTTTTGCAATTTAGCAATGTTAAGGATCCGAGTTTGACTCCGTGTTTTATGGGCTTTATTATTTTTATGTTACTTTTACCACCAGTCCATTGAATTGGAATTAACGAGGATTGAGAATATATCTAATGCATACTTCATAGCAAACTGCTGAAATTACTGCTCAAGTAATTTTTTTCTCACTGTAAGATTTTACTGTATCAGCTATGTTGTATCTAGTGATTATAAATTTAATGATTTTGGTAGACTGCACTGAAGTTTTCTGAGGAAAACTATGAGAGTGATCTAGAGCAAATGTTCCATATTTTTCCAGGTTAGTGCAAATCCACAATTGCTACATTCCAGCAGCTTGGTTACTCCTTTGCTACCATCACAGACTAGTTTGTGGGGTGGTTGTTGTGTGTTGTGGAGTGTAGGGGCGGGCGAGTATTTCTGCAAATATTCAGGTGCAAATGTGTGGGTTTTTTTCTAGCTTTCCCTTTTTGATACCTTTAAATAAAAATTTGCTTAGTGTTAACAGCTGTCTCCTAAGCTGATAATAGGAGCTGGAAATACATAGTGCTAACCTTAATTACATGCTTCAGGCTCTCATCTTTTGCACCAGCTCTGTCAAATGCAGCCTATATTTTGTCTGAGATTTGAATGTTTAATCAGATCAACATGAATAAAGTCAAGCTGTGGAATTTGCTCTACTGATTTTTTCAAATGTGTTAGAAAACTCATGTGCAACTTGTCTGTCATGCAACTGCAACTAGAAAAATGATCTCTGTATTTCTTCAGGGCTGTATTAATGTGGTGGTTAGATCTTAGCAAAATGTCTCCCAGTAGCTTGCAGTTATTTTCAGTTAATAATGGTTTCCCTCAAATGATTTCTCTTTCTAATTTCCCTTTCATTGCCCTCTCCCTTGTTCAAAAAAGCATGCTGCAAAGTTTATGTGGTAGAAGTACACAATTTATTATAGACTTATTTTAAAAATCACCCTTTCCGTTATGCTGCATGTTGTTCAACAGCTGTAATAAGATTTTCTGGTGAAATGCAGATAAGAAACTGAATTAGTTCTTTTCTATGAAAATCCTGTGTTTCTATATTATGCTTCAGATTCAGGTTGGGAATAATAACATTCAGATCATGCACAGCCTTGTAGACCGACTAGAAGTGGGAGCCAAACCCTACGTAGAAGAAAGGGTGCAAAAAACATAAGGGGCAGTCAAATGGACCTTTGATGTCACAGAGAAATACACACACAATAAAAATCTATATGTATTTGGCAATTCACATTAGAAAACTGTACTGCCTTCCCACTGTCCTCTAGAAAGGCTGTTTCAAAGCCTTACAGCACATTTCATTAGCAACTGTCTTCAGGTTTTCAGTCTCATTTTACTCATTCCCACTTTGTAAGCTTCTCTTCTTATGTCAGTATTGGTCTCCTACTTTCTTTCCCTTCTTTGGGATTATCTGACCACGTACTTCTAAAGAATAACCATGCTACATTTCCCAACTTGTTTTGTTGGACTAAGTAAGCCAGTTTTTTTCTCATTTCTTCTTTTTATGACATAGGCAATTTATCTTTCTACTCAGGACTGTAATTTGCCTCCACATGTATTCTGGTGTGAGTTCATTTAATATATTTATTTATTTTTCTGGGAATAATTGGCATCAGATGACATGTTTCAGATGAAAACTCTCATGCAAGGGATTTTTTAAAAAGGCTTTAGTAATTGTCTGCTTATATAAAAACACTTCTCCTGATGCACCTTAAAATTGCATTTGCCTTTTTCAGAGCTGCATCATGCCAGTGATTTATAGTCAATCCATGATCGATATATACAGACAGGTCTTTTTATCATTTTTAGCTGATGTACTCTCATTCCGTATCGTGGATTCATGTTAATAGTCCCTTGCCCTTGTACTATTACACTTCATTCCATTTCAATTACAAACTTCAAAGCCACCTAATTTTTCGTGGCTAATATTCTGTTCCTCCTTTATATTGATGTCTCCTAGCTTCATGCAATCATCCATTTTCATCATAGCAAGTCTACTCTTTGAGCTAAAGCCATTTAATAGAAGCATTATATATAAGACTTAGCCATGAGGACTTCTGCTTTCCTACATGCCAATACTGTTTGCTTACATGTCGTCCTTTAGCTAGTTTCTTACTCACTTGGGTAAGACTTCAGCAGTCTTCTGAGTTATATTTGTAATTATTATGTATTCGATGTTGTTACTTTAGTAACTAAAGTTAAACAGCAAGGGAGAGACAAAGGGAGAGAGAAAGTAAGTCCGCAAACTGTAAGAAGTTTTCAACAAACTCCTTACAGCTTCTTTATTTCCTAAGGAAAGTCTCCCTGATTTCTGTCATTGCTAAGGCTGGTTATGTTTGCCTCCGTTCTTCTTGGCAGCTTTGTTTTTGCCAGAAGATGCTTATGTTTGAAAGCACGTTCTGTGGCACGGCTCTGTCCCCAGCCAGCAGCCAGGCACCAGCACAAACACTTGCTTACTCCCCTGTCCTGCAGAATGGAGAACACAGAAAGATGGCATGAAGGATCATGGATCAAGATAAAATCCCCTTAATAGGTGGAGCAGAAGATGCACCTGCAAGCAAGGCTGAAAGAGGAATTTATTCACTGCATCCTATTGGCGAGCAGATATCTGACCGAGCATCAGCACGGGTAACACTAATGCCATCACTGCAAACATCCCCACTTCCTGCTCCTCTTGAGCTTTTATTGCTGAGCAGAACAGTATAGGATATCTATTTGGTCAGTCCTGATTGTGTTCCCTACCAAATTCTTGCTCACCTACAGCCTATATGCGGGGGGCAGAGTGGGAAAAAGAGGATACCTTGATGGTCTGCAGGCTCTGCTCAGCAATACTCAAAAACTGCTGTGTTATGCACACTGTTGTAGTCACAGATCCAGAACAAAGCACTGAACAGGCTGCTATGAAGAAAATTGACTCCAGAAATTACATTTGGAGGGAAAAATTATATGAAATTATATAGTTTTACCCCCAACAATATTTGCCCAACAATATTAGTATATAAAAAACCAAATCAACCCCCCAAAAAAACAAACAAACAAAAAAACTCCAACAACCCAGTAATTTAAGCTGTTAGGAAGGGGAGATACCAATCTACATGAAAGCTTAGACCTTAAAATCAAAACTTGTTTTGTATACTTACACCATTTTTTCCTCTTTTATTTCAGCCTTGATTACTGAGGCTATGTCTAACAAATTATGTTGTTATGAAATCCATGTGATACTCATTTCAGTTTCTCAGCGAATACAATTCAATTTACAGATTGTCACATGCTTGACTATACATAGATTTTGTTCTCTGAGTTGTTTCTCATTTCGCTATGATGTTTTAGAGCTTTATTGTGCTTCACTTGACTATCACTGAAAGGAGTGATTTTTTTTAAACTGTATGTATGATATTGCTGAGAGTCATAAATTCTTACTGTTTCCATCCATATCTCAAAATTATTCTTATATTTAAAATCTCAGCTGTTCTCAACTGATAAGGTTTGCCAATAATAGAGCTTTCCAACTACCAGGAATTAAACTCAGTTTCTAGTCAGTCAGTGTGATACTGATGGAGATTCAAATGGGAATAAACTGATGGAGATGCCCTGGGCAACCCAAGCAGAGCATCTTATGATAAAATTATGATCTCAGCTGGCGACTCTGTTGTAAACCCATAAATCTCTAAGAAAGGGTTGACTAAGTTGTGTGGTAAGTTATTAACTGTAACTTTCAGACTAAGAGCATGCTTAGTTTCCCTTCTAAATAATTAAATGCTAACATTTTGGGCTGAGAGTCAGTAAAGATTTGGCTCTACTGTTTTGACTTCTGTTTAAACTGTAGCAGGAAAGTGACATTCCTGCTGAGCAGCTGGTGTTGATCTGACATAGCCATTAACTCTGGAAACACATGTACTGCAAGCTTGCACTTTTCATTCTCTGAGGTACAGCATGAGGAGGACAGCTAAGAAGGTATTTCAATTCAGTTTGGACAATCTCCTTAGTGAAATGTTTGCTGCCTTTTTCTAATATTTTGATATTTCTAGAAATTTATTTAATTTATGTCATTGAAAACCCCACTAAAGGTATTCATATCTATAAAGATTTTATGCTTTATTTATTCTTAAAATAGAAAGAAAAAACCACCCCTAATGATATGGGTATTCTCTCTGGTACATATCATATAGTGTTTAGAAAGTATTTATGAATGTCTTGATTCTTAAAATTAGCTAGTATTGAGTCTATGCATGAAACAGTCAAGGAATAAGCAAGGCTCATTCTATGGTGTACTGAAGATAAAGGGTAAAGGGTGTCAGTGTTTGAAAGTGCACAAGATTCCCCAGGTGGATGCTGTAGTTGTAATCGCTAATATATTGTCAAATATGCAGTTTGGCTAAAATTTTACCCTTGGTGAGAAAGTTGCATTCATGTGTTTTAACAGTTACAGTGTGATACTACAGTGCAAAAACCCTGTTTGCCACTGAACCGTAGCGAAGGGGTCGCCACCATTTTTGTTCTTTAGTTTTTTTCTTCTAAGGACTTTGAGACTTCAAAGGGGCCTGATTCCCTGCTGTCACAAATAACTGAATTTTAATTATATTGTGTTAGGTTATACCAATGTAATTTAAGTTTCCCGTTCCTTGGCAATTACAACCCCTTCAGCCTTCAGTCCAAAGGCTGAATATTTTAAAAGTCCATATTTATATGGAGAGAAATAACTCTGAATCCAAAGGGGATGTCTGGTTTAGAAAACATGGGATTCTTTTTTCCCCCTCAGCATTTAACCTTTCTAAATGAATTATTTTGAATTGATTTCCAGCTGTGATCTGGAAGTTGAGCCTGAGAGCCTAAACATTCTCCCATTCCCAAATCATGCAGTCAGAAAAGAGCAAAAGTAGCCAGTGCTCTGCTGCATCTTTCTTTGTCCCCACATGAGAGTTCAGCTGTAAGACCAGAATTCCTCTACTGGGGTTACTGTTGACACAGAGCACCAAGCTGGAAAGCAGAGATAACATGTGTCGTTGCTGCGGTTTGATAGATACTCTGATTCCAACCTCTGCCCCTCCCTTTCCTTTTCTCTGTTGCACAGGTGGCGATATCCTGTTAGGACTGATTTACTGAGTGGCAGAACAAGTTCATAATTCTCAGCTTCATTCCCTTTTGCAGCTTAAATAAGATTCTGAAGCATAAAATAAATTTTAAGCTTTCCAAGGAAAGATGCTAATCTGAGGGTGGCTGTTGGCTCAATACTGGGTTCCTGCTGTCTTTGATAACAGCTCATGATTTGAGGAAATTTAGCATGGATTGAGATGTCAGCTTGCAGCTCACACTCCAGGCTTCCTTGACTAATGGGAAGTAAACAGGGGATTATTTGTAGTTGGGGCTCAGCACCATAAAATTCAACTATGCAGTTCAGGAAGTTCTTAGCAAAAGCTAAGGATGTGATCCCACTTTATTACCCACTGGGTTTCCTGGAAAAGAAGTGGGTGTTCAGCAAGGCCTTAACCTCTCCACACAATCTTCTGTTATCCATTTCTTTCCACTCCACAGTTCTAACAAATGCTTTGATTTCACACTTTCAAACACAGTAAAGAGACAATTTTAGCTATTCTGAATATATATGAATATATATTCAGTGGCATATAAATGATCCAGAGCACTAAGGCACAATATAACTTTAATTATAAGTGTTAGAAGGTTGGTTCAATTCTCAAACAGAAATTAGCAATACCAAAGCTATGTTCAGTCTCTATTTAGGATTTTAAACCTACTTAGAGGGCAAAAGTTTCTTAAGAATGTTAGATGTGCATCTGATTTAGACTGGAAAAAAAAGTTTTTTCATAGTTTGCAGTGATTTGGAAAATATATGGACTTGGATTTTTATATTTGAGGCATCAATTATCTGTTCAATAGTTGTGTAATACATACCAAGTTAGATTCCGTTGTCAGAGACACTGTTGTAAATCTACAGTATTTTCACTGGAGATGCGAAAATGCTTCAGTTTCAAAGTTTTTGTTAATAAGGTCAGGAATTTTGACAGTAGTTTTCAGTGGTTGCAGACTTGAATAAAGTATACTGTTTTCAGAGTAAGGTTGGGAAGAAACTGTCATCAAGACAGGCAATTTTCAGAATGTTGATAAGATGCATGATTGACACCCCTGTAATTTTGTTTGTTCTAAGCTTCTGTTTGTTCTTGGAACTTGGCTATTAAAGATGAAATGAAAAGAACTTTTCACAGTGCTTTTGGACTAAATTTGTGGTTACTACCGAAATTTGTAAGTCTGGAAGACAACATATTCCATATTAATGTCATTATCTCAAATTACTTTTTTTTTTTCTTAATATCTGCAGGCTTGTGTTGTTTTCAAAATCCCTTCTGATACTAAAGAGAAAAGTCAGAGAGGACTTCCATTTCTTAAAATGCTGCTCAGAGCTAGCTGAAGTTTTTCTGACTGAGGAAAAGATGTACTTTTTCATTCCTTCACACCACAGCACAAACCACATGGATAAGAGACAATCACATCCTGTAAGATCTGCCAGTTGCACAACTGGATCAGAGTTCATTTAGAGTGATGCTGGCCCTGTGAATCATAATGTCTGCTCAGCCGAGGGGGAGAACTAAGCTTGTCTGCAGCAAGATCATATATCAGCTTAAAGAGGAAAGAAAGTTGCCACAGAACCATAGTTCCAACCAGCAGCACCACTTCACAAAAAAGTAATCCTCTGGCATTAATTTCTTGTCAAGGCTAGTGATGGGTTACATTTGCCAAGTGAGATGTACTCAGATGAACAGCAGTATCTTGGAAACACAACGTGATATGTCACTTTCTCTTTCTTTTCTTTTTAAAGAATGTTGCGTGCTGAGAGTGTCGTTCTGTGAATACTCGCTGTAAATTAAGATAACTATTCACAGAAGTGCAGACATTGATCTTGGCTTCTAAAACTCTCAGACTATGCAGTTCTAAAGCAGTTTGCTCCTGTAGATATCTATAAATCCATTTTCAACATGAGGCTAGTTTTCCATGTTCTGTTCCAAAAGTATAACCCAAAGCCCATTCCTACACAGGCCCAGCCCTTACTGCTCCCTTAAGGATGTGCTTAATGTGACTTAGGAATGACAAAAGTCCTCTGTGTAAATGCAAGCCAAGCCACTTTTAAAGATTGGTTTAATATAAATTTTTAGTCAGGCAGAAAGGGATCTGGGAGTTTGGAAGCTGAACATGAGCCAGCAGTGTGCCCAGGTGGCCAAGAAAGCCAATGACATCCTGGCCTGAATCAGGAATGATGTGGCCAGCAGGAGCAGGGCAGTGATCCTTCCCCTGTACTCTGCGTTGGTGAGGCCACACCTTGAGTATTGTGTTCAGCTCTGGGCCCCTCAGTTCAGGAAGGATATTGAGGTGCTGGAGCGGGTCCAGAGAAGAGCAACGAGGCTGGGGAAGGGACTTGAGCACAAGTCCTATGAGGAGAGGCTGAGGGAGCTGGGGTTGTTTAGTCTGGAGAAGAGAAGGCTCAGGGGTGACCTCATCACTCTCTACAACTCCCTGAGAGGAGGTTGTAGCCAGGTGGGGGTCAGTCTCTTCTCCCAGGCAATCAGAAATAGGACAAGAGGGCATCATCTTAAGTTCTGCCAGTGGGGGTTTAAGATGGATATTAGGAAGAAATTCTTTACAGAGAGGTTAATCAGCCATTAGAAAGGACTACCAGGGAAGTGGTGGATTCTCTGTCCCTGGAGGTTTTTAAGAAGAGATTGGATGTGGCACTTAGTGCTATGGTGTAGTAACCACAGCAGTAGTGGATCAAGGGTTGGATTTGATGATCTCAGAGGTCCTTTCCAACCTGGTTGATTCTATGATTCTATGATTGTATGATTCATTCTGAGCCCATAGCATTTATTTTCATTTGCCCTCAACATTCTGGCAGTCTCATATTACAAAAGGGAGCCAAAGATAAGGGAGGTAGTTGTTCTGCCCATGGGTAATGTGATGAGCTGCCATCAAAACCAAAGCTCAGGAGCCATGTCCTTCATGCCATTGCTGAGCCTGTGGATTTCTGCCTCTCTTGCTTGTGACATTGGGATCTTCTGATGACTGAATGCAGGCTGGAAGTTATAATTCACTGAGCTAGTAACTGAATTTCCTTCTTGCAGGAGGGAAAATGGTCCTAAGGGATCCAAAGCAAGGTGGAAGGACTACAGTCAACTTTTAAGGAAAATTTTGTGTCATTCACTGGGGTTATATTTTTCGTTATGTGAGTAATGAAATAATATTTATGGATGGTTTCTTAAGAAAATCTTTATCTGCAGAAATATGCTTCCCCTTGTTTCCATTCAAGTGTCCTGAAAGATTTATGGGAAAACATTTTCAAACATTTATTAAAAAAAGTATGTTGTCCTCATAGTACTTCTAAGTTTCTTTGCATTGGAAAACGACATGTAGGTGGCTGCTGAAAATAAATATGTTATTATAAGTTCCTCAAAAATCTCCCAGTTTTTAGGTTAATGAAAAAATATCCTATGTATTTTGCATGGAATACATATTTAGAAATGGAAGCAGTGTGCATACTGACAGATCAACCATCTATATTCATTAGAGGTTGTTTCCTAATGTATAAATAATAAAATTATAACAATTTAAATTTTTTTTCATGACTGCTTAAATATCTTTCTCTGGCATTCAGACACATGGTGTGACTCCTGGGGATGGTCCTGTGCAGGGCTAAGAGTTAGACTCTATGACCCTTGTGGGTCCCTTCCAACTCAGAATATTCTCTGATTCTTTATGTTATATATCATTTGAAAAAATATCATGATTATCGGGATACTTCCTA
>NW_020955315.1:1229742-1244233 GCF_003031625.1 Empidonax traillii
GATTATCGGGATACTTCCTATTATACAAACTTGTAGAAAAATGCTTGAATTAATTCAATTGTTAATTTTTTCTTTTAATTTCATTATTTTTATTTTTAGTTTTACCAAATATAAAAAAAAAAAAAAGAAAAAAAAAAGAGAGAATTTTTGCAGCTAAAGGTAACAGATGGACAAATGAAAAAATGCCATAGAAATGAGAACCAACAGAAGGATTCTAGGATGATGTTTAGGACAAAGGTGGTAAAGGCTGTTTTACTACACACACTGTAGTCTCAGTAATGCTCAAGTTCCCTTTCAGTCACTAGCTCCACATTTCTATTGGGACTCTTACATTCTGTTCTAACAGGTAGTTTCTCCCTGTGTCTTTCATTCCTAGACTATCCTAGACACAAGCCTTAACCTTTATCTCTATTACACCTCTCTGGTCCACCCTGAACCGAGGGATTATCCGTGGAGAAACTGTCAGTTCAAGAGTAAACTAAAGGATATGCTGAATATTTTGTAGAAGTATTTTATGCACATCAGTGGAAGAACTATTATTTGCCGTGGTAGTTTGTAACTGTTTTCAGACCTAATCTCTTCAGATCTGCTCATTCTTCCTGATTAGATGAGGAGTCCACAGAAAAATATAGTCATAAAGTGATTCAGGTGCTCAAGGCCGGGTTGGACAGGTCTCTGAGCAATCTGGTCTAGTGGAAGTGCTGCTGCCCAGGGCAGAGGGGTTGTAACTAGATGATCTTTAAGGTCTCTTCCAACCCAAACCATTTGATTCAATGATTCTTTCATTTCCCCTTTTAAAGAGAGAGGTTATTACCTAGTTTTGTGTTTCAATGGAAATTAAAAGAATAAAAATGTTGGGAAATTTTTGTGTAGTAATCAAGAATTTCATGCTTATTTTCAACTGAATACTATTTTAATACTAAAAGCAATGTATTTTTGATGCATTTACATGATTAGGAACTATATCTATTTTATTCTGTGTTACAGTTAGCCCTTATCTTCACACTGTCAAAGAAATTCTGTTTCTGTAGGGGTTTTGTCAAATGACAGTGACAGAAAACAGAAAATGTAGATACAAAGTCTGAAGTAGATATGACACCACATATGACTTTGTCTTGATGACTCCTGATGAAATAAACCACCCTAAAACATTGCAGATACCCTGTGGACATCCCAACTACAACCTTCAAGGGTTTATTCCTAGGTGAGGGTCTGATGTTGCCTGTTACTCTCAATGATGCATCTTCCACACTGTAAAATGATGCTTTAATTAGGCAATCCTGTCTATTACAATTTGATATTAAGTGTGCAATAGAGGCAAGAATCTGAGCTCTTTCAATAGAGTGAAGAGAAATATGAAAGAACCTTCCTCTTTTTTTAGTTTCTTCACATCTGGTCTAGTAAGAACAAGAACATGCTTCTCTGGATAACAACATTACATTAATTTTCCCTTTACTTGCAAAAATTTCGATTTTGTAGTTGAATATGTGGTTCTGTACTGATTTTATTGACTTTAAATGTTTACCGGCTTATGAGGGAAACTGCTTTGTTATTTTGAAGATCACTCTTGTCACTCAGATCCGAGATAACAGAGCTAATGTGATATAGGTATACTAGAAAAAAGAGGTACAGGAGGGTGGAAACTCTGGATAGTTGCTGTAGAAGAGCTTACCTTCCTAAAGTATTAGAACACTGGTGTGCTAAGCCCTACACCCGGGGTGAGGGGAAAGATAATGATAACCTAAAGTCTTCCACGTTCATTTATAATAGAAATAACAGATGCAAAAAGTGCAGGGTGTTTATATATTTTTTTCTTTGCTGGGTTGTGTTTTCTCTGTTTGTTTGTTTGTGTTTTGTTTGGTTTGGTTTGGTTTGGTTTGGTTGGTTGGTTGGTTGGTTTTGGTTTTGGTTTTTTGGTTTTGTTTTGTTTTGTTTCTGTGGTGGTTTTTTTGTGGTGGTGGTGGCTTTGTGGGTTTTTTTAATTTTATTTTTAGAATTGCTGTTAAAATATGCATAAATTTTGAATACATGAATTTTTAAAAACTGGTTTTTACAATCAGAAATAGCCCTGGTGGAATTATGGATGAAGTGTACTGCCACTGGCTGTGTATAAGGGTACAGAATCCAGACCTATTGCAATGTGTATCTACATACAGTATACTTTATAGGTATTCAGCGTGGTTTTCCTTGCTTTTTTAAAACAGAAATAAATGTTTAATTTCTAATCCTCATTCTCAGTGTTTTAAAGCTCTCTAGTGTCTTCTGACATTCCTGAATGCATCTATCTGTAGCACAGAAGTTGTACGTAATGGTAAATCTTTTGTTATTTTAGATTTTTATTGGCTATAGCCATCACAACAAGGGCGGAGTTACCACATCTGCTGTTGATCCTTTGTAACATTTTATTAGGTTGAATTACTAAGTGTCAGTAAGGAATACAGATTAAAATGAGGTAGAAATTGCCTGTGTGGTTCTGTATGTTAATCTTCAATAGCAGAAGCACAGGAGTGTGGTGTTATCAGCGCTTCATTCTTGGGCTAGACTATGGAAAGGTTAAGCCTTTTAAGCATAGCCAGCACACAGAGGTAATTAGTTGCACTTCCACTTTAGAGAAATCTCTTTCATAAAGGTCCCATGTAAATAATTATCTAAGCAAGTTTTGTGGAAAAATTAGAATATTTTCAGAAATCTATAGACTGTAGAAATTCAAGTAGGAAACTGGAAGAGTTCTTTTCCTCTAAAGGTACATTTGGATGTCTTTTCAATTTATTTATTCTTAAATATAAGTTTTAGAGACTCAAATTATTTCTTCATACAGTAATTATTCTACTGAATACATAAAATTCTTTGGCAAAAAGAACGATGGACATATTTTGATTAAAAGCCCTGCAAGATCAGTAAGGTTAAACACATTCTTTGATCAGTAAGGTTAAACACATTCTTGAGACATAATGCAGCAAAATTTTGACTTGAATCCCCAGGTTCATAAAGGTGTGAACTGAATATTCTGAAAATTTTGTGCCTTTTTGTTTTCTTTTTTTGTTTTGGAATTTCATGCTTGCTCTTCTTCCAGATAGAGCTAGCTTTGAAATGCTACTCCTTACTCTACATGAAATATGTTGTATAGCATTCAGGAACAGAACACTAATAACTAAATAAAATAATATTAAACAAAACTTATGTGACATTTATACCACTTATAAAAACATTGTATGGAGAATTAAACTTTTTTCAGAACTTTTAATTATGGCTGAGGCTTTCTTCTCTCTTCATTTTTCTTCTTTATAACAGTCTGGCTATACAGAAAGTATATCCATTTAAATACAACTTCAGCATTAACAAAGCATTCTATTTATCAGCACAGTGTTGCTATTATTAGAGTCAAGATACTGGGAAAAGGAAGAGATTTTTCTTATTATTTGTACACTTTATTGTATAAGTTTATCAAATTCCTCGTTTCTTAAGAAAATGGCTGATGGAATCCACATATTTTGTTTTTCTGTTGTAATTACCCATGTGAAAAAATGTGATGTACATTGAATACAAAAGAAATTTATAAAGAAGAAGGAAGATAACCCCCTTAATCTGCATGGACCTTTCTGTTAGCTTCACTGCCTACTTCTCATTAATTCATTTTTGCCCTGAATTCTAATTCTCAGACTGAAAGTGGCCCATATCCCTCGGTCGTTAATTCCAAGTTGGATGTGAAATAGGTGAGGGGGCTGGAAATAGCACATCTAAAGTATAACCACAGGTTTTAAAACAGACAGCAGAATCTGATCTGGGTCTTCCAGTGCTTTAACAGCACATTTTTATATTACCAGTTTTACATTTTAGGCCTACAACAGCACTTTTGTTGTAGCAACAGATGTCTCACCAAACACATGTGTGTATATTTAAATGGAGTTGGCATAGCGTAATCTTCTTTCAAAAGGAGATTAATGGAACAGAACTTTTTTTATCTCCACAAATTAATTGAACAGTTACAAGATAGATCACTACTTTGTAATAATTACAGTTGTATTTAATGTAATTAATACTCTCTATTAGAATTGGTGTGAAATAGCATTATTCTCTTGCACAGTTTAAGTATAATTGCAACACTAGATTTATCTGAATAAACATTGTCACTGCATGCCACTCCCAAGAGCATCTGTCTCTGGTAATGACTTTCAAGAGCAAGTACTTTGCAATTCTGAGCTTTGCCAGCTTTACCTAAATAACATCCTGAGAACTAACATCAGATCAGTGAATTGCTTATTACCTGAGCTCTTTTGCTTAATTTTATTATTCCTCATAATAGGACTAGTAGTCTGGAAGATATATGATGTAAGTAGTACAAACCAGCCATTTGTTCCAAAGGTTGTCTGAGCCTGCTGGTGTGTGAGTTTCCAAAGAAAAATTAATCTATTTCTATCGAAGAACTGCAAAATTTTTGCTCATTTTACTCTCTCTAAGAAGATCTGTGACAATTTCTTGAAACTGTAAGAAAAAATGCCAACAAATAAAATTGAAAGACTAAGAGACCTCTCAGTGGAACTCAGTTAAACTTTTTCAGCATAGGAAAAAGATGAGTAAATTTATCTTGTGATCAGATTATCAGAAAATTCCATAACAAGGCTAGGCTCAAACAGAAATATGCAATACAGTTAACACCTGATTTAGTGCTTCAAGTAGCAATTCTGATGTCACCCATTGTCCAGGAAAGCATTGTTTATGAAAACTATAGTAATAGTGGCTATAGAGTGGACAAACTGCAGTTGTTTCGGTTCTTGATGTTTTTCAGAAGTGTTGTTGTTGTAGGTAGAGTGACAAATGCATTTTTCTAACTAAGAAGCACAGTTTCTGTTTCTGAACAGAGTTCCTAGCCAAAGGTCAAGGGATTAAGTAAATATTTGAGTCTTTGTTCCCACTGAGCTTAATGCTTCACTGCAAAATTTGCCACTGTAAGTTATACAGACTTCCTTCCTTACCTCACTGCTGATGGTCTATGTTCAAATCTCTTGGGGAGAAGGATAACTGAGATGCAGCTTTCATACGTTATTCACTAGTAGAAGGAAGTCCAGTGTTTGTAGAGAATCTTACCTAACTTGCCCCAGAATGTAAAGTGCCCTGTGCAAGTTCTTCATCTGCTTGAGAAAGCTTGGAGGAAAATGGAAAAAGGCCAGTATTGGTCTGTCAGTGGGGCTGGCCAGGTCAGGTGAAGTTGCTCTGTGAAACAGGGAGAAGACTACAGCATGACTCCTTTTCAGCCAGTGGTATTCCCCTCGTGTCAGGGAACAGACTGTCCGTTTTCCAGAAGCAGTTTTGGGACAAGATGTACTCTTCAAGAAGGAGAGCCTCTTGTGACAGACCGTTTGAAATGCTGGAGTCAGAAGCATACAGTGGAAAAGTTCTTGCTGAAAGATTTATGATAGGTTGCATTATAATTTTGGTGAGGTGGGATGCCTAGGACTTTCATTAAAGCATGGCAAAAACTGTGGATGTAAGGGAACGAGATGATTTATGTTTCACTAAAGAAATCAAGTGAAGGGTGGTGAAAGGGAAGAGAGAGCATATGGAAATTCTTTAGACTACAGACAGAGCACATGGGTTGAACAAATGACATATTCATCTTTATTTGCATATTTCTAGTAATAGCTATCAAATAGACTAATATCTTTCCACATGCCAAACATGTGAATCTCCTTGCTTCTGCTGATCCCCAGTCTGAAAGCCTTGAGCAATAGATAGCTTGTGTCAAAGAAATTTGGGTGGCCAAGAAATCAGTGGGTGATGTAGCATAAACTCTGCAAAACAAAGGTGGTAGTAGTGTGAGGTTACAGTGACGCAGCAGAATATGTATTTGGCAGTTTAGGGTGTTCCCATCTAGGGAAAATCAGTGAGGACCTTCAAAGTATCACACGTGTTTCCATTGTTTTATTCTCTACCTTTTGGCTAACCTTCTTCACCTTTTCCATTCTATTACAAACCCGTGGAGAATAATTTGTATGGTAATTTTTGTGAATTAAGTATCCTGGGAGATAGATGAACATCATTAAACTGTTATCACTCTTAGCATTCCTGTTGCCAAAAGTGGGAGGCTAATTTTACTCCATTAATTTCGTATGGATTGCTTTGCTTTTTTGTGGCAGCCACAGGTGTCCAATTTATTCCCAGCTCTGTGTAGATATTTTCATTTTGAGTCTTAGAAAGTATACAGGTTGTATTAATTTGGAAGTGCTTGCATGTGAAGATGACAGGAATGTTTAGAAAGAGCTCTGTAAATATTTTTAGCAATAGCAACGATTATTCTNTGTTTTATTCTCTACCTTTTGGCTAACCTTCTTCACCTTTTCCATTCTATTACAAACCCGTGGAGAATAATTTGTATGGTAATTTTTGTGAATTAAGTATCCTGGGAGATAGATGAACATCATTAAACTGTTATCACTCTTAGCATTCCTGTTGCCAAAAGTGGGAGGCTAATTTTACTCCATTAATTTCTTATGGATTGCTTTGCTTTTTTGTGGCAGCCACAGGTGTCCAATTTATTCCCAGCTCTGTGTAGATATTTTCATTTTGAGTCTTAGAAAGTATACAGGTTGTATTAATTTGGAAGTGCTTGCATGTGAAGATGACAGGAATGTTTAGAAAGAGCTCTGTAAATATTTTTAGCAATAGCAACGATTATTCTTACTGTCTTAAAGGAGATTGCTTTTGTTGATGAACTTCTACCTTGGTACACCATGATCACCATCTGCCTATGAGTGCAACCATCTCATCCCTTTTTTCCAAATTATTATTACGTTAAACAGAACTGTTTGGCTGAACTGTCAGGTCAAGAGCTAGCTCTGACTCTGCTCACTGTGAGGTGATTTTTTGACTTAAGAGGATTAAGTTTTTTGTTGTTTATAACATTAATTTTTTTTTATGATCATGTAACTGTGGCAGCGGCCACATTTCCACTTCATATTTCATCTCTAATTTTTCTATTAATCATATTCCATTTCCAATTAAGTTCTACTTATGAATTTGTTTCAGTGGCGTTCTTAGGGGAATTGGTAAATGTGTTTTATAATTAAGTGCTCAAATATTAGAATGTAATAGTTTGTAATTAGAAGGTTTTTAAATTAGAAATCTGTCTTCCTATACAATTTGAGGAGGTAAAACCTAATTTATGTCTTCACCTTAAGGAAAATTTGTAAAATGAACTAAACTAAAGTAGTGAAATACATTTTTTAATTAAAGGGAGGAAACTGCTAATGAAGTGCAACTTAGGAACATAAACTAATAGTGAAAGTATTTTATAACATCATATAATTTATGTTATAGAATGAAATACAGTGGTTTACAAAACCAGAAACTATACTTGAAACAGTGATTTTTCATTTGCCAGATGAATTGTCCCATGGCAGAGGTATTCCAATCATCCTCAGTCTCATTGTAGAAATAAATATGTTCCCACTCAAGCACTTGAATAAAAACTAAAATATTTACATCGTTCAGTGACATATATGGTGTTATGAAAATACCTGATACTGAATGTATGTGTAAGTATATCTGTTTTAAGCTATTTTTGAGGCAGAAGGAGTCATGGGAATGTTGATGGGTGGTCAGGGCTGTGTTCACAGTCAGAAATCCTGTTTTCTTCTTGACTGAAATCTCACCACAAGAAAAGTGATGACTCTGTGGGAAAATCAGGACAAATTCTGCATGGAATATTGGCTAGGATCTGCTATTTAACTGCAAGATCCATCACTGAAAGAATGATTTTTCTGTACTAGATAAAAAGAGAGAGGATTACGACCAGTACTAAGGGGCCTGGTTTAAGATGTAAGCAAAATAGACAATTGCCTACAATAGCATGTTAAAGGGACTGGCTGTTAGAAAGACATAACATCTTTATGCCTGGCCTCAGCTCGATTCTGAAGAGACAGCAGCAGGAAGGTCCTAGATTACATGTACGTTACTGGACATGGAAGCTTTTCCCAATCCTTAAGCCTTTGTAGATGCTGAGTCATCTTGATCCAGTCTGAGCAGCCTCCTTATCCATGAAAAAAATACCCAGACCTGCAGGCTCAGCTGAAGACACAGGTATTTTCTGGCAGCCTGCCTGGAGAATTAGGGTATCAGGTCTCCAGTGTATCCCTGTAAGTAGGTCTAGACACTGCCTGAAGCATTTTGTCCGTGCTACTTATGACCCTGAGGGCAAATAAGCATCAGAAACAAGCTCCTTGTTTATGTGTCTGAGTAAGAGGTAAGCCTCCTTGACTCCATTATCTTGCTCTAGCTACCCTGCTTCTGCTTCCGCCCACAGCTGCTTTAGGGAAAGGTGTATGGAAAAGGAAAGACATGGCAGGTAGAATGGGGTTCCTGAAGACTTATTTTTCCCTCCTGGCTTTCATCCTCTTGCTCATGTTGACATACTGGGGGTAAATCTCTCTTATCTCTTTAAACAATTGGATGATTAAGGAAGTTTTTGGGTTTGCCTTGTTTATATTACACAAATTATATGGCTGTGATTACAGTTGTATCCATATATATGACTTTACCCCGTAGTAAGCTCCAGTGATGTAAATGATAAACTGGGACACAAGATCTTTTATTAGTTGCTTTGGTGGTGGTGGTTTTGCTTGGTTTTGACATTCTGTAATCTGACATTACTATGTGCTTCATTGTACTTTTTGGCTAGTTGAATTTTCCACTGAATTATAGATTGAAAAATTCAGTAATGAATGATGCTGACTTATTTGGCAAGATGATCAGCTGGTACACATACACCAGTGGTACGGATCACAGACTATAATAAAAAAGTACTTATGTCTTATGCCCTTCATTAATATTTCAGGATTCAGACGGTAAAGGGAGCAATTTATCTCAGTATAAGTTAGAATACTGTTTAATAAGATTTCCTGAGGAGACAAGATTAATGTTAATAATGTTTTCTCATTGACAGGAAAATAGTGTTAACATTAGTAACTCACTCTTTCTGTTAAAAGTACAGCATTTGTTTTACAGCTATTCACAACAACAAGGTTAAACTGAAAAAAGCGTGGGCTGTAAACAAGGTCAGACCTATAAAAAAGGAAACATGAATCTGTTTTCCTAGGCTAAAATCTTATTAGAATAAATATTCTGCAGAATCAGAATGAAGGTGATCAAGGCTATACAGCTATTCAAGCAGAATAATTCAACTTTAGTGTCTCTCAATTCCAGGAAGTAGTTACTTCTTTTTTTTTTTTTTTTTTTTTAAATACTCTCAAACAAGAAATTTGAAACTCAACTAATTAAACCTCGGATTTTCTGTGTTTTGTAGTCTGCTTGATTCTGGAAATAATACAGGCAACTTCATTTCACTACTCAAGTTTTAAGGCATAAATGAGCTTGGTACAAAATTTCTTGAAGGTATATTGAGCAAAGTATTCAAGAAAACAATACATTTGCTGTGCTTGGGTAAATATTTCCCCTTCAGAATACATTTGGCTTCATTAAGCTGACACACAGACATGAATATGAAATATTTGGTTCCTCTGAGATTGCTCATACACAGCTAAGGACTTTGCTAGGTTATAACAACATACATGCCAATACTTAATCTGGCACTGTTGTAGTTGTGCTGATAATATTTTCATGAAGACTCTAAGGTTTGTATCAATTCAGTAAGCTATGTTACGTAAATTAATCTACGTTATATAGTGTACTGTACAAATCTGTACATGAGTAGTTATGTGGGTAATTACTTTTGTGCATACGTTATGATCAAATAAAAATTTATGTAAATGTTCATGCCCACATACTTCAAAACTCTGAATTTTTGATATGTCCTAAAGCGTAATGGCATATCGAGCCACCATCTTTCATGTACATGTGACACAAAGAGTATGTTCAATGCCAGTGCTCATAAACTCTGTGTCAGTCCACATGCACATATCCACACAACAGCATATCCAGGGCAAAGCTCTGGCATAATTAGAACCTTTGTGATTGATGGCTTCCCATTCTAACTTGTTCTGTGTTCATATGTAAATGAAATGCTCTTTACACTGCCCGCAGTCCTGCTGACTTTCCTGGTTATCAGTCTCTACGGTTTTTCTGTCTCTGTGAATATTTAATTAATTATGAAAGGAAAAGCAACTAAAACTACAGAAATAGAAAACCAAGTAACTCATAAACTGGTGGGTTTAAATCATCCTATCTAAATTTGTCAGGAAAGGAACTTTTTTTTTTGATTTTTCATTTCTCTTTGTGGATTATTTTGGTAGAAATTCCTAGATTCATATGCAAAAATAGTCCTTTCTTATGAAGAATAAAATATGGCTAAAACAATGGGAGGAAATGTCTTTTTCAATGTTTTCTTGGTTTTACCCTTGTTTATTTTGAATAAGCAATTAAAAATATCAGAACAAGTATGCACAGCTGTGAATGTTGGACACAATTGAACACATCAAAATTTTTCTTTCACTGCAAATATTCAGCCCTCCCTGAACTCTGTTTGTTACAAGCTTATCTAAGGAAGAATCTTTCCTATAGCCAAAATAATTTTTGGATGTCACTTGGGCTGGTCACCTAAGCATGGTCCACACAGCCTAATTTAGAAAAATGTAGTTTTGTGAGTACTGTGCCTGTGCCCTATGATGAAGCACATAAGTGTGAAAATAATTCTGAGTGTTCAGGGTCCTTGCCATTTTTCTAACAGATGCTGATTCCTTTTATGCATTTAAAGATTCTGCTGTCCTATAGGAATATCAAGAGAAGAGAATGTATCAGTCAGTCCCTTTTAGGCTGTTATTTCTGCACATAGAAATTGTGTGTACTTAGGTGTTCTAACGAACAGTTTATTTCTGAAGAAATCCTTTATTCTTTGTGCAGACAATCTGAAGGGGGTTATGATGGTGCTTGGGAAATGTGCAAAGCTTTCTCCGGCAGCAAGAAGATCAGATGACTTGCCTATATCTTGTCTACTGAGTTTTGAGAAGTCAGATTTCAGCTCCTCCAAGATAGAACCAAAGCTCTTGAAAAAAATCTAATCATGGTTGTCAGATTGATGTTTGCTTGAAACAAACACCAGCAGTAAACATGGCCTACAAGATTTATTCAGGGAATAAAGCATAGCATTTACACAGAAGGAGGGCAGAATGAGAGTGAAGGGAGATGATCAGAGCTGACCTTTGGCAAGCAGTACAGATTTCTAAGTATGAAGGTCCCAATCAAATAAACTAGTTTCCAGAACAGTTAATTCTTCACAGAAGAGAAGATCAAACAGAGAGTACATGTGGGACCATTTTGAGTCCTATATTGTGTGCATAACTATCTAGGTCTTTTGGTCAGTGTGGAATAGCTCAAGTTATTTTGGTTTTGTGGTTTGGGGTTTGTTTGTTTGTTTGTTTGATTGTTCTGCAGAGCAGGTAGCCTTTTTGTCTTGCAAATTTCTACTGAGTATTGTAATCTGTGCTTCATACGAAATGGCTTTGTTACAAATGCGATCCCTGTCTCATATGAAATGACTTTGCTGTAAATATGACGCCAGTGTGAGACAGTCAGCTTACCAGATTGCTATTAGTTTGTAATAAACATTTAGAAAAATGAAGCGTCGTTAAAGGAAATCAGCTGTTTCATGTAGCTGCTGCATATTTATTGACACTCTGCTTACATGAAGCAATTAGTTCTGACTGGGGGAGGCACAGTGTCTCCACCTCTTGGCATCTTTCCATTCTGTTTCTTCTTGTGCTGTACTGTACTACTGTACTGTACTACTCTGTACTGCTCTACTGTACTGACATCCAGAAGATAAAATTAATAATTTTAAAACCACTTGGTATAATACAAACAAAGTGATTGTAGCACAGCTTTAATGTAGTCATTCCTCAGTACTTATGCACAGCAGAAGACCATCAACTTATGATAATTAACTTCTACTCTTGTAATATATTATCTGTTAATTAAAGAACAAGCGTTATGCATGCTGTGTTATCCAGTCAAAAAAAAGGATTTTTTTAGTTTTTGTTTGGCATCACTGTTCTGGGCAGAACTGACTGTTGTTCTGTGATTATACAACCAGAAATTAGTCCTAGCAGTCAGATTGAGGTTACATTAAATAGCTATTTACTGCTGTGATTTTATTATTCTTCCAAACCCTTTTGAGACATGATGAGGATGAGAATTGGCAATTGATAGTCTTTAAGTTAATATGTCAATCTAGATTAATTTTTTTGTCAAACCCTTCAATTTTCTTTTTTGGTGCCAGTAAAATAACTTTCTGCTTTGTCAAAGGGTTACTCGTAGCAGCAATTTAAGAAACACTTAGATATTCCTTGAAAGTTTTTTGTTTTAAAAAATTCATAATTTGCCCAGCCACCTGTCAGTTGTGTACCTTTCTTCATAAAGAACACTGTAGAATAGATTAGATCAGCTCACTAGAGTGCAGCTGAATACTTCTGAGGTAACAATTATGCTTAGTTCACAACAGTAGGTGTATGAGGTTTTTCTTCTTAAGGCATCCAAAATCTGGACCTCTAGAACACACAATTGAATTAATTCTGTAAAATATAATGATCATTAAAAAGTGGGAGTTGCAATTTGGAAGAGGCATTCTGCTTAGCCTGAGATTACAGGAAAGCAGAAACAAACGAATTTGACCTTAAAATCAAAACACTTGTCGTTTATTTGCTAAGTGAGAAAAGAGTGGTAAAATGTAACTGAACTGTTGTTCAGAGTCAGATGCTCTTGAACATCATTCCCCCACTTTTCCAGATCATCATCTTGGGATGAAGATATTCCTCAAGTAAATCACAAGAAAATTTTTTAATGAGTGTTAGCCACTGATGAGAGTTTGATCAAAGAGATAAGATGAGATCACATGAGATCAGATGAGAATCAAGTGGGATTTGCAAGGAGATTAACACACTGACAAAGAACAAACACTTTGCAGCTGCATTACATGATAAAAGTTAGTGGATGTCTCTGATGCACTTGTGGTCAAATATCAGTGCAAACTCCCAACAGAACAATTGCAGGTGTTAAGTAACACTGGTAGGAAACAGATCTAATTGCAATCTATGCAATGGTTATATTAGTAGCCTTTTTTAAAAGCCACTCAGTGCACACTGACCCTGTTTAAAGCCATTGGCCATCTAGCAACACTGCAAGGTAGGTAGCAGTGGGCAAAAGAATCTCTGCAGTCTGACTCAGTATGTTGTATTTTCTATGTAGTGTCATATCTGTATTTGGAACTTCTTAGCAGGCATTAAAAAACAAACCCCACCTTATTAGGGTTCATATGCTAAATTAAAGAATTAGAGCATAATGGCTAATGATAATTATTTTTCTGAACAGAAGAGCAAAGCATGTGAGTAATGATTTCTAGCAACAATTTAATGCTTTTATCACCGCCAGATTAATGATCAGTTTTGTCAGCCTTTCAATGTTAAATTAACATTCATTTGATAATTTTAACATTACGTTGCACCAGACTTTTACATTACAAGTTTAATATTGAAGTTGTTTATTAGAACGAGGCGTTGCATATTTAATAGAACAGCAGCAAAAAATGAAGAAATCTGGATTCACACTGATGATACAAGCAGGTATTTTTGTGCAGGAAAACTGTGTGCTGATGCAATGGAGCAGGCCTGGGTAGGGAATGAACACAGCATCAAGAAAGGCGTCTTTCTCACAGCTACATGACAGATTGTTATGGAGGAGAAGGTTTTGAGCAGTGCCCTGACAATTAGGTGGTGTAAATTATTTTCTTTTCTGGGGTTGCCAATGAACAGTTTAGTTTAAAACGGACCTTGTTGCTCCATATATGAGAGAGCAGGAGCAGGATTGGAGCCGTACCTGGATGGTAGATGCCTTTTCTGTGAAGTATCATTACAGTGCACAGAGGTTCTGGGGCACAGTACTGCAGTGATGTGACATTTCTCCAAATCATAAAGCAGATTCTTAAATCAAACTTGTCCTTGATGATCACTTGGTATGTTAATAGATTAGATTTTAGGTTCTCTTACACTGTTTAATAAATGTCTTCTTTTGTGCACTCGCCTTTTCACCTACCTGCGGGATTATTATGATACTCTAATAAAACATCAGGAGCTTGCAGTTTGTTCCTGGAGGGATTTGACTCCTATTTTCGTCTCTTGCTGCCAATCAGCAGCCTTACATTGAAAGGTAATTAGATTATCCTCTAGGTCTCTTCACAGCCTTCACTGAATGCATATAAATTCAAGGAGTCAAGTTTGCTAAAGGACTCTGTTTGATAGAGTATAATGGCAAAGCTCTGAAACAAAACACTTCAAAGGTACTCCCTTTTTGTTTGCTTGCTTGTAGTTTCTGTTTCTAACAAACTTTTTCTCTGAAAGATGACTAAAACAATGATAAAGTATTTTTCTACTGTTGTGTATAGATGATACTCAGTGTGCCCATCTCATAAGTGGGAATAGAATCTGATGCCTAAATTCAAAATTGAGTTCTTTTTGGCTACTGTAAGATCATTATCTGCAGATACCAGTGC
>NW_020955315.1:1244558-1246425 GCF_003031625.1 Empidonax traillii
GTTTCTAACAAACTTTTTCTCTGAAAGATGACTAAAACAATGATAAAGTATTTTTCTACTGTTGTGTATAGATGATACTCAGTGTGCCCATCTCATAAGTGGGAATAGAATCTGATGCCTAAATTCAAAATTGAGTTCTTTTTGGCTACTGTAAGATCATTATCTGCAGATACCAGTGCAGTTCACTTTTATCTTCATTAATGATAGGTAGTTATATGAGATAACAAAATTATATGCTTATTCAGAATGATTTGATGGGTTTACTGTGAAGCTTGCAGGAAAACAATATTGTTCTAGTATGTCTTTCTTACCTTTGTTTTGCTAAGCGGTAAAATCTTGCTTCCCACATAAAGGCAGTGGATATGAATCACGTGCACGGAAGGAACTTTATGCAGGAAGAACTTGCCGTTTCTGCAAGTCACATTTCGAAGTACAAGTGCAGCTTAAATGCATCGTTGGCAATTATTATCGTGGAGTGATACAAGTTTAAACATAAAAATCTGTCTCTTTGAGACTTAAAAATATAAAAGCCCAAACAAACAAACAAACAAACTAACTAACTAGTTAAATTAGTATTCACACCCAGCATAAAGGCATTTAAGGAGGTTTGATCACAACTTAAATTAGGTTAGACTTTTGGTCATTGGTATGTCACCTCAGTTAAAAGTGATCTAAATTAATCTGTGTTAGAAGCTTACTTGGGCTTAAAAGATCCAATTAAAAATGTTTCAGCTTTTGTTGTCGGCTTTATTTCTAAGTCCCTAAGTCAGGGACTTAGAAATAGAAAACAGATATTCCTTAAAGACCTGTAATTAATCATCCTTTTTCTCTTAAAGAGTTCAGAATTATTCCTTTAAATAACATTTTTAAAGTCATAAACTTGTCCACAGTCTACCCTTATGCAGCTATTCTCCTGCTTTCATTACTTTGTTATTGCCTCTGGTAGTTTTGTAGATGTTTAAAAGTTATCTTCTTTTCAAGATGTATTTGATCTTTGTTTTTATTTTTAGCCATCCATTATCCAATGCATTGATATTTGTATATCTCTTTTATAAATTCCTGCAGTTCCTTGATATTTTTTACCAATTTTATCTTGCTCCATTTTTGCAATTAGTGACTATCTACTATGGAAAAAGAGCAGCATCAAAGTTCCTAACAGAAGAGCATTTCCAGATATTTTTAAGCTTTTCTCATGTTTTACATCTGATATTTCACAGTTACTAATAAAGTTGTTTTTAAAAAAAAAAAAAAAAAAGAATTCTCTTTTGTTATGGAAGTCATGGGAAAGGTTTATAGAATTTTGGTGGGAAATGCATTTTCCATCAGAAAAAAGATGCCTTTGTTTCAAAAAAAAATTGAGTTAACCAAACAGAATAAGTAAAGAGTTTTATTTGGCCCCAGGCTTTAGCAACTCATATTTAGGTAGATGATGTTAAAAATCTTGAGGTTTTTCTTAGCTCTATGTAATCTTTCCTCACTTTGTTGTGTTCTTAGTAGGCATTGAAAATGAAAGGAAATTTTCTGTTTATATTGTGTGTTACAAGGTTGCTTTCCATTTTTTAAAATATATTCTGGAGAAATACTTTTCCTCTAGTCCTTATTTTATTTCTTGTGGTTTTTTGAGTCACCTGGAAATAGAATTACTTATAGGAATAGATGTATATTTAGGAAAGTATATGGGTTACTGCTAAGGGTAGCTCTTCATCTGAAATATGTAACCTTACACATGATTGTCCTGATTTAGGTCTAATTTTGTACTGTTCGTTCATATCAAATACTAGCAGGGAAAGAGTTTTCTTCTCCTTCTCCTCTCCCACCCCAAGGAATGTAAATCCACCACTGACATCCCAATGTAAGTTACAGCTCT
>NW_020955315.1:1246737-1253840 GCF_003031625.1 Empidonax traillii
TAAGGGTAGCTCTTCATCTGAAATATGTAACCTTACACATGATTGTCCTGATTTAGGTCTAATTTTGTACTGTTCGTTCATATCAAATACTAGCAGGGAAAGAGTTTTCTTCTCCTTCTCCTCTCCCACCCCAAGGAATGTAAATCCACCACTGACATCCCAATGTAAGTTACAGCTCTGTTAAGACTTGTATTTTCAAACACTGCAGGTATCTAGAAGAAAGAAGGACTTGAACTGTGAGCATCTTACGTTTTTCTTTTGTACAGCCTTTGAGCTGTATGAGCCAGACGCAATGCTGAAGGTGGGTTGTAACAAATTTGGGCTGGGCTGCTTTGAGACCTGTGCTTGAGAGACCAGAATCCCTCTCCAAGGAGTGTGGAGTGGCTGTAGCTGCTGTGAATGGAGCTGTAATATTCAGGTTGGAGCTGTCAGTAGTCACTGTCATTTCTAAAGAATAGGGGAACTCAGAGAAATTGAAAATGGGGTCTGTCATTACTTTCAGTTATCCCAAGTCTGAAATCAGCTTGAATATTTTCACTGATTTCCATGAAACTGTAAGTTTTATAAGTCAGCGGTCTGGCCACTTAATGGAGCAAACAGATGAACCATTTTTTTTTTCCTGGAGAAAGAACCAGCAGCTCTGATTCTGGAATATAAAATAATTTAAAAGACCTGGGGCTTCCTGTTTCATTTCTCCCCCACCACCCAACACCCCCCTCCCTCCCTCCCTCCATTTCTTTTGTTCCTTTTTCCGTCAAAGTAAGCTTATTTTTATATCTCTGCCCTGCATGTTGCATTCCAGAGCATTGGAAAGACAAAATATAGAAGGTAAAGTCTCCAGGTATCCACTCGATATGACGTGAATAAGGGACACGTGGCTGGTCCCTTTCGTTTCTCCGAAGTTTTCAAAAACAACAAACACAGGTCTCTCAGTTATTAATTTCTTGTCTGTAGCTAGTCAGGAACTTCTTATCTGTCACATCCTGAAAGCAGCAACAGAATAAACTGACGAACTTCTTTTCCTTCTGGTAACTGAGAACAGAGCAAAGGCCAAGAGCTATGGACTTATGACATTCAGACCTAATGGAGGGGATATTTGACTCGTGTGGAACAGCTGCTGCCTGCATTCTGAAGTAACAGTGATTGATCCTCAATTCTCAGGCTAGCTGTTTCTGAAGATTTTGGATTTTGTTTTGTTATTCTTAAAATCTCAGCTGTTTGGTGTAGGCAGTATGTTATAATATCATTAAAGTGTATCATAAATCGATTTTTCTAAGTTTTTAACTTTGAAACCAAGGTTTTAGATTTTAAGTCTTCTGTAGAAATAGTTGCAATGATTTTAAATGTATAAGACAAGTTCATCTACGCTGCATTTATAGATATTTCTCATTTGAAGTCGTGGCTCTGCCATTTGAAAGGGTTAGTTTCCTTGCTCATAAAAATGTTCTGCATGTCTCTTAAGATCCTTAATTCCTCTTAATGAAAAGGTTTATTTCATTTTATGGAAATTGATACTTCGGCAAATTTGACTTATTAATTTGCCCTCATTAGTTGTCTGGCATTTAGTGTCTGTCAGTCAGTAAAAACTAGTTATTTAATTATTTATAACATGCTGTGTTCAAGAAAAGATACATGTCTAGCAGGTAGGAAAACAACCTTTCTCACAGGAGAAATTCTTCTGTAGATGAGCATCAGCTAGGGGATAAGAAGACTGTGAAGTCTTCAACGTTGCCACACGTTTTGCATGTATTTTAATAGTTTTCACAAATATTTGCTTGTATTTTAATAGTTTCCACAAATACATTATTTGCTTTGAGCTTCACAGGTGATGTCATCAATGGAGGCATCAACGTAGAAGCCAACAACTCTCCTCCTGTTGCCAGACTTTATACAGTGGCTTTTAAAAATGCCTTTGAAAGGCATTTTTTTGGCCAAATTGCCTGATTTTTCCTCTTGAGCTCCATGCTGTGGGCTGTCTAGCCATAAAAGAGAAGGAAATTGTTCCCCGACATCTAATAAAGTCAGGTACAAACATGTTTTTAGATATTTTAATTATTATTCTGTTCAGCTACAATTTATCAGAAGCAAGACTGGCCACTGAACTGTACAGCATATTATGCCATGCAGTAATTTAAACTTTATGTCTTAAAGTTGAATCACTATTTTTACTCACTAAAATTCACGTAAGTGATGCATTTGAAGGCATATAAAAAGAAATTTTTCCTTTCTTCAGGGCTGTGTTGCTTAGATAGCTTACTTGGTATGCAAAGCATCTAGTTGCATTTATTTAAAGAAAACTTACCAGCAGCGTAATTAGAAGAATCTAAGGACAAAACCAAAGCTCTAAGTATGGCCTTTCCTTTACAATGAGATTGTTTCTTCCCATCCCCCATCTTTTAATCAAATTATTATTTTCTCTGTATTATGCATGTAAAAACACTAAGTTAAAAGTGTTTTTGGCACTGATGCTTTTCAGCTGTATACCTTTAAGTTGGAAATCTTTGAAAATCATCTATTTTCTATGAACTCAAATTATTCAATCTGCAAATGCCACCAGGAGGTTCTTGTAAGCTGTTTCCTTTTTGGTAATCTAGTCTTTGTTGTGCTGCTTCTGCTTATGGATATTTTGCTGAAATTTGCCTCTATTATACATAAGAGAATTTGTAAATTTTTTTTTTTTATTAGGAGGTTAAAGAAAAAAAATTATTTTTATTTATTTCCGCATGCACGAACAGCCATGGAAAAAAGGCTGTTTATCTTATTTTTAACTATTTCTGAATCTTAGAATAAACTTTTGGATGACTAGCAGACAGCAATGCTCCCTCAACATGCAGGCTTAAAATATACCACCAGTCCCACCATTTATTTTTGTAAGTAAAATATAGAAGCCATGTAGGATGCACTCAGGTTAGTTTTTTTGGGCTGACCTGCTCAGAAATTAAGCTAAAAAAAGAAAGGAAAGCTAGCAACCCTGTCTACTTTGGGAGCAGCTTTTGTCTCAAGCCGGTGTTCAACCACTTGTATACTTTCACACCGATCAAAGTGTGCATGCAGAAGTTAATACCACCTTTTAGATTTGAAGATAGTAGGCCATCTCAACCTTTATGCCAAAACATTGAGGCTTGGAGTTTTGTACAAACGGGATCTTGTTCGAAAAAATCAACAATGTCCTTTTCAAATGGACATCTGGGCTTTGTACAGCCATAATTGACACAAGGAAAAAAAAAAAAAAAACGAGAGCCAGCTCTTTGTTAGAGGAAAATAGGTAAGAAAAGCTACAAGCTGCCTTATTTATAAAAGCTTTTAGGTATCTGTTACTGAAATTGGCACCATCAACCTTGGTACCTGTCAGAAATATCTAAGAAGGTGAATAAATGTTATAGATGTGTATTGTAGATATGGAACTGAGAGATCTAATGTCTTCATCTGCAAATACAACAGTACAAGCTTAGTAAACAGTTCAGAAAAATCCTGGCATCACTGATATTCTTGGATGATGTTTAATAGAGTTAACGAGAGAAGAACCTACATTTTCTGTGGGTAGTAGAATATGCAATAAAGAGCATTGCCTCCTTCCTAAAATTAAAAGTGGAAATAGGTGACCTGTGGTGGGAATCTGTTTAAAACAAATTTTGAAAATTATGGAGTGCAAATAACCTTCAGAGAAAAACAAACCTGCTGTCACTATAATTTGGTATTATTTCAATTCTAGACAAGGTATTTTTTAACAGTTGTACTGCTAACTAAACAACCTTGCAGGCATGTTTAATGTTCTATCAAGTGAGTCTTCTCAGTTCCACAGAATTTGACAGTAATTAGAAGTGTGCTCTCTCCTTGCAAAACTTTCATGGTAGAGGTGACTTATCACCTGAAGCTTTATTGAGAAAAAGAGCAAATCTGTCAGAAAAAAGGAATTACTCTGCTGTCATTGTTTAGGTATTTTATATAATCATATTCTGATGGAATTTTGGCTTCCATATTTTATAAAACAGGTCAAATACTAGGATTCTTGCTTCTCTGTCTTAATTTTCACAGTTTAAATTAAATGAGTAGGTATGCTATAGCTATCAGTCTTTCCTGGTATTCCTGCAGGTAGGCACTAAATAGTGGGTGATTGTAATCAGAAATCAGGCTCTAAGTCCGTTATAGTGATGGAAGAATACTGGTCAAACTTGTGGTCTATTTTCTATGGTAATTTTCTAGCGAAGTTAAATATTTTTCGTTTCTACGAGTGAGAAATTGTTATGCAGTACTTCATATAGTAGCATTACTCGGTACTTTTTGTCACTGGTTTTTAAGCATAGCTCTTAAAAGTTACAAGAGATTTGTAAATGATGTACAGTTTGAAGATCTGTTCATCTTTCAGGCCCTTACTTCGAAACAAACAAACAAAAAAAATCCTCTTGATCTGCAATAGAGTTCACAGTTAAAATAATCAAGGATAATTTCTATCTTTTTTTCTTTTTTCCTTTTTTTTTTTTTTTTTTTTTTTTTTTTTTTTTTTTTTTTTTTTTTTTTTTTTTTTTTTTTTTTTTTTTTTTTTTTTTTTTTTTTTTTAAAGTAGAATTGGATGGACAGTCCTTGACAAAAATAAACTTTGGATGCGTGAAGAGAGGTATAAGTATTTGATATTTGTTTGATTTTGCTGTTAACTCGGCTTATTTCAAGGTTGAAGAATTAATTACGTGTTGAGACCAGGGCTGTACTTACAGTGGGATGGAAAATAATTATTCTGTGATAACAACTTAAGCAGAGCTTGCCATGACCTTCTTCTTATGGAGGAACAAGTGAGAAAAGGCTTTTGCAGGAACCTGAGAGGTTGTCCACCCTGGAGCAGAAGGGCATGAAATGAGAGAGGAAACTTTCCTCTTACATTTCCAACTTCTAGGCGTGATGTAGTTTAGTATTTGCAGCATTTTGAGAAGATGCCTTTCCCACCCCCTAGTGACAGTGTTCTGTGAATTGCTGTTACTTCCTCTATGAAAAAATATAAACCCTATTGAATAAGTAAAAAATAAAGTATAGGCTTTTCAAAAATGTGCAGGACTAGAACTTACTGCACGCAGTGAGATGCAAAGATAGGCTGTCACTGGTGGAGAGTTTTCAAGTTAAATTCTGTAGCCCCCTTCCGATCTGTCAAGAGCTCTTGCAGGAACAATGAGATGTCAAGGGGCTCTGAGTAGAAGCATAATATCTCATAAAGAAAATCTTACAGAAGGAAAAGGTTAGGCCTCTGTTCTGAAGTTACAAATGTTTTATTACTGCAGTTGGTCATTTTTTGTCAGTCAGCTTCAGGTAAGGCATTTGGTCTTAGGCTGTCAACGGATTTAGGCATTTTGCTGCTGCACTTCTTACATAAGGGGGAAAATTGTTTTGTGTCACGGCAACATCTACAAAAGAAATCTCAAATGCAGGTATAAAATAAAAATGCTTTCATATGTTTTTTCGTGAACACACGTACATGGGGGGCGACTTTTTGTTCTGGTTTTTATTCTGTTTTGATTTTTTTTTTTTAATATTTCCCATGATAACATTTCTACTTTTTTCATAGGAAAGAGGAAAGAAAGGAGTGTATGCTTCTGTGGAATTCCTTAGGTATATATTTTGATGAAGAAATTTCTTTTTGTTTAGTGGGGGAAACTAGTAAGATATTAACAGTAAATAAACTGGAAATCAGGTGAGAAAATAGCTAACAGATATATCCACTTCTATTCAAAGAGTTAAACATGTGGTGGAATGTCACTTCCATTATAGGATCTTTTCTTCAGGACCTCATCCTTACTCCTATATTCAGTATAATCTTGTCTGAAAAAGATTTTTGTTTATGTTTTGAAATATTCTACTCTGCAAAATATTTATTTCATGTAAAAGGTTAAAAACCTATAGGTGCTTTCATGCACTGAGTAGGTCAGAACTGTTTCATTTATTAGCTTAAAAGTTCTGTGGACCTTAATCTTTGCTGAGGGGAAATACTTTTTACATGGTTGTATAAACAGATAAAGAACAATTATATTCTTTAGTTCTTGTTCAATGTAATTCTGGCTCAATCTTCTCTTGAAAGCAATGATTGAGGCATTCCTGTTCCATGGGAGTTTTTTTAATCTTAATTTCCAACATTGTATCTGCATAACTGTTCATAGTTTTATCTTTTATTATAACGTTTTTCATATTTGGTAATGTATCCTTTTGGTTCATAATCTCAATTTATGTAGGGACTGATGTTCTCATTTTTGCTAAGGCTCAAATTCACTGAGTTCTGGATTTATATAGATACTCCACTTGTTTGGCTCAAGCAAAGATCAGCCAGAGTATTCAGAGTTTACCACAGCTTCAATCAAAATTTCTCTAAGACCTGCTCTTTCTTAAAAACTCATGATCTGAGGTTCTGGATCACTCATAAGTGTTTCATCACTATCCCTCAGAAACAGATCATTCACAGATCAGGTTACATATCTAGCATAGAAAATCAGCATGTATACATGCATTTTTGTCAGTATGTTATTTATGAGAAGCAGAAGAGAAGAGTTTACTTGACTGAGCAACAGTTCCAGGTGTACCCTCTCTTATCCCTATGGACTGTGGGAATATTTGCAGCAGATTATTTGTATATATCTTTCTATCAGGATATTGCTTAATTTCCCCTGAGATTCCCTATTAATTTTGAAGGTTAAGGAAAAATAAGAAAAACTGTGGCAATACTGAGTGTTTGGTGCCTAAACCTGTGTCCTGGTGCTTTCTTTTGTATCAGAAAAACTTATATTGACCTTCACGTAAACTCTCAACGTTTAGAGAATTTTTTTTCTCACATAACAATACTTGGTAAGATGATGGAATTCACTTCTGCAAATTCAGGTGTTACAATTGGGTATTTCTTTGCCTTCTCTGCCTTTTCTGTGCTTTAGTGCTGACAAGGTTACTGCTTTCCTCAAAATACTACTCTTAGATAAGGTACTGCAGCTCTGAAATATAAGGTGCAGCTTAGATAAGTAACTGCAGCTCTGAAATCATAAGTGATGATTATATGCAAAGGGAAAAATCTGAAGAGACAGTGAGAAGAAAAGACCACAGTACCAGAGGCATTTCTTTGTGTCTGAATTTCTTTG
>NW_020955315.1:1254613-1259960 GCF_003031625.1 Empidonax traillii
AGGTTACTGCTTTCCTCAAAATACTACTCTTAGATAAGGTACTGCAGCTCTGAAATATAAGGTGCAGCTTAGATAAGTAACTGCAGCTCTGAAATCATAAGTGATGATTATATGCAAAGGGAAAAATCTGAAGAGACAGTGAGAAGAAAAGACCACAGTACCAGAGGCATTTCTTTGTGTCTGAATTTCCTTGCCAGTGCTGCTGATTTTTCTCTCCCAACTTCTAAAAAGAATAAGTAGAACAAGTCAGAAACTTAACCGTTTTATGTTTGTTCACTCGCCTGCAAAACAGAGAATATTACGTGTGTAATACTGCTTTTAAGATGAATATGTTAATGTCTAAAAAGCTTTTTAAGAATGTAAACCACTATGTAAATGTGAAATATTAGCATATCTTTCTACTTTAACAAGAGAGTGAGATGCTGCAAGAGTTCATGTGCTGCTCTTGAAGTAGTTCAGTGCAGGCCAAAGTGTCTGAGAGCTTGTCCTGCGAGAACCTCTGAAGCAGCAAAAGCTTTAATTCCAACAGACTTTTACACACTTGTAACTAAGTCTCTTGAGACAGGCTATTCATATTGTTTCTTTTTCCTCCCCTATTCATTTTGGGGTTAGTTTTGACAATCAGTGGGACATACTGACTGGGGGAAGCACCTCACACAGTATTATTTATTTGCATAAATCTTAGGTGTGTCTATCATCCGCAGCAAAAACAAAACACCCCAAACCACACAACTCTCCTCATTTCATGCTATCTACCCCTATACAAGTTCAAGCTCTAGCTGAGTTGGAAGGTCATGTTTGCTGGAGGGGGGAATGGGAAGTCTCAGCTATCTTGTTCATTTTAAGATGACTATTATCATAAAAATATGTATTTGCAGTATCTCGGGGCAAGGTGTCAGAATAACTGGTCTTGTGTTAAATCTAGCTCATAGTAAGAAAACCTTCTTGAGGTGTGGACAGAGACAGCACAATGCAGAAAGCATGGCACCTTTTCATTACTTCCATTCCAAAACTTTTCACCTTCTGCAGAGCACAGTTAGGTACTAAATAGCATTGTGATACAACTTGTGCAGGTGGAGAGCTGTGGCCAGCAATGTTTATGTATTTCCATAATGACGTAATATAACAGTTACCCTTTTATTTATAAAAGAGTTTAAACTCCTGTTGTCTTGTTTGTATCTCACATATTTCTATTAAATAAATTAAACCCCCTCATACTGTAGCATAATGGAAAAAAAAATAATTTTCGTACTTGAGGGAATCAAAGTTTGTTTATTGTGGGGGTTTTTTCCCTCTTTTTAAATTAAAGAACAAAAGCCTTTTGTTCCAGGCTGCTTCTATGCAGTCATGAAAAATGCTGTGTCAGAGAAGAGACACTGGAAAGCCACTTAGATTAGTACCAGTAAAATTGCAAATTTCATGGCTTTCTGCACACCAATGATACTGTTTATCAAGGTTCTTTTAAATATTGCATGATGTAGAAAAGACCAAAGATGTTACATTACTTGCTATATTTCACCCAAGTGTGGTTTTTATTTCTATTTTTTTCAGAAATAGCAATTGGACCCGAAAAAGTGTGCATTGTCATTGACAACATCACATTTCTCATTTTTATAAATGGTCACACACTTCAGGAAGCATCAAATAGCTGATGTACTTTGCCTGTGATATTACTTAATGAGCCCTTCTTGCATACTAGATTTTAATAATAATACACTATAATTAAAACTGGCCTGAAATGCTGTAAAATGCCACCTAAGAAGTCTTAGTATTTATATAAATCCAGTTACTCTTCTGCAGAAAACTATGTGAGAGGATAGAGTCCCATCCAGTGGCTGGCTCAAATGATTCTGTGCTCTCTTTCTTTTTTCAACACTGCTAGAATTACACTTCAAGTCAATTATGTCACAAAATCAAGAGGAAAACTGAATCTGAAATTAGGGTCATATTATTCTGGGATGTTTGTGCAGAATGCTGCTCTTTAGATTTGCAGCAAAATTGTGGTCACTTCAGAAGCAGAAGATGGAAGACAGTGAAATTGTTTCCTGACACTGAAATAATATGTATTATACATACATGTCATGAAAAAAAATGCTTATCTTGACCAAAAAGAATATCTTTCATATTTTCCTCTTTCTTTCTTCTTATTCTCCTCATCTCCTTCTTTTTTATTTTATAAATTAAAATTAAAAGGGTATTCTATACAACAAATTTTATGACTTTACATACTATTACATCAAAAGTTAGTTTGTAAAAATAAAAGATGTATATGTAACAACCTTGTGATTAAAAATTTTAGAAATTAATCAACAAATAAGAAAATAAGCTGTAGAGAATAACAACAACAGTAGAAATTTAATAACGAATAAAGATAAAATTAGAATTTTTGGATGGTGTTGTGATGAGATTGACTTTAAAGATGCTATTGTGTGGTTTAATTAATGTTGTTTTCCAGAGGAGATTGATTATTAATGAAGTAAATTCCACAATGGTGGCATCTGTATGTATCGTGACTTGTGGTATCAAACATGAAATTATAATTTGGAAAACAAGAACTTGGTATACCTTTAAGCTTATTGATACCTCAAAGGCTTTGAAGCTATCACACACTCACACTTTTTCACTTCATTCACAGAGGCCTCCTTTCATTCACACAAACACACACTTGAATTTACCTTGCAAGGGTGATAAGTGAAATTTGATAAACTACAAATTATAATATTAATTTTCGTACATGCATGTTTTTAAAGTATATATATGTTTATAAGACTAAAAAGTGAAACAAAAACAACAAAAAAATTGTTATAGACAAAAGATAAAAGAAGTATTTAGGGACATCTCTATTCCCCCTTTTCTCTTTATAAAAGGGAGTGGAATATGAAACAATGTTTGGCAAGATGTTAATAAGAGATGTTAATGAGATGTTATAATTTATCTTTGTTTTAGATAATGTTTTGTTAACTTGTTCCAGTGTTATTATGTTTAATGCCTTTAGTATAAATGTAGAAAGTAAGGATTAAATAATAAAATCAGAAGTAAAGTCCTGTATAAAAATGATTACTTACATATAAAGTAATATACAAGAAATGAGTATTTAAATGTATAAAATTATATAATTAAAATCAGTATTTGTTGTGCAATTCGTTACCGTTGTAATATGGATGTGCTATTATTTTTCAAATGTTGACATCATTCTCCTTCCTGTATATAAAAACCTCAACAAAGGTATTATTAACAAAATATATGAAACATAATTATTATTAAAGTTATACTTAAAAGAGCAGCTGCAAAATTATGGTGTAGTTATGACTGTATCTGAGTACTCGAATTATTAGCATGCTTCAAGAGTTAATCTGTTAGTAAAAATATTTATAAGGTAAGAGTCTTTTTTATTATCTGCGCATCAGGATGTAGTTGGACAAGGAGTTTGTCGTGGAGCTCTGCGACGCTTTCTCTTCTGGCAAGCAGTGTGACCACTAAGATGACATGTGGTTACAGCTTCTGTTAAAGATGTTTCTTGATCGTCTCTATCCCTTTTGATCGGTGAATTAGGGACTTGGTTAGAGTGAGGAGTAATGGTTTGTAGTTAAAGATCTGAATTGGAGCGTGTATTTGTTGTTAAATTAGAGGTAGTAGGCCATGTAGTGATTTCATGTGAAGGCCTCACAGCATCGGTAGATGTCTGTAGGGCGGCGCCATCTTGCCGGCTGTTTGCATTATGGATGGCGGAATGATATCATGGGCGCCGCCATTTTGAAGCTCAGGGACTTCTGGGGCGATGCCGGCGACGTTAGTCACGGAGGAGGGGAAAGGTGACGTGTAGGTAGGTGGGTACACGCCCCTGGTATGACCTTCACCGTCACCATTTTGCATGCAGTGGTTTTCCCCCTCAGTGTCACTGCCAATACACGCCCCCTTACATTCCTCAGCGCTGCCCGCCATTTTAGCGTGTTGTGCCGCGTGACTCTTTCCTGAGGGGCTGCCGCCATTTTGAGGGTGATTACATGCGGCAGAAGCCTTGCAGTAATTTTGTAATTAATGCTGTTATGGATATATTTCAGAATATTTTCATTGCTTTAGATCTATTATATTTTTAAATGTCTTTTCATATATTTCGTAATGTGTTATTACACAATATACTGGAGCCAAATACTATGTTGTAAAACTGAGATAAAATCAAGAATGATCATATGAATACTCCATTTTACTTAGCTTTGTTAATTAAGTGAATGGCGAGACAGGTAAAAGGTTTCAATTTTGTTCTATTCATATTTCACTTAGTAGTTTTAGGAAAAATACAGTTTAATTATTATTAATAATAACATTAGTACCACCTCTAATTTTGCGCTTATGATATTAGTTATTTTTTTTTTAATGTCCTAGCTGAGTGTTAGGATTTTAGACTTATTGTTAATAGGTTTTGCGTGTGCAAATATTGAAGGCATGTAAAACAACAAATTTACTTGTCCTCATATTTGCCCTCAACAGAAGACAGATCACTATTTTTTAATTTATTTTCATACAAATAACTTTATGAAGAACTGGTGCATATATTTAGTACTTATGAGGTACAATCCCCCACATATATTGTATAATTTGCTTATTCCAATCGACATTAACATTTTAAAAGAAGTATAAATGACTGTGTGTTTTAATTTACAATTAGATATTTCAATCTTTTATTATTATTATTTTTTCATAAATTAGCTGTATTAACCTGTGGCATTTACCTAACACAGGGACAACCATATAGGATGGTACAGAACTTGACTGTTGAGCAACAGGCAATATATTCTGTCTGTTTTCTTCCCATTCCATTATTTTTGCCAGATCCTATGTTCACTGCATATTGCAGCAGATTCCAGGTGTTTAAATTCTAGGATCTTTCATGTGAAGCATTTTTTTTGTAAATTACTAATTAAAACTATGTGTCTTTTCCTGAAGATTTAATTATGTCAACATAAAATACTAGGTTTTGCTTATTAACAGATAACTGGATGTGATTCTGTGCCTGAGGTTACACAGAAACATTGACTAAATTAATGGTTCTTCATGTTAAAGATATCTTAATTTATTCATATGCTTTTCATATTTTCAATATTGCAGACTTAACTAAATCAATTTTGTTTTGCTACAATAGTTAAATACAAGAAAATCGTTTTTCTTACACAGAAATGCTTCCTAGAAACTGAGTGAAAGACCTGAGAAATAAAATTTAAGTCATAAAATAGTATCTAAATTAGAATTTTTTTCCTGGGGCTATGAATTGAATATGAATGTCACTTTTACACTAATTAGTTTTTTCTCATGAACACTTTTTGCAGATTTTTTGAAATAGTAATTGAAT
>NW_020955315.1:1259981-1261955 GCF_003031625.1 Empidonax traillii
GTAAGAGTCTTTTTTATTATCTGCGCATCAGGATGTAGTTGGACAAGGAGTTTGTCGTGGAGCTCTGCGACGCTTTCTCTTCCGGCGAGCGGCGTGACCACTAAGATGACATGTGGTTACAGCTTCTGTTAAAGATGTTTCTTGATCGTCTCTATCCCTTTTGATCGGTGAATTAGGGACTTGGTTAGAGTGAGGAGTAATGGTTTGTAGTTAAAGATCTGAATTGGAGCGTGTATTTGTTGTTAAATTAGAGGCAGTAGGCCATGTAGTGATTTCATGTGAAGGCCTCACAGCATCGGTAGATGTATGTCTGTAGGGTGGCGCCATCTTGCCGGCTGTTTGCATTATGGATGGCGGAAGTATCATGGGCGCCGCCATTTTGAAGCTCAGGGACTTGCGGGGCGATGCCGGCGCCGTTAGTCACGGAGGAGGGGAAAGGTGACGTGTAGGTAGGTGGGTACACGCCCCTGGTATGACCTTCATCGTCACCATTTTGCGTGTAGTGGTTTTCACCCTCAGTGTCACTGCCAATACACGCCCCCTTACATTCCTCAGCGCTGCCCGCCATTTTAGGGTGTTGTGCCGCGTGACTCTTTCCTGAGGGGCTGCCGCCATTTTGAGGGTGATTACATGCGGCAGAAGCCTTGCAGTAATTTTGTAATTAATGCTGTTATGGATATATTTCAGAATATTTTCATTGCTTTAGATCTATTATATTTTTAAATGTCTTTTCATATATTTCGTAATGTGTTATTACACAATATCCTGGAGTCAAATACTATGTTGTAAAACTGAGATAAAATCAAGAATGATCATATGAATACTCCATTTTACTTAGCTTTGTTAATTAAGTGAATGGCGAGACAGGTAAAAGGTTTCAATTTTGTTCTATTCATATTTCACTTAGTAGTTTTAGGAAAAATACAGTTTAATTATTATTAATAATAACATTAGTACCACCTCTAATTTTGCGCTTATGATATTAGTTATTTTTTTTTTAATGTCCTAGCTGAGTGTTAGGATTTTAGACTTATTGTTAATAGGTTTTGCGTGTGCAAATATTGAAGGCATGTAAAACAACAAATTTACTTGTCCTCATATTTGCCCTCAACAGAAGACAGACCACTATTTTTTAATTTATTTTCATACAAATAACTTTATGAAGAACTGGTGCATATATTTAGTACTTATGAGGTACAATCCCCCACATATATTGTATAATTTGCTTATTCCAATCGACATTAACATTTTAAAAGAAGTATAAATGACTGTGTGTTTTAATTTACAATTAGATATTTCAATCTTTTATTATTATTATTTTTTCATAAATTAGCTGTATTAACCTGTGGCATTTACCTAACACAGGGACAACCATATAGGATGGTACAGAACTTGACTGTTGAGCAACAGGCAATATATTCTGTCTCTTTTCTTCCCATTCCATTTTTTTTTGCCAGATCCTATGTTCACTGCATATTGCAGCAAATTCCAGGTGTTTAAATTCTAGGATCTTTCATGTGAAGCATTTTTTTTGTAAATTACTAATTAAAACTATGTGTCTTTTCCTGAAGATTTAATTATGTCAACATAAAATACTAGGTTTTGCTTATTAACAGATAACTGGATGTGGTTCTGTGGCTGAGGTTACACAGAAACATTGACTAAATTAATGGTTCTTCATGTTAAAGATATCTTAATTTATTCATATGCTTTTCATATTTTCAATATTGCAGACTTAACTAAATCAATTTTGTTTTGCTACAATAGTTAAATACAAGAAAATCATTTTTCTTACACAGAAATGCTTCCTAGAAACTGAGTGAAAGACCTGAGAAATAAAATTTAAGTCATAAAATAGTATCTAAATTAGAATTTTTTTCCTGGGGCTATGAATTGAATATGAATGTCACTTTTACACTAATTAGTTTTTTCTCATGAACACTTTTTGCAGATTTTTTGAAATAGTAATTGAAT
>NW_020955315.1:1263995-1266493 GCF_003031625.1 Empidonax traillii
ATCTACGTCCTGAGGACCTCACTGCCACCGTCCAAGCGTGCTTGGCCCCGGCAGATGAACCTCAGGATTAAAGGGTGGGCTCAGTTCCGCGCACACTGTGTCTCACCTAAAAAATCCAATGCGCAGGCTGGAAGGTGGAAAGACCTTCCCCGGTTCTTCGTTCGCGAAGAGACTGGCCATTATATATAAAAATAATCTTTTGGGATTAGACTCTGAATGCCTTTTAAAGAAGATTCAAAGGTTTCTGTGGAAAGTAAGAGAAGTAATGTTATATTTTGCTACCCAAACATTTTCTATTTTCAGCAATGGCTTGCCCTAGTGAATAGATGGGAAGGAGGAGGCACCAAATACACTGACAGTCTGATGACAGACTGTAGACCAGCTAGGAAAAAAGGTGACTCCAGACATTTAATTTCTGCTCTTCCTTAAACTAGTGTCAAAACGTTCCCACTTTGCTTCAGCGTTTTCCATTTTTAGTGTGATTAGTCTTGGTGTAAATGTAACTGAAGTGTATATATGCTGAAGTCTATATTTATATATAAAATCAATTTACAGTGTTTTGTACTGTATAGTTCAGTTTCTGTAATGTAGTTTTCAGTACTGACCTTTGTTTTGTGATGCTTAATATTTTATATATTTTGAACATTTCTGTGGACTATTATGATGCACATATTTTATATAAAATATTTATATTTTAGAATGTTCGCTCCTAGGAAAAAATAGAATTTTTTGTGTACTGAACTAAATTTGAGACAGAACATTTCTGATTTTCAGTCTTTTTATCTCATAAAACTTTAGCTAAAGTTTAATGACCTCACTGATAAATAAATACATTTTATTATTCATTTAATATTTGGTTCATCTTATTGTAGGTGATCTCTGCTTTCTATCTTGATCCAATAGAATTGTTAAGTACATATCAATAACAATAATTTATGTGCTGGAGTCTACTACTTGAGCAGTCTAATAGAAGGCAATTTAGAGCATATATATGCAACACACCATTTTGATATTCTATGTCTGTACATGTACATAAATATACAGTTCAATGTTAATGATCCTAATTCGGTGATTTAGTTAAAGGTAAATGAGTGCAAATGGCTTTTTTTGTATTCTTCATATAATTTGTTTGTTTGTTTTAGTTTGTGTCTGGTTTTACTTTTTTTGTTTTTTACTCCTATTCCACTGACTTGTCATGGTCTCCATGTGCTTAACTGATGACACATTTCAGGCTGGTTTTCTTCAGATATAAAAAGTAAATAATATTCTGCAGTGCAATACTAATTGACACTGTTTTGACTTCAATGCTACCAAAATAGGTGGGTTTTTTTCGCCCTCAGAATTCCTGTATTTTTAATTTAACAGCTTTATTGAATCTCAATCATCATCATGTTAAAGAAATCAGTGATTTGGAAAATGCTAATTCATATCATACTGCTGAATGCTGAGTATTTTTGTATAATAACCACTTACTGCCAGAGATACAAATCTTACACCAGACTGATAAACATAAAGCAGATTGTCCTCACTGTTTAAACCAGAATTGAACTGATAGCAATCTACAGAAGTATCTATATTTCAGTGGAAGATTAGTTACTTTATTAGCATATGTTTGTTCTGTCTGAACATTTGGGGGAAAAAAAACCCACAAAAAACAAACTCCCCCAAACTCATCCTCATCTCCTCATCTATTGCATGGCTGTACTCTTGGCTAATTGAGCAGAGATTGGAGCAACAAGCTTTGGCTAAGTTCTCTAGTGTAGTAATTACTGATTTGTAGCATTTCCATCCTCAAAAAATTAAATCTCACTCTGGTTTCATTTTATGATCAGTTTGGAAATATGGACATTTTGAAACTTGACCTTGTCAGTTTGTGTGTAAGCATAAAAGAAGGTGATGCTTCAAATTAAAAGAGGCATGCTTATGAAATAGTATACTGTGTACTATTTTATACTTTTTGGTGTTGCTCAAAAATAAAAATTAAGGATATTTTCACAAAAAAACTTATTCAGATGTCATGATATTTTTCACAATCTTGCAGTCACTGATCTAATTGTTGTCATGCTCACTAATGGCAAAAAATCCCAGGCAGAGTTTGATGGCTGTTTTGTAAATTATTTAATGGTCTCTCTCCTAATGTTATCTTAAGAATTACTGTAGGTGATGTCAAATACTGCCCTTGTCTTCCCTCTAGAGAACCTATAGGTTAGCAGGCTTCTTTATTGCTCTCCTACTCCTCTCTACGGAGAGGTGGCTCTCTCACAATAAGTTTAAATTATCTGTCCGAGGATTCGGAGTTTGTCTTGTTCGGAGAGGAGGAGGCTGAGGGGTGACCACACTGCTCCCTTCAGCTTCCTGAGGAGGGGAAGTGGAGAGTGAGATGCTGAGCTCTTCTCCCTGTTAGCCAGTGCCGGGACACATGGGAAGTGTGTGTTCCTCAGGGAAAGCTCTAACCTCCAAACTATCAGAAGGCCCTGAATATCCATAACTAAGCCCCA
>NW_020955315.1:1267468-1409858 GCF_003031625.1 Empidonax traillii
AGGCTGAGGGGTGACCACACTGCTCCCTTCAGCTTCCTGAGGAGGGGAAGTGGAGAGTGAGATGCTGAGCTCTTCTCCCTGTTAGCCAGTGCCGGGACACATGGGAAGTGTGTGTTCCTCAGGGAAAGCTCTAACCTCCAAACTATCAGAAGGCCCTGAATATCCATAACTAAGCCCCAACCTGGCCACTGGCTCTGTCACCTTGTGGAAGAAGGCATGTGACTTCTGATGGGGGTGAGAGCTGTGGATCATTTTGAGATCATTTGACCATTGACCAAGTTTGCAAAAAGCAGGTGTGGAGGGCGGTTTTTGAAAGTATTCTGTGCTGATACAATTTCTCTGGGTTCCCATAGGATGGCAAAATGCCCCATCTCTGACACTTCTGAGTCTCAGGTATCAAGCCCACAGTCTGATGCAGGACATGTTCCTCAACTAAGTGGTTGCAAGCTTTTTTTGAGGTAATTGCTGCTCTTTACCCAAAGATTTTTTTTTTTTCTGGGTTTTGCTCCTTGTACTCATTATTTGATAGGCCTGAGCTGTTTCCCACGGAGAAACATGCTAAAAGACAATATCCTGAGAACAACACTCCCTCAGAGGGAAAGTCCATCCGGCCCAACATTATATCTCCAAATTGATGTCTATAGGGGAGCACGTGAGCAGTGCAAGTCTGCTTCTCTCAGGGTCCTGGGGGTGTCCTTAACCTCACTGGTTGGGACTGGTCTTCCCTGGGACCCCCACTCCCACTGTGTCCTGCCAAGGGTCCAGAGGATGTGGACCAGCTCAGCCTGGGGCCCTCAGTCCCTGCCTAAGCCACACTGTGTGTGTGCCGGCCTGATTATTGTATCATATAACTTTTCCCCAAATTAATTAGCTAATAATGCAAAATATATTGGCATTGCATTGCAGAAGAAAGATTTATAAATTGTGTAATGTTTCTCCCAGTTAATAGGCTTAACAGATGGTATTAAACTAATTGACAACTGTTAAGTATAGAAATTTTTTGAGGACTAATAGAACATTAACATTTAACTTTGGGAAGAAATGCATTTTTACTCATTATCTTGGGACATTTATCAAGGTGTAATATTATCTGATTGACTTCTTTAGAAAGCGGGAAGGCATTAGGAACCATTTCATAAGGTTGCCATCTAGGATATTATCCATGAGCTACTCCAGGAACTTAGAGTGAAACTGAGACCATCTTGTGACTTTTTTTTTTTTTTTCCTTCCCTTCATTGCAGTCAGTTACATGGTACTTCTTGTACCGTTGTTTGATGCCTATAGAAAAAAGTTATAATGCTGCTTTTCAGTTTTATGAAGAACTAATGCTTACAACACACAGAGAAAATTTTCGTTTTTCATAAAAATATCAAGAACTGTGAAAGAGGTATAAATTTGCAGTTAAATTTCCATGGCATGAATAAAAATGAGAATAGAAATCATTCCTCTTGAAAATCTGTGGTCCAGACTTTATTTTAGAGCACGTGTGTGTCAAAATATATATCAGGAAATGCTCCCACAGCAAACCGAATGTTGAATGGGGAATGATAACTGCCAAGAATTTGGTTTCTAAGAAAAAATGCATGAAATATTAATAAACAAGGAACATATCCTCATGAAGATAACATTACATAGTCATACATATTCAAGTAGTTTCCAACAAAATGTCTTCTGAAGTAGCTAGAGCATTGACTAACTTTTCGTGTATTAATATAATTTTCCTTTGAAAGAAAATCCAGAAAGTTTGGTTGGGATATTTTTGTTTTTACCAATTGAAGCTGGTGGTGAAAATGGTTCCAAGTTTATTCTTACGAACAGACCTTACAGGCAAAGATAAATTTTCTCAAAGTTCACTCATGACAGATATGATACATAATTTCCAGGTTTAAGATCTACACAGAACAAGGTATTGGAAAAGGTATGTGCTCAGGAGTACAACACTATGACACAGCTGAAATGAAATGCAAAGAAGATTCTCTGACAGCTTCCCAAGAGATAACTTCATAGTCATAACCAACATTTGCAATGTTGGGAATTAAGTGCCTTAAAAAACTAACCCTTTCAGTGGCAAATGCAGTTATTATCTATACACTCTGTACAATTACTTTTACAAACTGTTATTTAGTTAAGAAAGACACACAACATCTAGCAAACACAACATCTAGCATAACCTGGGTTTTTTTGCTTTATTGCATTTATACATTGCTTTGGGAGTACATAATAAATACATAATTACATAACTCTATACAAAGTTACTGCCAACGTTATTTGAACAGATAAAACTATTTCTATGAGCAGGGAAGGAATGTTAATCTTTCTAGTTTGTACACTTTTTCTTTGTATCGTAAATCACCATTGGCTATTTTACATCTACTATCCTCTAGCATTTAATACAGGTTCAGGAATATTACTAATCATCTGTTGGCATAAAATTAAGCATTCAAATTTCTTTCAGTTTATGTGATTCAAAACACTTTCTGGAAAAACTGTATCCCTAGGCTGACTGTACCTTCCATGAGCCTCAAGCACTCCTATGATGTTTACACATTAATTTAGAGACTATGCTGTATACTTAAGAAGGAATCACATCTATTTAATTCAAATATAAAATTCAGAACTGGAACGATTATTATTTGGAAGCTGAATTCAGTTAAAAGAGCAATAAAAACTGGACGGAGACTTGCAAATAAAAGTTTTAATGATCTCACTGGTTAAATTGTAACCAGTGAAATCATAAACCAAGCCATATTTTTATCTTGCTTAAAGGTAAAATAAACTAAGAGTTTCAGTTACAAGGAGAAAAAAAAAAAAAAAAGATATATTCTTTTTTTTTTGCTGACAGTGTCATCCATAAATAGTGTTCATTTCAGTGTATATGAAAAAGTTGGAAGTAACCTTGTAAGGGAGACCTTTAATCTTTTTAGGTTTTAGCATGGAAGCCAGTATCCCTCTCTAAAGCTGTATAAATAATAGCACTTTGGGTTACCCAGATAAAATAAATGAGGAATAAAACACTTTCTAGCTTCCCTGTCCTCCTTCTCTACAAAGCTGTCTCCAAAACCCAACAACAAACCCAGAGACTTCAAAAACCAAAATTTTATATTTGAAATATTAAAGATTTTTTCCTGAAATAAAAATATTTCAATTTTATAGTTAAAATTGTATTATAGGTAGATCTGTTTACATTTAAAAGGAGAATTATTTCCACTACAAAGAAAAGCATTTCTGCCTAAAATTAAATAGAAATAATTTTTTAGCTTTTTGCCTTTTTTTTTTAATCTTATTTTGCAATCCATCCTCAAAATAATCACGTTTGTGTTTTAAATATCAGAAAGTCTTAACATTTTAGAAATTCTGAACGTATAATACATTTAACCTCTTAATGAGCTCTACTTTTGATGACATTAATTGATATTTTTACCAGCATTCTGAAGCTCCTGTTACTTGGGCAGAACAGGTGCATGAGACTCTGCAATTACCTTTTCATTAAAGATGTCAAGAGTGATGCTTGTCTGGTGAGGTTTATGGATAACTCATCCAGTCCTTGGCAGTGTTCATGCTCACATAACTGGACTGATGTTTTGCTGTTCTGTTAATTTGTCCCAGACATAAAAATAGCCATAGAAGCTTTCATCTTTCTTTTGCTGTCAATGCCACAGAAAAGGTACCAGTCAATAGATACAGTTTGTAGTTACTTACGCTTTTCAACTGTATTGTTACTTTATTCTTTAAAATTTAGCATACCATTATTGCCTTGGTTTGGAGTGATTATTGTCGTTTGTCATGATGGTACATTTCTTCATCACTTTGACAGTCATGGTGAGATCTCTTGTTTTTTGAGTTTAATTAAAAGGTGGAGGTTTTTTCAGGCTTGCAACAGAATTTACGTAATAATAAGTGTGTGGTGAAAATAGGAGCCCGAAAATGTTACAGCTAACCATTACTTACAAATTGTTTGCCTTTCCCTTGCCTTTCTCCAACATGTACCTGATGTATTTATTCTCCCTTTTACCTTTACATGATCATTCTTTCTTTCCTGGCTGTCGGGATGAGTCTTCTTTGAGACTCTTTTTGCACTTTATTCACCCGCACGGTACCACTGAATGATACACACACTCTCTTTTACCCAGTGGCTCTGTAGCAAGTAGGACATCTGCCTTTGTAGCACTTGCCTCTGTATTAGGTTTAAATGTCTCTAAGAATGGAGCCATGAATAGGTGTCAAACTGGGATGTCCTGCAAGGCAAACTGAAACCTTGAGAGGCTGCCAGGGGCTCACGCAGAGACTTTGTAATTGAATGTTCTACATCATTTCACACATTTACAAAGTCTCACTTGTTGCAGTTTACGTGGTAATTTGAAATACTGGTGCAGGGCAAGGCACTTGCAAATTGCTCAAAAAGGGCTGCTCCAAACATGTCTTTTGGAGCTTGTGTGAATTAGGCAAAGTATTGCCAGCCAGTCAAGGGTTATTGCAAAGTATTGCCAGCCAAATAGTCCCACTCTACTCTATGCTAGTGTAGCCTCACCTTGAATATTTTGTGCAGTTTTAGTCACTTCAACATAAGAAACATATGAAGTTATTTGGATTGTCCAAAGAAGGGCAATGGAAATGGTGAGGGGCCTTGAGGGGAAGCTGTATGAGGAGCGGCTGAGGGCACTTGGTTTGTTCAGCCTGGAGAAGAGGAGACTGAGAGGAGACCTCAATTCACTTGTGAGGGGAAGAAGAGGGGCGGATACTGATCTCTTCTCTGTGGTGATCAGTGACAGGACCCAAGGGGAGGTTTAGGTTGGATATCAGGAGAAGGTTCTTCACTCAGAGAGTGGCTGGGTGCTGGAACTGGCTCCCCAGTGATGTGACCACAGCACCAAACCTGACAGACTTCAAGAAGCGCTTGGGTGCTACAGGCACAGGGCATAACTCTTGGAGATGGTCCTGTGCTGGGCTAGGGTTGGACTTGATGACTCTTGTGGCTCCCTTTCTATTAAGCATATTCTGCGATTTTGTGATTCTATGACTACAACACTAGCTTCCAGCAGGAAGACCACGTTACAGACTCTTTCTCCAGGCAAAAGACAGAAATGTCAATGAGCATATAATGTGCCCAGAGTTCCTTCACATTAGGGGTAGCACAAACTCTATGGAATATCTGAAACAACGTGAATTTCTGTCACTGTAGTGGCAAAAAAGGTGAAAAATAAGTGAGAATTGAGGTAAGAAATGGATCTTCTGTAGAATGAGTTAAATATTGATGTCTGGGATAAGAATTATACAATCAAGATCTCAGATTTGCCTCAGAGCTATTGTGTCTGTATAAAAGCATGAATAGTTCCATAATTCAGGGCCAAGTGTTTATACCATGTAAATTGCCTCATTCCATTAAGGCCAGTGACGTACTATGAAAGCATAAAGATTTGGATAAATTATCTAAGAGAAGCAACTAGTGTTGCTATAGATAATTTATGGTATTTCTATGGGTTGTGGTGATTGCACTGTATTGGGTAGTGAGATCAATGTACTGGTATGTGATTTAGCAGTTAGTGTGTAAGGGATGTGGGTATATTTCTCTTCACATCTTAAAAAAACTTTGAAATGAATGCTGATTTCAGCATTACTTCTTCATTCAAAGCCTCAGGCAATTACTTTTTAATCAGTGTTTGAAGAACTCCTTTTTCACCGTAAGAAACACTTTTATGAATGTGGAAATGGGCAGTTTTCTCCAGGCGATAAAAATCAATTAGAATCAGGAGTGAGGGTTGGTGGGTGGTAGGATAACAATTTTGACAGTTCTGAGGAAACTTAATTTATGGAAACTTAATTTATACAAGCTGACAGGAATTCCTACAATGATGCTCTAAACAGAGAGAAATTTTCCCAGTGAGTCAAACTCCCAGACTAGTAAAAGGAGTCTACTAATCATCCCACCACTAAAAATAATTTAATCCCATATAGTTCTGTGGACATATAGATTTCCACATGGAATCCCAAATTAGTTCAGATTTGTATAATACATACATATATATATATATATAAATACACAGGTAGGGCATAGATTATAGACTCCTGTAAAATACAACAATATAACTCTGTTAGGATAGAATGATATCTCAAGATACATAATATATCAAGATTGAGCTCAAAATAATCCCATAGTTTGTTTTTCAATTAAAAACAAATTATATGCATTTTTTCTTCTAACACAGGGACTCTCTGTGGTGAATGGGAAATTTAAAATGTTCTAGCTAGAACTAAGATCTGTGGACTGTAGTAAAACAAATGTCTTCAGTTGCTCAATAGGGTACAGAATTTTACCATTTAATATAAGACAAGATTACATAAACATAAAAATCAATAAAGAGCTTGTTAACCTTGGACACTTGGGGGTAAAAATACACTGGTTAGAAACCAAGTAAATCTAAAGTACACTGAACTAAGATGTGAAAAGAACTGAGAAAAATTACCTCATGTGACTAAGGTCCCTTAATCTAACATTTTATCATTATATTAATTTAAACTTTAATAAAACGTAATTTTCAATATTATTTTTCAGAAATAAAATATTTTACCTCCAATTTCCTAATATATTAAGTTTTCAAAGTTATCAGACATTAAATATGGATCTGTGTAGTTCATAATGTTTTTCATTATGCTTTGTCGTTAGGTTACATCTCACTTTGTACTTAATTTGTCTAACATTTGTATAATTATTACCATTTTAATTGTTAATGGAGTGATATTTTTCCCTGGCAGCAGAGGAAGCTATTTTTCCAACTTCTAACAGCTTAGGCTAACGAAATCTAAGATAAGATACAAAACCAACAAAGTTGTCTTCTTTCTTTAATAATAGATAGATTAGTTTAAAATGACAACTCTTGAATATGATTATACAATTTGGTAGGATAAATATTTAAGTTTATTTCATGTGCAATAACAGAACCATACGGAGTGTCAGAAAGTGATTAAAATAAAAAAAAAATTAAAAAAGAAAAAAAAAAAAGGCAAAGGAAAACCCTAAACCTCCTGACTTGACATTATGCAAGATTAGAATAGTGTTGACAGTTGAAAATTTAGCTTCAAAGCTACTAAGGCGTTGAGGCAGAGACTTATTTTCAAAGGTTTCTCATTTGCCATCTGGTCTTCCTTTACCTGATGTGCAACCCCTGGTTCTGTCACTGTGAAATGGAGAACCACTGTCAAAATTGCCTTTACAAAATATTCTGAAAGATAATCTGTAATGAAAAGAGCCTTAACAAAGAATAGTATTTTATAGCAAGTTATAGTTGAAATTCCATTTTCTCTGTGCTACCAGGAGTTGAAAGAACTATAATAAAACAAGAAGAGACAAATAGAATATTTTGGGTTGGGAGAAGGAGAGCAGATTGGGGACTGGTAGAGCAAAGGCTCCCCCATTGTATGTAAAGGTCACGTTCATGGCCATCTGTGGCACCTGAATGTACATAAGTTTATGGGAGCCAGTAAGTTGCATCCCAGATTCCTGAATCAATTGGTTGATGTAGATGCAAATGATATTTGAAAAGTCAGATGAAGTCCCACATGACTGGAAAAAGGGGAAGATTGTGCCCATTTTTAAAAAAGCAGGATCCTGGGAATTACTAACCTATCAGCCTCCCCTCAGTCCCTATAAATATCATGGAACAGATCCTCCCAGAAGCTGTGCTGAGGCACATGGAAGAGAGGGACATAACTTGAGACAGCCAGCACAGCTTCATCAGGGGTGAGTCCTGCCTGACGAACCCAGTGACCTTCTGTGATGGAGTGACTATATCATTGAATAAGGGAAAGGCTACAGATGTCATTTATCTACATTTCTGTAAAGCCTTGAAACGGTTCCCCACAACATCCTTTCCTCTAAATTGGGGACAGATGGATTTGATGGTGGACTGTTAGGTGAATAAAAAAGGGGTTGGATGGTTGCATCCAGAGAGTAGTAGTCAAGGATTCAGAGTCTTGATGAACATCACTGACAAGTGGTGGCCCTCAGGCATCCATACTGGAATCAGTGCTATTTAATATCTTTATTAATGAAATAGATGAAGGGCTTGAGTGCACCCTCAGCAAATTTGCAGGTGACACCAAGCTGAGTGGTGTGGTTGACACACCTGAAGGATGAGATTCCATCCATAGTGACCTCAACAGGTTCAAGAAGTGAGCCCGTGGGAACCTCATGAGGCTTAACCAGACCAAGTGCAAAGTGCTGCACCAGGGTCAGAACAATCCCCAGTACCAATACAGGCTGGGGGATGAACAGATGAAGAGAAGCCCTGCCGAGAATGGCTTGGGGGTGCTGGCAGGTAGAGGCTGGACATGAGCTGACAATGTGCACTCACAGGCCAGAAAGCCAAGTGTGTCCTGGGCTGCATCAAAAGCAGCCAGTAGTTGAGGGAGGTAATTCTGCCCCTCTGCTCTGTTCTGGCAAGACCCCAACTGGAGTGCTGCATCCAGCTCTGGGGTTCTCATCACAGGAAGGGCCTTGATCTGTTGGAGTGAGTCCAGAGGAGGGTCATCAAGATTATTATAGAGATGGAACACATGTCCTTTGAGGAAAGGCTGAGAGAATTGTGATTGCTCACCCTGGAAAAGAGAAGGCTTCAGGTGACCTAATTGCAGCCTTCCAGTACCTAAAGGGACCCTACTAGAAATATGGAGAAGGACAATTTAAAATGGCATGTAGTGACAGGATTCAAACTAAAAGAGAGTAGTTTTAGATTTTAGATTTTAGAAAAAAAATTCTTTACTGTGAGTGTGGTGAGGTCCTGGAACAGTTTGCCCAGAAAAGTTGTGGGTGCCCCATCCCTGGTAGTGTTCAAGGACAGGTTGGAGAGAGCTCTGAGCAACGTGGTTTAGTGGAAGATGTCTCTGCCCACGGCAGGGCATTTGGAACTACATGATATTGATATTTCAGATCCTTTCCAAACCAATCCATTCCGTGATTCTATCATTCTAAGGGAACTAGTCAGGAAAAGACACTTGACTTGAGAATTCTCTATCTCTGACTTGAAGTTGTCAGTTTGTTTCAAATCCAGCACTGAGACAATTTTTTTCTAAAGTTTTGAATGAAGATTGAGAGATATGACATTAGTGAAGGGGTGTTATTGATAGTGTAGGGCTTTCTTATATCAAATTGGTGCGAAGGTTAGTTTTTCTTATTTATTTTTAATTCCTGTATGAATGCTTTGGAATAAAGCAAGGTGTTATTTTGCCTTAAATAGAAATAAGCTATTGAAAAACCAAACCAACCAACCAAAAAAGTGCGTCAAACTGAAAATCAGCGATTAAAGTTGTTTAAGAGTAAAGGAAAATAATTTATAATGAAAAATTTTTTCAAACAGAAACTTTCAACAAAGATTTGTAGATTTTATGTACTAATTTTATATTCTACATTGAGTGGCAGTCAATATTGAATCAATTGAAGGGTATGGCAGTCTGAGTGCTTTGTGCTTTATTTAGTGTCCAAAATACCAAATTAGGTCTCCTTTTAACCCATGGTCTGCATGTGCAGAGCTGTCATCCTTCTCTTTTCTCCTGTGGGCTGGACTCCACAGTGAATGCTCTGAGGGAGTTGTGAGGTATAGTATATAGGACATAGTTTGGTTGGCAGGCTGAATTATAGGGGGACAAATCTGGCAATATGCATTTAAAAGCAAAATTTTTTTTGCAAGGCAATATTCTTCTTTATAAAAATAGTGATTTCAACTGAAACAGTTTGATCACTTTCATGAAATAAAGCAAAAAGAGAGAAATGTCATTTCAGTTGAGTAGTTTGATTGGAACTGCTCGAAATATTCTGCCACTTTCAAAATTATATTCTTACGAAGTTGCGTTCAGGTGTTTCTATTTTTTCTAGATATTTGCCTTTTCTACTCCACTTTAGGTAGAAATAAACAAGTTCTGAAGTACCATTCCACCAAGTGCTTTCTTTGGCAGACTTACATAAAGCAGCAGCTGCCAAGCTATGACAGAAGAGTTGCTCTCAGCATTAATTATTGCCATTAGCACATCTCTTGGAGGTCATGCCTTCTTTGAGATCTGAGATTGTTTTTCTGGAGCTTTCCAGCAAAGATGAGTAGCTGATATCTGTGCATTATTGAAACTTGCTTTCTCAAACTCATCCTTGCTGCTCTTTTTATTAAAGCAGTAGAATATGCTATTTAAAATTACTCAGGAGAGGATAGCAGAAAAAAAACCCCAACCCTACTAGTAGTAAACAACATTAAAATATGCTATTATGTGACCTGTGTACTGACAATATAGCTTCAGGCATGGACTGTTTGTTTTTTGCAGCTTATCCCTCCACTGAGGTAATGAAAAATCATATTTAGAAAGGAAATTATGTAAAAATTACTAAAGAAGAACATCACAGAAATTTTCTTTATTATCATTTCTTGAAAGTAGAAATATGTAAAACATAATAAACAGTCTCTGTGGTTTTGGAAGTTGTCTTTAGGATCCCAGACTTGAAAAGTCTCACAGTTTCACGCAGCAAAGTTAATACATACAGTTCACTGTGAGTCATCTTATCTGTAAAAGCTACCAGTTGATTTCCATGAATTTAAATGTGAAGAAAAAATATGGAACCAATGTACAGCATAGGTACATAGGTGAATTCTGAACATTACTGTTAAGTGCAGCCGTCTCATCTAAGTCCTGACCTATCTCTGTAAGGTTGTTGCTCTGAAAGCAGGAATAACAACAGATGTAAGGGTAGATATAAAATACAGGTCACAGTGTTTCATCTTATAAGTCAAATCAGAAATACAGATTTGTTTCCTGTGCCTATTTCACTTTCAGCATTCAGCTTTAGCCCGGGAAGAATGTTAGTTTATATTCAACAATAACAAACCAAACCAAAGCAAAAATATAAGAAATCGCAAGTCTTTGTAAGAACCAGTTAGATTTGATTGTTTGTTTCTTTGTTTGTTTCTGACATCACCGAAGTTACAGTTCATCAAAGTCTGGTTTTATATTGCATTAGTATAGACAGAAATTTATAATTACGATGATTCAAAATATTCTGGATTCATTTCTTCATCTAAATCTAGGGATCTGAAACATTCTAATATGAGCTTGGAAAATGTTTTCAAACACTCAGTTTTCCCAAAGGCAATATTGTTTCTCACCCTTTCTTATCAGGAGCTTTGATAAACTACATTAGCTCTAATTAATCACATTGTAAGATTTAGTCTGTCTTGGCTCTTTAATAAATGTGTTACCACCAAGGGTATGTCTAACATACCAGACCTTTGGATGCTTGTGATTAATTTTGCCTGCACATTATCGGAAGTTGAGGGAAGCTCGAGCAATTTCTCTTTGTAGAGAAAATAATTAAAAATTGTTATTTTGTAAATGAAGCATTCTTGCAAAGTTTGAGAAATATCTATACTTGTGTACTACTTCTTGCTAATCCTTTAGGAATAGCTCTAGCGTTCTGTTCTGAAGCACTTGGCACTGTTTTGTTAGGTTTTTTTGTTTGTTTTGTTTTGTTTTGTTTTGTTTTGTTTTGTTTTCCAGTGATGCTTTCTCTTAAAAATGCCTAGAAAGGAAGTTTATACATTTTAAGTTTAGTCTGCATTTATCCATTATCACTGCTGAAGAGCTGAAGTTATATTTGGATTTCTGTAATTTATTTTTTGTTATTTGAACTTTAAAAAATATGATATTTGACTACTTTCTTATTTGCTATATCAGTGTTCTGTCTACTGGCCATAGATAGAGCTTATTTTTTGCCAAAAAAAATTAGGAATCTGCGGTGTGTAATTATATCAGAATCCTATAGTCATAAAGAAACATAGTAGTGACATGCATTTTAAGGATTATTAACTTAATTCTCTCTCCTCCCTGTCTCTATTCTCTCTTGCTGCTTGAACTCTGATGTTAGTTATTAGAAAAATCTGAGCTGTGGTCTCTGCTTCTTAGGTGATAATTAAATTTGTGTTTAAAATGTAACACTTCTCCAAACAGTATTGAGCAACTTTGACCAATAGCCACATGGCTATTGGTATAATTGTAATTCCGTGGCAGACTTTTCCATTCTTTTGTCTCGTTCTTCCCCCTCAACTTTTGAATATTTATAGAAAACTGTTGGAAATTATTGACATATATTTTGAAACTGAGGTTCATCATCTTTGTCTTCCGTGCAAACTCTTGAAAAGGAGAATTAATTTCTTACAGAGTGTAATCCTGCTCTCTTATAGTTTGGCATGAAATTTCATAACATAACTTTTCCTGTCCAGCTTGTGACTTGAATATAGATCATCAAATACATAAAGTTGTTCATTAACAAACATTTCTTTTTTTACTTAAACTGTACTAAGCAAAAGGTCAGATAAAAGTTACAAAAGGATTAAAGAAGAATATGTGTAGCACTGTATGCAGAACTTACAGACTGCTGAGAGAGAAGCAAGGGGCTTTCGTGATATCCTGCCAACCATATCCAGTGGATCAAGTGGATTTTCAGTCAAATACTGGAAGGTTTATAATTTGATTTTAAGTATATATATATATATATATATATGTATATACTTTTTTTTAACTATCAACAGATTTTAATGAGACAATCTATATTACTTAAAATTCAGAGTTGTAGTAAGTATATCCTTGTTTTCTGTGCCTCTCTTGTCTGTTCTAACAGGAATAGAAGTATCATGCTAAAAGACAGAAGAAAAGAAAAGAAAAAATGTTTGGTTTTCCTTTCCCCCTCCCCCCCCACTAATTTGCATTTTGGATTTTCATTTGTTTAAGGTGTTACTTGAACTACCGCTTTCAGCCATCTTTATCTGACAAAAAATTTTGTGAGTTAGACTAAAACCAGCAGTTTGAAAGCACACTCTAAATACTTATGAGTAGTATTTTAAGAACATTTGTACCGTCTATAATGGCATTTTGCTTGACTACACTCAGACTTTTTACAAGTGTTAGCCACAAATATTTTGAGGGGTGTATTTTAGTATTTGAGTGCATATATAATATAAACAACTCCTAATATACGTATAAATATGTTAGACAGCGTACGAAAAGTACGATTTTCAGGCCTTCTGGGTAGCTGCCTCTCATTATTTTATTTGAGATCTTTTTGTGCTTCCTAATTCTCTACATCAATCAGCAGATTAGAGGAAAAGGGAGAATTTTTGTGATACCTTCTTAAGAAAATTCCATTTCAAACTCAAGCCAGCTGTATTAGGTATTCTTCACAGTCACTGTTTCTCTTTGGAAAAAGTAAGACGAACAATTTAAAATATGTATTGCTTAAAAAAATATCAAATAGGCTTGAATATGGAAAATATGCAGTTAGGTTGGACAAACATCCATATATTTGAGCATGGACAAGGTAAGTCACCTTCCTGTCATGCACTGGATATTACATATAGCTATATTTTCTAGGGTTCCCTTGCTTCTTTTTGTGCAGAATAATGCATGTATTAGGCACTAAGACAAAGTAAGTTCAAGCTATAATGATTTATAGGAATTTACAAAAAACAAACAAAAAATACCCCCAACAATCCAAACCAAAACAAAGAACCTTGGCTAAACTATTATTTTTACTTTCCTTGCTAATTCCTGTGGAAATATTTCTGTCATGGAGAATCTAACAGGCTGTTCCACCTTGTGATGCTTTGCATAGTGGCATTCTGTTGCACGGAAGATATCTGATCTTTTGAAAATAATGTCTTAAAGAAGCATCTTCTGTTTGTTATAAGAGGGACCAGCTTTCAGTGTCTTAGAGTCTTATTTTCAGCTTATGACTTTGTTATCATTACGGCTCAAAATTTGCAGATTGGCAGAAGATAAACAGAAATTGATTAGTTTTAGAATTAATATTTATCTAAACTTTAGCTGGAAGAAAACGACTAGTGACTAGATCCTTCTTTTCAAGAAATGGATGTGCATGTTAAACACGCAACGCTTCTATAAATGGATTTCTGAATCCATTCAACCAACTATGGATGGATTTAAAACTGTGTTTTATTTAGGGCTGTTGCATAAAAAAACTTACATTTTGGAGTAAACCAGATGAAGAATTCCCCAGAGGTGTAAGGAGGCTGTGTGTCTTCACAGATTTCCGTGGCTTTTGCTCATCCATTTGTTTCAGTAAACAAGTCACGCTAGCATTTGTTGTGTGAGCTGTTTGGATAGTAGTGGTAAGAGTTCACTGCCTTGATCATAGATATTCATTTGTGCCAAAACATTTATTTCAGAGGGCTGAATCGTGTTTCCCCTCTCATTTCATGGACTTGGTAAAAATATTGCATTTTGCTTAGGGCAAGGAGTGTTGCTACTGAATGTAATATGGAATCTGTTCCACATTTGCTGATATTAAGCAGATGCTGATCAACAACACTCAAGATAAGTTGCAGAGACAGGGGGGGGAAAAAAAGGGAGACACTATTTTCTCATTCTTACATACTTCATTTTATGAAGTAAGTGTGCCATTTCATTAGGTTTCATTTAGACAGTTGTGTATGTAGTTTTTCTGTTTTCAAAGTGAAGAGGTTCTTTACCTACTTATTGGTTGTAGATTATTGTACTTATACCAGGTTCATCTAAGCTACTATTTTGATGATCTGCTGATCATCACAAGTGATTTGTGAAATTAAACAAAAATATCCATAATGCCAAATAAAGAAAAGATCGATGCATGATCATTATTTTCAGAAATGCACTGCAAACACAATTTTCTAAATCTTTCAATACAACTCAGACCTTACTTATCATTCTGTTACTAACACATAAACCAGAAGATAATCCAGCTCAGTTCAAAAAAGATACACTGGATTTGCTAGAAACAGCAAAATGCTGACTATAAGCATATTTAAAGAAAAGTAGGTCTTTTGCTAATGAACTACCATTTCTGCAACCCTGCTACATGCATAAATTCAAGTTAGTAGATTTTAATCTTTCCCTTCTCCTCCTCTGACCCATCTTGTCAGCTTTCTGTAAAAAGCATCCACAGAAAATCATGCAAAACAATATCTGCTGCCCAGCTGAGATCTTGGCAATGTAAATGAGGTATATTCATTCCCTGCTTGCCTTTACTGACACTCGAGGTCACAAATCTTATTCCAGAAGCCATCTCTCCATTATCTGTTTATGGAGACATGTCCATATGTGGCATCCAGTTGTCGCCAAGGATTGTTTTGGAATGATCTTTATTTAGAGAATTTTTAAAAAATTTATGTGAAATATATATATGTATATAATGCATGTTATCATTAATAAGTAGACAGTGGATTCTGAAATGTAGAGTTTGCCTGTGCATCCTACTCAAATAGTAAAACTTGTTAGAAAGCTCAATATAGTTCAGTTCTCCTTATGGGAGATTTATCAGTATTTCTTTCCTTGTGTGCTGGTTAGGAAATACATAAGGAAATACATCAGGAAATACATAAGGAAAAAGTATAAAGAGGGAGTGGAAAAGAACCCAGAACTGTAAAATGTTTCTTTGGTTTTTTCTTTTTTGGTTGTTTGTTTGTTTGTTTGTTCGTTTGGGTTTTTTTTGTATTTTTTTTTATGCACAGAATGTCTTCAAAAAATGAAAGAAAAATTCATTTTAAAAATTGGTATTCTTATGGATTATGATTTTTTTCTGCCAATGTCCATCTATTATGACACAGCAGTGGATAAAATTTACAATAAAGCAATATGCTTCTGGCTTAGAAATCTAAGGCAGTAACTCAGGAGTGGCTGACTTTGAAATGTTATGTCTCTTTCTTTGAGAATAGTGTTTTTTATATCACAGGCATTTTTTCCCTGTTTTCATCCAGAACAAGAAATGAGATAAAAGTGACTCAACTTAGTTTAAAAAATTAATTTCCAGAGGCACGTACAAAATGAGCAACAAAAGGCAAGCAAGGAATTAATTCCATATCGTAGTGTTAAAACACTGAGGTGGTTTCTGTCATATTTCTGTTCTTTCCTTTTTATAAATATTGAATGAATGTGAGTCGAGTCCCATGTATGTTTTCATTGTTATCCTACTTTTCCTTACTTAGGATTAAATTATGTGTATGCAACTTTTTAGGTGGAATAGAAGGTGATAAAAAAACAAATTAAAGCAAATCTTAGGGAGGAAGAAACAGAGTTGAAAAACAGTATCCCTGAGCTTAAAGAGCAGCTTTCCCAAAGTTGCTGGTAAGAATGAGACTAATTCCCTGGTTGTTTTAGACAGACATATTTTCACTGGTTCCAGGGAATGAAAGACAGAATCTGTCCCACTCTGCTAGTGGCAGTCATTGTTTTTCCTCTGGTAAAAAGGTGTGTTAAAGCCTGGAGATAAGGTCCTTCATTTCATTTCCAGTGAAAAAATTTTAGTGGATGCTTCTAAACATCCTGTTATCTCTGATTCTTAGGAAATATCTGGAAAGCTTAAGGAACTTTCACAGTCTCAGAAGCAAAGGAGGAAAAATTTTGTTTTCAGAATGATTCCTGGAGTTCCGCAGGTTGGTAAAGAGAATTATACCACTCAGAGTGCTTTGACATAAAGAAATGTGTAAGTACTTATGTATCTGTAGCAGCTGTTCGAACATCAGTATGCTGGCTCTGTGTATCTCTAGAAGTCAGAAATTAGCTTGGTTTCTGTGGCACATTCATTCTTACCTGTTGAGAGACTGCCAGTGAATGATTGTACAGACAGCTGTCCATTAGGACTTCACCTGAAATCATCAGGTTTTCACATACAGACACACACAGCTGTTGGATTTTCTGGTTACTACTCCCTTGGCATAAATCTGAGTCAAAAAGTGCATGCAGAATTGTTAGTGCTCTGTGCCATCTGATTGTCTCGAACTGGAATTGGGGAGGTTTTGTACTTATTTGGAGAGGGAGAAAATAACAACCTGAACAGTCTGGGGTTACATCTGCCCTTGCTGTATGTATAGATGTCAAAGAGAGGAACAGCTACTTTAATCATATCCTGTCAGTTTAAATGTAGGACTTTTTATGTCCCATTTTTATGGGAAAATACATACAGTACTTCACTACGCAATCATGCAAGTACCACACAGGAAAACCTGCAGAAAACTGTTGCCATAGTCTAGATTTTGAGCAAATAGCCTAGCAAGACATTTTCATTTTCAAAAGTCAAACCTGCCATTATATTTATGGCTTTGTTTAGATTCTATTTTTTCTTTTTTGTACATCTCCATCTAGAGTTTACAAAGAAAATAGACCTGCTGTGATGTGAACCCCAAAGGAAAGATTCGCTGCCTCTGTAATATACTGAAATGTCAGGAAATCATTTATTGAGCCACTGGTGCCTTTAGTGGCTGGTTATAATTTGCTTTGCTGTCTGATAATGTGTGTGTTTGTAGATCAATTATCTCAAGAGCTCTTTGGAGCCATAAGGTCATCTTTTGCATATTTGTCAGATCCTTCTGTGCAGAGATGCCAAGCAGCACATTTTTCTTCCAGAAATTAATAGATCATCTCTCAAAGTAAGTAAAGAAAGACATTATCTGGAGATGGCAGTACTTTTAATGCTATAGCTTTGCCATACTTTTTATATATTTATTTATGTATATATATAATGAAAAAATTGTAGGATGGAGCTTTACCTAAAGAAAGTAGCCCGTAGCTTCTTTCAGATTGATGATTGTTAATTCACTTGTGAGCACCTTTATTCAAATGCCAGTATTTTAATCTTGCCTGTATCCAGGTGGACAGAAGAGACTTGTGACACCAGCATAATTTCTTTCAGCAGTCCAAGACTGAATAGACTTTCTGGGAAGGAGTCCAGTCTTTAATGTTGGGAACAGGAGCATGGCTTGTGAACATCAGCATTACTTGCTTTTCTCTTGGGACCGTAGCATTTAATGCATTTTTACTATGAGTTAAGGACCTGGAAAGAAGAAAAGGAAATGAATGCACGCATGTCAAACAGATGAAATTTTTTAATTCAAAATCTAACAGTAATAATTATTTAATAGCACCTTCACTAGAAATTTTTAAGGCACTTTGCAAACTTTAATTGCAAGAAAGAAGGACAAAAGTGCAAAGGGATAGTTAAGTTATATGTGATTAACTTAGGTACAGAAAGCTAAACTGATATGATAATATTTCATATCAGTTGATAGTAGAATTTCTGCTGAGGACAGTCCTAAAAATCAGCTCTAGTTTACACAAGCTTTACACTAATATATAAATTTACATAAGTGAGCAGTGGGTTGCTTCTGATTTGTATAATATTGTGCAACCGGTACTCTGACAGACTGATCCTTGGTCCATTGGTAGTCTGAAGGGTGACCTCAGACATGCCACTGTCATGCTGGCATGCTAATTGTCACCCCGAGTCCACAAAGCTGATGATTCAATGCAAGAAGAGATGGGGAAGGTTAAGCATGGGAGAGGGGCATGCTGTGTGTTTTCAGGACATTTACTGTGGACTGGATCTAGATTGTCTTCATGGACCAACCAATCTTTATTGGTGAGGCACCTTTTTCATTTTAGTTCTGACTGAGAACAAGTAAGTTTGTGTTGATGCGAGACCATGCTGCAGTGTAAGAGGGACAGTCCTGGCAGTGGTGGGGGGGGGGGGTCACTTGAAAACCGACATCTGATCTAAACTGCAGTGCAAATGTAGACATGCCCTAAAACCAGGAGAACTTGAAATTCTGAAGAAACAGATATGCCTGAAGTTGTGCCTCTCCTTTCCTTTTACGGCTTTTGCCACTGTGTGTAAGAAACATCAATGCCATTTAAAATCCTGTCTTTAAGGTTAACATGGGTTCAATTTTACTTTTAGCACCAAAAGGGGATTGGGAGATAACTCTTGTTAACATATTGACTAATATAATTGCCTAAGAATTGGAAGAACTTCCATATTTGTTTTATTTTCCTTTTTTTTTTGTTTGGTTTGGTTTTGCTTTGTTTCTCCTGCCTTTCTGAATCTGAGCCTATATAAAAATGTGATTTACAACTCTAAGAAAAGGGTTTTCAACACTTGCCCTATTTTGTACGAGTCAGACTTCTGTGGTCATGACTTGAACTGAACTGTTACATTAGGCAGCCAACAATGTGAAAGTTATGGTGCTAGAGGAAGAACAAGCAAAGAAAATGCTAACTAATTTGATCATTAGGATTCTCCCTTGTGAAGAGAAAGCCATGTGTTTTGCCTTGCTATAAATAATATTTATATACTTTAACTAGGAACTTGAGGACAAGGGAAGAAAAAGTACAGTAAAATCGATTTGTAGTCAAATTAAATGTGTTTGCCACCTCTAATGTTCTGTTTCAGTGGGAACTTCCGTTGTGAAATTTTTTTTCATTGTCTCCTTGAAAATAAAACTTGAAATCTTTGTGGAGTGCATGTGTAAATAAAAAAGAGAAAGAAAAAAAGAATTCGGGAAAACGATTGTATAATAGTTATTTGCGTAATCTGAAAACATGCAGGACATTTTAATAGAATTTACCCAGTGCATAATTGCAGATTGGATTAATTTTTTTTATATATAATTTCTGAGATATTTTAGATCCAAGTCTTCTAAATATCTTCAGAAGAAGGGAGAGGCAGAACCAGAAAACAAGACTTATTTCTGGTTTTAGAAAGCTAACTTTGGAGCTGCCATTTTCATCCCTTTCACAGTATGTCTAATGTATATTTATGGAGGCCACTGAGGGAAAAACAATATCTTGTTTTTGATCTTTAAAGCCTGATGCAGCTAACAGCTAATTTGCTTTGAGGTCCCTTGGAGTGTTGAATTTAATTTATCAAAAGCAAATTAATATGAAGTAGTAAAATGACTATTAAAGCGAAAGTAAAAATAAATGATTGAAACATACCAACAGAGAAAAATAAACCAGATAAATTTGGAAGTTTGTGCAATCTTTCTCATTTTAATTACATAAATCATAATTGCTATTAGGCTGATGATGGGACAATATTTTCTATTTTGTTGCAGCAGGTAAATTGAGAGAAAGGAAATATATGGAAATAAGGTCATGCAATCCAAACTGACATAATAAAAAATAGCTTTATTTGTACAACTAATACTTCAAAGTACCTAAGAAAAGATTTTCAATATGTATTTGTAAGTTTTATACTAATACAAGTAACTCCAAATTTATTTATTTATTTATTTATTTATTTATTTATTTTAAATTCAGGTTTGTTTCTTCTGTTTTACCTTTAAAACTTTGATTATGTCTGCAGGCCTTTTATGTAATTTTTCCATGAACTTTTGAGTCCTGAGTGTTCAAACCCAGAAGAATATGGTGCTGCCATTCTCTGAGCAGTATTTTTCGGTAACTCTTGCTTTTATCTTAACATGGAGCAAAGACAATATTTAGAAGTTATGATCAGGGCAGTTAGCTAGATTTCTGGGAACAGAAATCCTAATCCCAAAGTTGTCCTTTTTTTGGAGATGAGCTCAATCACAATTTCCAAACACAGCTTGAAGATTAGACCCTTGATGATAAGTATTTGCGTTCAGTGGATTGGTTAGTCATTTGTTAACTTAAATATTTCTGAACGTAAAGCCATGATCTGGACAAAACCACATCAGTTTGCACAAGGATTAATGACTAGATCAGAATTTAGTCAGTATTAATAATTTTCTTAACACTGAGAACTAGGAAGACCCCAGCTAGCAAAGCTGTACGGTGATGTAAACACTGGGAACCAAGGCACTGGGAGGAATGGCCACCACGAGCACATGAAAATAGCAATCTTACAAGTTCACCAAAGAAAATGTGTTTTCTGGTTGGTTTTTTTTTTTTTGTTGAACCTTACCTTTTCTTTCATTTTTGCATTTTTGCATTTTTTGCATTTTTTTTCTTTCTAGCTGTGTAATAGGCCATCACCCCTGCCTTTTTTGTGCTATCTTGTTTTCTATAGCATCCACCTCAAAGAGCAAATTAATATATGAATTTTATTTTTAAAATAAATAATAAAGTATGTAATTAATTAAAGTTATATGAAGTTTAATGCAACCTACATTCCTTTATCAGAATTAATATTTTTGCCCTCTTTATCTTTATTGCTGGAGACTTTTTTATATAACAAAAATATATACTGCTTGTTGCTTTTTCTCATGCTGATCATGAATTCAGTAGGGATCAACTCCTGCCAGTAAAGGCTGCATATTTATGCTATTGATTTGTGAGGAAGGGAAGCTGAGGGCTGTTTGTATTGTGCTATAAAATTAATAAATAATGATTCATTAGGACAGCGTCCTGCAGCTCATGGGTGAGCAGTAATTTGGCTCAAGGGTTGTATTTCTGTTCTAAATGTGCTTTGGATACCACAGCAGGGGAGAACCGCTGTTGCAGTACATGTAAGCACTGTCCTAGTCCGTGTCCTCAGGGATTTGCCCTCTTTCAAGGTGGGGAGGTGGAGCAACAAGAGGCAGGCAGCGCGTTGTCTCTGCCTTCTCTCTGGGGACACGTCTTCCTCCAGCAAAATGATGAGAAGATCTGTGCATAGGTGTGCTGAGAATGCTCAGGTGCCAGGAGAGGACTGAGGTCCCATTATCTTTGTTGGTTAAGATAACCAACGTGGTTTTTATCGCGACCATCAACCTGATTCTACTATGGAGTAGGAAGTTAAGAAAACAAAGGACACAGCAGTTTCCAGCCCCCAGCAGAACCAGTGGTCCGTTTTCCAAATTATCTGGGGGTGCTGTAGTTGCTATTGCTATGCTGAAATATTTCACTTATTTTAACACTGTTTGGCTTTTTTAACTGCTTGGCAATAATTATGCCCATCTTTAATACAGACCTGATCCAGTCCTTCCTTAGGCAGAATTTAGTTGACATAGAGTGTAAAAATCTGAGCTTCAAGTGCAAAATTGGGAAGTATTCAATGGACATTATAAAATAGACTGAAGCTGGAGGAATATTTACAGTATGATTTAATTTTGGCTGCATTGGAAATATATATTTTAACTAATATTTGAATCATCAGAGCTCTTGTAAGAATTGACACTCAATGTGATCTTGCAGAGTGCTGTGTGGTAGTTTCACTCATTTCAGCAATTACTGCCTCCCTTGAATTCAGAAACACTGAGTAGATTGGAGCGTGTGAGTGGTGAAAAAGTTGCATAAAATATATGTGAAGGCACTGGTATGCTTGAGGTCTTTTTTATTAGCAGGGGTTTAATAGTCATATGACTGACAGATCTTTAAGCTCACAACGTGCAAACCACAGGGAGGTGGGTATGTAGAGGACAGCACTAGCTGTGGACTGAATGTTCTTAGGGGTTCCAGTGCTTTTAATTCAGTGAGAAGACTTTGGATGCGTAGTGCCTGGTGTCAGCCTTTACATGGGATATACCTGAGAGCACTGTCCTTGTGGGGGACCAGACTGAAAGTTTAAAACTGAAGGAATAGAACGAACATTTAGCAGTATACAGTAGGTGTACATACAACTAATCACAGCACTGTCACTTGCAATGACTGACAGGTTCCTTATTTAAAGAACCAACTGAAATCTCTAATACCTGACCTGTTTCAGTGACTTTTAATTTCTTTCAGTACCTTTTTCTCTAGTTTACTTCTAGACTGGAAATTTTATAGCTTACGTACTTCTGAATTTCTCTGCAATTCATCCTTGGTAATTAATCCTTGCTAGGGGCTTTGGAAGATAGACAGGAGAATGAGTAAAAGCATCACTAGTACAGTATGTCACTACAGAATAAACAGAGCAGAAGGAGTGAGACAGATTGTCTTTGTGGTGCAACAATAGCCAAATATTTACATTTTCTGCAGCAAAGCACAGCGCAGAGGAGTCATCTTAGCTTGAGGGTTGAGGTTAGAAACGATCTTTTCAGTATAATTGAGAGACCAACACTGATGTAAAAAAGTGAAGGTAATCACGTTCACCTGTTTTGGTTTAGGTTTGTTCATTTTCAGGACTTACAGGTTGTCAAGGGTGTGATTCCTATGGCAAGCTGACAGTCTGGAGAGTAGACAGGAACTTCACTGAAGCTCTGCATGCTTCACTGAATGAGAAAAAAGAGTGTTTTGAATTTTGCAGTTTAGTAGATTTAGCTATGGTGATGAAACGTTGATGGAAAAGAAACACTGGGAAAATTGCCTATAGAATTTCAGGTACTGGTACAGGTAAACTACATTTGATATGAGAAGGACTACAAACAAAAATCTAAATCACAAAGGAAGGAAGAAACCAAATTAACACTGTATAAATACATTTAATTCCTGCTGTCCTTCAAACTATTATCTCTAACTGCACAATCTCCTATATTACAATTATGCTCTTGCTCTTCTATGGAATTTTTTGCTAATTCACACCTTCCCCCAGATCGGGGGGGTGGGGGTGGTGGGGTAGGGGTCTGGGAGAAGGGGAGAGGAGCACTTGGGGGGGAAGTTGCCTTTTCTGTCCACTGAGTTTTCAGGTGGGACTTTTGTAAACAGTTCTATGAATTGTCTGCAGTCACTTGGAGAATACATTTAGAATCCATTCAGTGTGAAGAAAAAGATCATTCTTGTTTCTACGTTCAGTTCATAATGTCCTGTGAGGCTAGTGCTGAAAATGTCCAAACCCTAATTTCAAGTTGCACTAGAAATCTGAGACAATCTTCGAGGCCTGTAAGAGACATCAGCTTTTCTCAGTGCAAGCAGAGGAAGTAAAAATACTGCCACTACGTGCTGGACTCCTGAAGAAATCTCCTGAGTCAGAGAGAAATTTAACCCGTATCTGGTAAAATATGTTGCTTTCTTGGCTTATATTCACAGTCTGGTAGAAAATATCCTGACATCTTCCTGTTATTTCTTTGAGCATGAAAAACATTTCTGCCTTCGCTGTGGATGTGTTCATCTTTGGACATTTCTGCCAGAAAAAGAGTTCACCTCCCCGTTGGCGCCGCCTGCAACGTTTGCCTTTACCCGCACAAGGGACTTGAAAATCCGCTAGTGATGATAAGGGCCAGAGCGTACTAATGCACAAACATTCAGCTGTTCTCAGCAGGAAGAGTCTTGTCAATACTGGCAATAAGTAATGTGCTAAATATTTACTGTCAGGTGGCAGTCTTGACCACAGCGGGGTGGAAACTTGCAGCGGGCTGTAAATACTTAGGTCACCCATGTTTACTTTGATGAATATGTACAGTATCCCTGGTCTGTTTTATTACAATGAATTGAGGGGAGTCTACAGTAAGTGATAAACCCAGAAAAAAATGTTTTCCACCATTAACAGATAAAATAACAGTCAAATAATTGTACATGGGAGGTGTCATAACTGTTATTTTCATTTTTTGCTCTAGTTTCTAGCAGAGTATCCCACATTGAATTGAAAAGCTTTTAGGTATGCTGTTGAAAGTAGAAAAAAATTGATTGAACAAGGTGGTTGCCTCATGGTTATTGCGATTTTTTTTTATTCTATTTTTTTTTTAATTAGTTAAAATTTATGTTATTCATTTTGGGGTTATGCAGTTATTTATTTTTCTTCAAGATTAAATTACATTAATTTTTTTTATGTGATGCTTTTGAACTATGTTTTAAAGTATTGGGAGAAAATACACTTGTCTTTCACAGCCACTCTTTCAGTTGTTTTGTATGTTATCAGCTTGTCTGGTATTTGAAATTTACCTATTTTAAAATGCACTAACAGAGGCTGCAAGTTAGTGATCACAGAATCATGTAATATTTTGGTTCACAAGGGAACTTTAAGGGTCATCTTTTCCAAACCCTCTGCAATGAGTAGGGGCATCTTCAAATAGATCAGCTTGCTCAGAGCCCAAATCAATCTGATCTATCCCTATTTCCAGGGATGGGGCACCTACCATTTCTCTGGGCAACCCCTTCCAGTGGCTCTCCACTCTTACAGTGAAGAATTTCTTCCTTATATCTAATCTATACCTATCCAGTTTCAGCTTGAAGCCCTCCCCCCTCCTTGTTCTGTCACTACCTGCCCTTGTAAAAAGTCTGTCTAGTTCTTTTGTGGGCTCCTTTTAGGTACTGGAAGATTGCTGTCTCCACAGCACCATGTCTTCTCCAGGGTGAGCAATCCAACTCTCACAGTCTGTCTTGTAAGAGAGGTGTTCAGCCTTCTGATCACATTCCTGGCCCTCTGCTGAACTTGCTCCAACAGATCCATGTCCTTCTCATGCTGGGAGCCCCAGAGATGGATGCAGCATTTCAGCTGGGATCTCATGAGAGCAGAGTAAAGAGGCAGTGGGTAAACACTAACATCTTTCACAGCAAGAACTTTTAAGTTTACGTTATTTTTAAAATCCTGAGTAACTGCAGAAACTTGGAAGACTTCCTCTGCCACCTCTAAGTAAATAAATGCATTTGTAAATCCATACTGACTACTACCAATCACCTCCTTGTCCCTCCTATGTTTGGAAATGCTTTCTAGAAGGGTTAGTTGTTCCATCACCTTCCCCTCCATCACCTTCCCAGGGATTGAGGGATGACTGACTTGCCAGTAGCTGCCTGGATCTTCCTTCTTACACTGAAAAGGCAAAGCCAATGAAACAGAAGTGCTGGGGCTTTGAATTTTGTCCATAAAGGATAATTCTTAGATTTTGATGTTTTAGATGTAAACTTTTCCATTAATTGACAATATGCCTTTGTGCCAATTACTGTTTTGTCATTTAGAGCGTTGGAGGCTAATTCTTCACTTTATTAAAGAAAGTATCTAAAGAAAAGGTCATAAATTTCTGTCTTCATTCCATGGTGCTTGGCGTTACACTATTTTCAGGCAATGGAAAAGCCACTCTACGAGGCATTTTCTGGGCAGTTACTTCAGGGTCCTGAGTTTTAAAGTGTTTCCAAACTGCCCAGAGCAGCAGCAAGTTTTTCTGAAAGCCCTAAAGCAATGTGGTATGCCAAGGGACAGGTTGGTTTAATAGTTCCTTCTAATTGATATATGATTATGTGAGTTCCTATGTCCTCTAAGATAACTACAACTTCTCTGCATTTCTGACCTACATCTGTCACTATTTTAATAATACATTCCATTTCAGTGGTTGCTCCTGAGCAAAAGGTGCCTGTGAAGAAAATCATGTATCTCAAATTAACTGATTTTCACATTTTAATCATATGCACATTTACTAACCACATTTCCAAACCTAGACTTCTTTTAAACCAGGAGAATTCTACAAAATTTGTATGAAGGTCTTTTGGACTAAGTGTAAAATCCAGACAAAAAAATTATGGTGATCTTTATTTTGATTTTACAAATTAATGGCTAATATTAAAAAAACATGATTAGTCTTGGTGTTTCTGGGTCAAAATCGGGTTATACTTCAGTGTATGCGTGTTTCAGTTCCTTCTCTCTGTGGTACTTTAAAGCAGCGTGATGTATATCCCAGGTGTCCGCCTGTTCTTGATTAACTGGATTCCACTGGGGGTTATAAATGAGGTCTATTATCCATCTGCTTACACAGATGGAAAACCATGGCTTCAGAATTGTGGAAGCAATCTTCAAGACTGTTTTATCTCAGGGCATTTAAACATATTTTTTAAAATATTTTTCTGATGTTGTAAATGAATGAACAAGTGAGAGAAACATGTTCTACAGTAAATAACAAGGGCAACACATGCCTTTTCTGGCAGCATTATTCTTGACCATCACACATTGCCGTCATTAATCCATACCATTATCTGGGCATCATGCTGCCCTTTTCTATATGGACTTCTTGGGGGAAAAGAAAAAGTATTTAATAGGCATTATAAATATAACTATCACTGGAATACAAAGAGTTAGTAGCACTGGGTCAATCTTGTGGCTTGTGAAAACCTTTTGCAGTGCTAGCTAGCTGGTTTTTAATTGTGATTGTTAAACCAGTTGCAATGTCCTCTGCATTCAGCTACAAGACAAGAGAAATCCTCTTTCTTTCAGCCTTCCCACAAAAAACACAAATATTCAATAACAACAAGAAATAATTCAATCAAATACAATGCAACAGAATTTAGTTGAATTAAAAATTATTAAAACTGATTCAAAGTGGAAGAAAAGGAGCTAATTTAGAGCAGACAAGAGAAGAGATATCCTTCTTTCTAGTTTTACCTGGTTGTTGTAAGATAATACATGCCTGTATTCCAAAAGGAACAGAAGAGAAGCAGATACATTTGTTCCTTTCTTAGTAGCATATGCAGAGAAAAATGAAAATAATAACTTAAAAGTTTGTTTGCAAATGACTTGGAAAAACAGTAAGTGAAACTTCAGTTTCCTGTTTTCTTTCTGAACATTGCTATGGTTGCAAAGCAGCCAGAGCTGAGGAGAGCTTAATCTCTGAGAAACCAGATAATGCTCTTAGCTAAATAGCCACTTAAAAGGTGTGGAGAAATAAATGTGAAGCAGTCTTTTCCCTTTCTATTTTATAACCGCACATATTAAATCTTCGTTTCTGGGTTCCTATGTGCCTCAAATTTCAGGAAGTCTTCAACATGATTTATGCCCTTTTTTCTGTCTTCTAGACAATTTTAGACTAACCATGTGCAAGGCAGGAAGAGGTGTCGCCTCTGCAAAGGCAGAGGGAGGTCTCGCAGGTGGTGTGCTCAGGTGTCTTTCATCACTGCTCCTGCAAGCCCAGTGATTGCCAACAGGCACACCTGGAGGGAGCACAGCCCTCACTTAAGCAGGATGTTATAAATAGAGGGTGAGGTTCGAAGAGGAAGGATTGTGTCCTTGAGTTTCTCTCTGTCGAAAAACCCGAATCTGCTGGTGGTATGCTGTGCCGCAGCCAGAAGAGTGGAGAGCAAGAGGAACTCAGGTAGCTGAAGCTTGAGGCCAGAGTGGCTGAAGGTTTCTGATTGATTTGTGGTCTGGGTGTGCGTGTTGCTCTGACTCCTAATGAGGAGCTCAGGATCCTCGCTCTGGAAGAGAATGAAAGCTAAAACTGTGATAATCATATTTTTGAGGGTTTAGGGGTAGGGGTTTTTTTTTAGCTTTGAAGGTGGAAAGGGCATTGATACCTTTTACTACATCTTACTCTGTTAGTATGAGGTTGGACCTAAATTATGTAGGTCGTTAAGTGTTTCAAACTTCAATCTTGTGGTTATACAACTATTTAAGAGCATGAAGTCGTTCTGTTAAATGTTGTTTTTGCTTCTCCAATGTTAGGAGAAGCTACCTTGGGGGGAGGAGTGAGGCTGTCAGGAGTTGAGGCAGACCGCTTGCCCTTCTTTTTTTCTCTCTATGTGAGAAACAGAGGTGTGTTGCTGCAGATTATTGTGTCTCCAACTTGGCAGGCAGCCACCAAATGTAGCTGCAAAAGGGTTATTACAAGGAGGTTAAGAGAAATAAAGGAAATGAGTGGTACAAAAAAGCATGTTAGTGAGCAAGGATTTGGAGAGGGTGGTTCCAAACTCATGCTCTACTAATATCTAGCCACTGATACCTTACTTTAGTGAATACCCCTCATCAAAGGGATGAGTTGCAAGAAATTATGAGTAAATATATATGGGTTTCTGCATGTGTTGATTTAACAGTCAGCAAGGTTTGCCAGGAAAGAGTTGAAAATGTATGGTGTTTTTGTAACAGATGTGAAAGGCCATGGTACCTTTATCTTCAGTGAGGGACCTTCGACCTATAAAAGTATATGACTAATTCATATTCCCAGAGTTTTGGGAGAAAACCAAATCCTTCTAGCCTTCTAGTGGTTGCAGAGATAGCAGTTCAAATGTGAAACTGAAGTGGATTCATTAACTTCTTGACTTTGTTAGTGGCTTGATACAGTATATTTAAGAGCTTGTGGGTTTTTTCCCCTTTGCAAAAACTTTGTTACAGTGTGAATTTGAAGCCTTATTGGTAGCATTGAATGTTCTTGTCTGAGGGATGGGAAATGAAAGGGAGCAGGAAGTAGCACAGGGAATACTGAGAATTAAGGTTGGAAAGAATATTGTAGGAGTAGGTTTCTTATGTCCCATCATCATACATGTGGTATAGCTAGGAGCCGATAAAGAGAATGATTTAGATGTGCATCTAATTTGGGGAAAAAAATACACTATATGTTCTTTATAATTTTTGGCCAGCAGTGTTATTTTAAAGCTTTTAAACTGGCGATTGTTAATGAGAACTGTGCTGCAGGTGTGTTGCTTGTGTTTCAAATGGCTAGAAATCTTTTTCTTGTAAAACTAGAGACATGAGACTTGGTGTTTTTATCAGCCTAGGGGTGTTCCTGCACACGTCTGCCTTCTGCCTTTTTGTGTGCACTGTTTGAAAAATATTGCTTTAAGCAGTGAGGGAAAAAGAAAATTTATGGGAGGGGGTGTGAGAACAGGAGACTTTCCACTTTGGGCTTGAGTAGCCTACTTACCAAGTTCCAAATTGTTCTAGTCATGTTCTGTTGGTTTATTTCCTTTTGAAATGCAGGAGATGATAAAGAATGAAGAATCAGCAATGTCACATAAAATACTAGCAGTCTATAATCTGTTTCAGTAAAGAAAATGTTCTGTATTTTTTCCCATCTCTTCTGATACTTAGTGCTGAAAGTCAGAAAAGCACAAAGCTACATACTGGGAGAATTGCAATAGAAGCAAATGTTTTTGATTACTCAAGTATACTTTATTCTAACAGTAGTAAAAAAGAAACAATCCTTGTTATGACCAATGTGCAGTAGTTATAAACCCTCCCACCAGCTCTTATATGTGGAAGAATGTGTCTAAAGAAAAAAGATGTAGGCCAAGACAGTGCAGTTGGTGGTGATGTGTATCAAATTCAAGATCTGCATCATTGAATTTATTGAGTCTGTGCTCACTTCTGTAGTTATTGTACCTAAACTGATGAAAAGTGTGGAATGAGAGGTTTAGGACTGTGAAGAATAAACTACACTGGAAGTAAAAAAACAAACCCCAGAGTTATTCAGTAGAATCATTTGAAACTGTCTTTGTCTTGGTATTAGTATTTTCTTTAATCCAGGTAATGCCTTTTTTTGTTTACTCTTCTTTCTAAATCTGTTCTAATGTGGATGTAGTTTAGTGTCTTTTAAGTTTGCTTGAATTGCTCAGAGGTTTTTTACCCCCCTTCAAGTCACAAAAAAACCCAAAAAACCAAAAAAACCACAAACCACCAAAACAAAAAAACACAAACAAAAAAACCCCCAAACAAACAAAAAACCCTGACCCACACAAATAAAAAACACACACAAAAAAAAACCCCAAAAGCACATCACCTAAAGCAGAAATTCCAGTCAAAAGGAGAGGCAGTACAGGGGTTGTAACAATGTAGTTTTGACTGCAGTGAGTAGATCAGGGGACTAAAGAGCTTTTGTCATGCTCTCATTAGGGAAAATTCTTCCTGTTTCAGAAGCTCAGTTGTGAGTGAAGTTGACTGGTGATGGTCATGAAATCTGTGACTGCATTTTGATTCAATTAGAGATGGCTTCAGGAGGAGATGAGAGCTAAATCATTGGTTGTCAATCAGTGTATAGCAATTCAAGATGAGAAATTTAGTACCAGCTCACTAATCTGAGTGGTGGGTAAGTTAATTGGAACAAGGTGAATTATATAGTATGGGTATTGAATTAGGGGTTTGGTCTTCTTGTGTTTCTGTTGTTTGGTTGAGGGTTTTGGGGGTGTGTGATAACATGAATTTTGTTTACATGTTGCTATATAGAATTTAGATTGCATATAAATAGAAAGCAAAGGTACTATTTATTAAACCATATTAATAGGAACTACTTTCATTTAGAACTTTGCTATAATGGGGCTTCTGGAACAAAACTTCAAATCACTGTAATGGAAATCTATCGTTTTTGAGTTGGTAATAGCTTCACAGCTGGAGAAGGACATCATAAAAGGGAAAGCACTCTGTGCAATACTTTCCTTAGAGTGAAACAGATGGAAAATTCATCTGACTGAATATGTGAACTTGAAAGAGAGTGAATGAGACTTGATAGCTTCAACTCACAGATCTATTAAAAAAAAAGCGTGAACTACTGTATTTTGAAATAAGAAACTTGGTCTTTTAGCTTTGTTATTGTTGAGGAATGACATTCATTTAGCAAGAAGAATGTGGAAAATCTTCTTCTTAATTATACTAATACTAGGGAATTTTCAAAACATTGGATTTTTCTTTTTAAGTAAGGACCATTTTTCATGCAAAAAAGGATAATTCATTCATCTGTTGCAACATTCATTATAAGCTTTAAATATACAGTTACTTAACTGAAGAAGCATATCTCTTTACTTGACTCAGAGGGATACTAAAACTGGGGGGAGGATTTGTCACTTTTTCTGGCTATAAGACAAAAAAACCCTGCAGCCTTGTGAACCTTTTTGAATGAATATTCATCTCCCTCCTATGAGATAAAATGAGATAACTGCATATTAAGTTTACTTTCCTAATAGAATATAATCTTGAAAGGTGTTACATAGCAGTTAAGGAAAAAAACAACCAAAAAAACCCCACCAGTTGTCATTATTAAACTTAACATAGTCAAAGAGTTGTTGATATAGTAATAGTTTGTTGATGTGGTGTGCTGTTTTTGTGTTTTGCTTGCCTCTATATAAAACAAACAAAACCTAACAACTAATATTGCTATTTTAATACCTAGATCTTGATTCTGCAGTAGGAGGATAAACATTTAGGTAAATGAACCAGGCCATCCAAGGTGGTGGTGGAGACACCATTCCTGGATGTGTCCAAGAAACGACTGGATGTAGCACTAAGTGCTCTGGCCTAAATGATGAGATGGAGATCAGTCAAAGGTTGGACTTGATTTTTGGAGGTCTTTTCCAACCTTAATGATTCTGTGAAATTCCTCCTTAAGCAGCTCATTTGCTTGAACGTGAGTCATAATATTCATCTCCATTAGATTCAGACCAGCAATGATAAAGTCAATAACTTGTTTGTCTCTATTCTCGGATGGTGAATAAATGTCTTTTTGTGACAAGACATGAAAAGATCAAAATGATGAATGATATGATTTTTGTTACTTTTTTTTTTATTTATTTATAAGCAAGCATCCCTTTTGCTATTTTATAGTACTCTTTAGAAAGTCTTCCAGATGAGATGCTTTTGCAAGAGTCATTCTAGTTGAAATTGTTTGGTGGCTCTGCAGACTTACGAAAACAAATGTAACTCTCAAGGAAATAAGATAAGTGTCTTGAACTTTAATTGACTTGTGGATGCAGTGCTAAACTGGAACGTGGTTCTCTTAAAAGACTGGTATCAGGCTAAGGTAACTGTCAGAGGCTTGTTCATTTGATAAAAGCTCTTAGAAGTGGTACCAGTAATGTACCTCGTTCTTATAAACATTACTCTCTGAAACCTTAACATGGCTTTGGAAAAAGCAATTTTTCTGTCTTGGGTCAAATCTAATACCACCAGAGCAGAACTTATGTCACTCTTGGACTGACAGAAATGAAAATAACCATTCAGTAATTCTTCTTTACAAGTCTTCCATACTGCAATCAGGTCTGAAGAGCTTTTAAGGAAAGCAAATTTTAATATTTTGGTCTAAACCAATTCTATCAAAAAGACTTTGAATAGCCAGTCTCAAAAGCACTTTGCTATTTGCTCTGGCTTCCCCACTCTTACTGTGCTCCTGTTTCAATTCTCAGTTGGGTTTTTTGGTTTTGTGGGTTTTTTTCCTAACAGTCTAGTGGAATGAAGTGGACTAAATTTAGGTCGATGGCTGTGCTTGAGTTGTTCCAGTGACTCTTCATTTTTTTTTTCCACGTTGGGTCTCGTGTACTTTTGTCTGTGGTTTTTTTTGTTTTGTTTTTGTTGTTGTTTGTTTGTCTTTTCCTTTGCATCTTTATCCTTTTTTTAAACAGAAATCTGTTCCCTGACTCCTTTCCTTCTTCCCTATAGTTCCCCTTCAGTACAGGGTGCAAAAAAATGTTCCTTACTGGCTGCCTGCTCTAGGTTTTGTAGTGATTTTTATAAGTACCCTCTGCTATTGAGGAATATTCCACAGCTTACTTTTTTTTTATCTTGTATAATTTTAGATTTTTGGGTGGTGTTTTTATTCTTTTAGTTTAGCGTATCTGAAGAAACTTAATTCAGTGTAGTTAACATAGAATCAAGTTTTACATACACATGAACAAACAAATATCAACACCTTTTTTGTCTCCTTTCCCTGCTGGAGGCAGTTCAAGACCCTTTAAAAAGTTATTGTCTTTCATAGTAACAAATATGTGGTTAGAAAGAGCTCTTGATTTTAATTTGCTTCTGCACCCTGAAGTAGGTTAAGGAATAGCTTTTTTTAAACATAAATATCCTGGATATTTCATATCTTTTCATGTAACAGTGCTTACTCAGTAAATTATTACATACTAATAATTTTTGAGTTAGATTAATATCATTAATATTAATTTATATGCTTTATTAACTGTAATAGTTTAATTATATTTAAAGAAAAAAATGAGGCTATATCTGAATGTGTGCTATTGAGTCTAAAAAAAGATTATATAAAATATGACTTCCCTATTAAACTGAGCTTCTTTTTGTTTTTATTAAAGGGCAAAATAAGGGCAAATGATTATTTGCTCTCTTCTGTCAGATCAGCTTATGCTGCTTTGTATTTGTCACAGAGCTTGAGCATAAATAAAGGCATGGGCAAGAGAACTGGATTCCCTCTTTTGCTTCATACCTTAATTTCTGGCTCTGAGTTTGAGCCCTTTCCTAGGTTTCTTGAGTTCAGTGGATAAATCTTTGACTGGTGATAATGGCTATGACTCCCCAGCTGGTGCCCAGTTGTTTGCTAGATTACAGTTTCAGCAACATCTCAATTCATATTAGTTTGTTCTGAAGTCTCTCAGATATTTCCCTTCGCAGAATGGGTAGTTCAAGTTCGGAAGTGACGTTGGGAGAAACATCGAAATGTTTAAGTGTCTGTTTCAGCTTTTTCGACAGTTGTATATAAAAATGCCAAGAAAAGCCATTCTCAAAAGATTTTTAGTGTTTTCCAGTTTTCTTTCACTAAGAAAAATGAAAGAATTTGTTCCCCAGAATGCAACACACTTCCATTTTCACTCGCGAAAATAGTTGTGAAATGGAGAAAGAAAAAGGGGGGAAGAGAGAGGAGGATGGGCACTTAATTTTTTGGTGAGGAAAGTACATCTGCAGACTTTTACTGACAGTGTTTTGTGGAACTTTTCCAGTCTCCAATGGAAAGGGGAAATGATCGAGATAATATTACCACATTACTGTTTTCAAATAGATGCAAGAATGGCTCAAGCTGGTGTTTCTTTAGATGGAGTAGTGTCTTTAAATGGTTCTTTCTTGCCCTGTATATGTCAATTCCAGTAAAGCAAAGTCTTAAACTGGAGACTAAGTAGTCTTTTCTGGTTTGCAAGAATAGCTCTTTTCCTAGGTTTAAGACAACTCTGCCCATGGATGATTAGAGCATTATGCTAAGATATGTGTTTATACCAAGTATTTGCTCATCTTGTTATTCTATTTCTGGCAACCATTAAATGACAATATTAAATTTCAATTTACGGTATTATTTTGTAAACATGGCATGTGCACTTTGTGCACAGTGGGGATTTCATCCTCTGAAAACAAACTTCCTCAGAACGTTCCTCTCTCTAAATTCCCTACCTGCAGGTTTTGTCTCTTGTTTGTAATAATAGTCTTGCTTTCACCAAAATCAATATTTATTTATTAAATATGAATGTCTTAATTGTGCTTCTGAGTTTCTTTAAAACATCTTAAGACATATGCATCCAGTAATTGCCTTACTTGGGTACGGTACTTCTCACTCACCTGATGAAACATTATTTTTAATGTGTTTTCTTTCTGGTGTGAATCTGTTTTGTACTTGTATGATAGTAAATCTTTCCAAACAAAACCATTGTGGCTTTAATAAACTCTTGTGAGAAACCATATTTGGAACTTTTTTACATATTCACAATCTGGTATGTCCATTGCATTGCTGTTTTCCTTCCCACCCTTTTATTAAATCAGAGGAAAAGATCACCTTTTGGCAGATTGTTTTTCTCATGAATATTTATGGGTCTGTTGTTCTGATTTAACTGTTTCTCCCTCTTGTTTTCTTATTTGTGCTGATCATCCTTAACCTTCAGCTCTATACAGTCTGCTTTGTGCTAATAAATAATAGATTTCTACTGCTAACATAAAACATATCCATGAATTTAGAAGTATTCTAAACAATTAAAGTCTAAATGCTCAGCTATCAGTTTGACTTTACAGGAGGACTAGCATAAGAAATCCTACCTTTAAGAAAGGATATCAGGAGATCATTGCTGCCAGAGAAGGAATGAATTACAAGGATAATCTCGATAGTCAAGGCCAGGAATGTAAATGCACATTGTATTTGCCAGTATTTTTTAAATGACAGCAAGGTCATTTCTGATTTACTTGGAATACTTAACTAACAGTTTGTGTCTGTATGTATGTGCAATATGCATGAGATCTCTGCCTGACTGTACAAAACAGGTTATAATATGGGGGATAGGAATACATAGAATTTGTCTTGTGGAGTCAGATGGCTACTCTGCAAGATGATTGCCATTAGAAACTGCAATTGTGGCTTTTCATTATCCTTCAATTTCTCACTGTTTATAGAAGCAGAATATAATTTTCTTTTACTCTTGTGTGTTGAGGTTAATCAAATCTGACACTGCAGAATTACACTGCGCCTTCCACAATCAATTTTACAGCACGTTTGTAGTTTTTGTATAGCTGTCTATAGTTTCAAACTAATCCTGTTCATTAGTTCTTGATATGGTCATCTGACTCTGCAAAAAGTTTATTTCCTGTTCATTCAAAGGAATTGCTGGCTTTGACTAATGAGCTGTTCTCAATCTTACAGAAGATGAAATCCTCAAGCAGAAGATTTGTAAGCCCTCACATGTGGTTCCTCTGGCTGTCTAAACAGAGCGTGCTATTTTCCTTTGTGTCCAGTGTCTGTTTGAAACAAAACCAATACCATGGGCATCAGGATATTGCGAAGGTCTGCATGTAATTCTCTTCCCATATGGTCATATAACTGGAGCTTACTCTGAGAGTTTGGTGCTCCAATGTGGGACTTTTGACCTTGTTTTTATATGAAAATAGATGCCTGTCTTGATTGTTGAGTCTTGCTTCTTCCTTTGTGGCATTTGAATTAAATGCTGATGGTAGTTAGAGCTGTGAGAAGGTGTTGGTGGAGTTGACCATTTTAGGCTCTAGCCTCTTGAATGGAAGCTACCAGCCCTTTTGAGACTTCAGATAGGGTTGGATTCATGGAAGACTCAAGTCTTTCTGCAAAAATGATTACTGTTCTCTACAATCTACCTAATCTTAAATAGTTTTTCAAGGCTGTTATAGTAGAAATAACTAAACTTTAGTACAGTAATAAGTCATTTTTGCTGTGGTTCATATGCAGAGCATGTTTTTACTTTGTTAATGAGTATCTTCATGATTAATATCACCCTGCTAAAAGTCGTTGCAGCTCACGCTTTTATCTTCCCTGTGTTCTGTTCGGTGTGGCAACATCAGTATCTCATCCTTACCGTGTTTGTAGGTTTTATTGACCAAATATAACTTACTTGAGTGATAGGTTATCTTAGCATAATCACCATAACTTGATTGCTGTTCTCCTCAGGCTGAGTTAAACCAATGCTAAAAGCCCCTCAGTCTTCAACAGCTGCTGAGGAGACATTCAGGTTGTTGCATCTGGCTTAAAAATTTTGCTCTGTACCTGTCTTGTATCAACCTTTGCTTTGCAGACACCCTTGAATACATGATTGTATGCTGTTTCTTACTAATAAGAGCATCTTAAGAGCAGGACAACACATAGCTGATTCGTATGCATGACAGTCATTCAACCAGTTATTTTTACTTATTCTCATGATTGCAGTTTCTGGCCTTATAAGCATTTACAAATGTAAAGCATTGGCATAAGTAGTGCAAGAACTTGTAATGCAGGTTAGGAGGCTTTCTGTGAGTGCGATGTGATCTGTGTTGGGTACACAAGTTTTTCCTACAAAAGGAAAAATAGGATGAAAGGAGAACTTTTTTTTTTCTTTTTTTTTTGAAAAAAGGTTTGAAAAAAAAGTTTTGAAAGTTTTTTCCAAACCTTTTTTTGAAAAAACATTTGGAAGAAACCCGTTTAATCAATCAGTTATATCAATTGCTTTTAATAAGTGTTGCAGACAGCATTGGAACTATTTCAAAACTGATGAACTAATAACATACCATCTCTCATATTATCACCCAGTAATATTTTGTGGTCTGTAGATACCACTTCAGTTTATCAAGGTGATGAGAGCTGAAATAAAGTGTGCATCTAATTAAAACTGGTTGCCTGTCAATCCTTCTCAGTTTTAAATAGGAACAGATTACAGAAAGGGGATTAGAGGGAGGGAGAACATCCTTCACCCTCCATGTCACTCAAAAAGGAAGAACAACTACATTTAACAACTCAAACTTCACAGGGATAAGTGGTAATGAACTTAGTTATCTATGAAACATTCCCACCTTGTAATGCCTCTCAAAATGAGTGCAAGTTGACTATAAAGGACCTTAGTTCCTGAGAAAAGAAAAGGAATAATACCAAAATAAAGGGCATCAACTTTTTCTTCATTTCCAATGACAAAGGCAGTGCAGAGATATGATAGAGGCTGTAATCCAGGAGGGTAAACAAAGCCCTTGCTCGATACTAATTAAAAGGCTTCAGAATGCAAGGAGTCTTAGACACTTACAAAAGGAAACTTTAATTGGATTAACTACTAAACAAATTTCAAATTTAGATTCTTTGTTTTTTTAAGAGGAAAAAATAATGATATGAAAGGCTCATTTACAATAGGCGAGTTGCTAGGTAAAATGGCTCTAAAGAATGCAATCACAGCTTGCTTGTGTTTAGCGTGTCTTTGGATAAAAGTAGCTTGTATCTGATCTTGGCTGACTAGTAAGTAATATACTTAGCTATCATTTTCACTGAGTTGTTGGGGTAGTGTAGGCAAGGGGTTTTGGCCTTTGTACAGGAATCTCTTAAAAGTGATGAAATCCCCAGCCGAAATCAGACCCTGTGGTTACCAAAATGACAGTACCCTAGTCTCTACAGTGGGAAATTGAAATGTACTGATTGAAATCTGATTTTCAGAAAAGCACTCTAGGCACATTTTTGGTCTGAAATTCTCATTCATCCACCTGGATGGATGGGAACCTCTTGCTTGATTACAAGTGGAAATTTCTTTCTTGGAATAAAGAGACAAATAACACTTCTAGTACAATGAATGGATCCCTGTGTGAGGGTCTGTTATATCTTTAGGAGTCAGAGTGCAGTCCTGTTGTGCTGGGGGGAGTCTTACAGCAGAGGCAGAGTATTAACACAGACTGCTGTCATACGGAGAACTAGAAACCCACAAATACTAATTCCAAACAAGACTTAAGACACTGCCTTCAAACTTCTGAAGTATAAGAAATATTGCTGGCTTTATACATGGAAGTGTTATTTTAAGTACAGTAGGGAAAGGTGTATCTTACAGAAAAATGAAGTGGTGTCTTTAGAAAAGTAGCATGATGAATCATTGCGGTCTAATCATATATTTTTAAAATATTTCACTTTGCACTGTTAACGTTTACCCTCTGTTATTTAAAAGAGTGAAATAACTGAATCAAACCAATCCCTTTGCAGAATCTACTGTTTTTCTATTATGTGCTAAAAACCTAGGAGGAACTTTGGTGCTTTCATAGTGTTAAGCATGACTTGAACAGGAACTAACAAAAGCAAAGGCCGATTTTTTTTTTTTTTCGAATCTACCTGAAGTATGAACAGCTGGGTAATAGAAAGCACAAACTTCATGCGATTGGTGTTGAATCAGTGCTGATGGACGGAGTAGTCTACAGTCAAAATAGAACTTGAATGGATGGCGTGCCGGCCTCCTTTATGAAGATGAAAGTTAAAAAGATCTGAGGGACTCTTATAGGAATCTGAAAATAGAAATTATGTTTAACTATCAAAACTCTAAGAATGTAATAAATCCAGTAGAATGGAAAGGACACAAATTCCTGGAATTAAAAAGTTTTCAAAAGGGTAAGAGGAGGCAGTTAAGGAAATCATGTAATACTGTGAGGAAGGATTGGATGCTGTTTCTCTTCTGGCAGCTCTGTTTGGAATGGCACAGTGGGGTTTTTTTAAGGACATCCCAGTTACCCTGACTGAATAAAATATTTAGTACATAGAACTCCTTAATATTTTGGAACAGGACTTCTGCTGGGGCTTTGAAAGACAGGTGATGGATGAGCCCATCTCAAACATGTGAGGTGCAGTGTACCTTTGGTGGAAAGCTGAGATAGCATGCTAAAACAAAGCAAGTGTCTTTTGATGGGTGATAAGTTCCCATGTATATAGCTTTTGGGAGATGAGTTCGACTAAAAATCTACTACATGATCTTATCCTGCCCCCAACTTAATAGGTGTCATGCAGATAGTTCCACTGAAGTAATAAATTGATGCCCTTTAGACAAGAAAAGTTAACACAGAATATTTCTGTCTGCACACTAGGTAAGAGTACAGTAGATTAAGGAAGCTGTACTGAGAAGTATGGCTTTTATATGAGGTTTCTATATTATGTATCTATTATCTATTTAGGGTGTCTCAAAGATAAAAAAATTTAGCTACTGGGACCCAAACAATGCCTGATAACCTTTCATATGGGTAAGGAAAAAAACTAGTGGGACTGTAGCTTGATTGTATTTTAAAATAACTTCAAAAATATGTTGCTTGCTACTTTAAAATGAAAAAAAAGAATAATGTTGGGTACATGTCCGGAGATTACTTTACTTTAAAGCCAGGAGAATGTTATAACAGTGTCCTGGTCTCCTGTAGAATGAAATCTATGGAAGTTCACCAGATGTTATATTTAGGAATCTGAAGGCTTTGAGAGATGGCACCCAGGATGGTTTAGGTTTTCTCTTGTAAACTTTCCCATTTCATGACAGTCCCAATTTGTTTAGCTCCTACTTGTCTGGAAGCTGTCTTCCCATTTGAAGAGCTGTCTGGCATCAGACAGCATCAGAATGTCTTTTTGTATGCAGGAACTTTATCTTTGTAATCAAACTGTCTTAACGATCCCTTTGATAAAATGAGTTCATTGAATGTTCCCTTCCTGCATGGTGGACTTTTTCAATAGGGCTAATATAAATTATTTACTGAACATTTAGAGATGTTCAGAAATTTTCAAGGGCAGAGACAGAACTGGAGCATCATTCTCACAGCACTCATTAAAGCCCAGATAATGAGGTAGTCAGCATATGTATTCCCCCATTTAAGGCCTTTTTTTACATTTTGTATATTTTTTTAGATTCACTTCCTCCACTGATTAGTATTAGTTTTGGTCTATATTCTTTATTCCCAAGTAGCGATTTTGTATTTCACTTTGTTTAAAATGCATCAGAGAGTTTCATGAGAAGACAGTAAGGGTTTTTTTTTTTTTCTCTTTTCATAAACAGGGAAAGTTTTTCTTTTCGTAGTTCTCTATTTCCTAAATTTTGATAGGATGTAAGGGGAAAAGTTCTAACTCATTTGGATTCTGGAAAGACCATTTTGATCTTTCTTAGACTGTTAGTGCTGTCTTAGGCTATCAGCCTGAAATTACTGTTGTGGGTAGCCTGATGCATAGCCTCATGCTGAGACATTCTCGTGAAGTTTTTGTTTGGAAGCTGAAGAAAACTACAGAATGCTGTCTTCATCTCTTTAAAGAAAAAAAAAACCAAACAAAACCAAAACCAGTTTCAAAAGATCTATGTAAACTGTATAACTTTGAACAGGAAATGAAAATTAGAATATTTTGGTTTGGGTGAAAAACTCAGCGGAATTAATTTCAGAAAAAGAAAATCTGCCTTCACTCGCGTGGGAAGCCCTAAAGTATCAATGAAGTATTTCACTTACAAATAATTTTGAGAAAACAGTTCCCAAAATACTGTCCAGTAATAAAAACCTTCTTACTGTTTGCAGTGCCATCTAAATATGAAATTGCACTGTCTACAGAGCTTTGTTTTGACCTTATTAACCATTTATAAATATACCCTTACAAACTTTTTATGTGGCTCTACTGGACTGCCTATGTACCAGGTTATTGTGGTATTCTGGGCCATTTGGAATTTTTGGTCACAATTCCCTCTTGCCTCCAGTGTACTTCATATTATCTAAAGTTTGATCATGACTGCTTGGGAGGGGGGGAAAAAACCCCAAACAACTGAACTCCAGTGGTTTATGGAACTGGGGCACCTTGATCAGAATTGAAGCACTAATACTCAAACTGTTAATTGTAATAACAGAAAAGCTAGGCAAGTAAAGAACACTGAAACAAATGTATCCTGTAGGACCTGATTTTCTGTCTCTTTTCCAGAAGGGATTTAGCTAAATCTGGGGAAATCTCTACTCTCAAATCAAATAGATTAATCTTTGGTATGAATTTGTAATCATATCTGAGAAACAAAAAAGCTTTATTTAATGGGATTAAAATTGTGTTATTTACGTTAGGATTAGTGATTTATTTGCATCACAAAAAAATCTGTTCTGCCCAAATGTTTTCATAACTTTAAAGAAGTTGCTAACTCAGAATTTAAGTGGGATTAACAGTAACTGCTACATTTATTTTTTTCATAACCAAAAACAATAATACTTCTCTGTTCTTATTGTTGTAGTGCCACAGCTGTCTGCAGACACCTTTCATTTTACCCTTCATGCCGCCACTTTCCGTTTTTAAGCTACTTGGGTATTTCTGCAAAAATAACATGTATGTCACTTATTTATGATATTTTCCCCTTCTAATTACATAAAAGCAGAAATGAACTCTTGTAATTGGAAATATTGGAGGAGGAAGGAATTCTTCAGGTGATGTGCTAAAAGAAAAATACTATATAGACTCTACCACACTGTAGCAGCATGGGGTTTTCATTATTTTATTCTGTCATGCATCCCAAGTAGTAGAGATCATTTCAGGTGCAATAAACGATCTCTCATGGAACCAGAGCTGTGGTTTAGTGCATGTAAGAGCTATAAAGATATCCTCTGCTGGAAGGGAAATGTTGTATGGAGGGGTATTTCAGTTAACATTTCTTTCTTCTGCGTTCACTTCCTCTCATAAATGAATATTGTTTCTTTATGTTACTACTCTACCTTTTTCTTTGCTACTGCAGATAGTAAATTATGTACTATGTTTCTGTAAAAGTTTCTGATATCCTTTCTGTCTCTTTTTTTTTTTTATTGATGCGTATATATTTATGAGGGAAGGGAGAAAGAGGATGCAGTACAGCGAGTTCTTTAGCGAGAAAGATGACAGCGTGATCAGCCTGACATTCATAGCTGCTAAGTTTTCAGTCATACCTTTATCCTTTTATGTGTTTACTGAATGTCTACAGGGCTGGGAATTAGTCTGATTAGCAGCTTTCATTTATGAAAGGAAGGATGACACTCTTTTAAAGTTGTTTTATAATTTTATTCCATTCTACATCTGAAACATCTGCTTTAGGTGAGGAAAGGAGGTACAATTTTGACCAGGTCCAAAAGAACCTGTGTTGGAAAGACCTTGAATAATGGCACTAAAATCAAGGTGATGTCTGGAGTCATAGAGGTGGTGATGTGTGCTGCCTAGTAAAAAGCCAGAATTAAATCTTTGAACTTAGAGGAAAGAAGCTTCTGAGAGCAGGGATGAGGTGAGAAGCTTGGATTGTAGCTAATCCAGAGTATCAGGGTGCCCTGGAGAAGTGTGAGCCTTTTCTTCAAAGTGGTGGGGACCAGATAATACCATAGGTGGTGTCTTAGTGAGAAAGGTCTCTATGGGGTTACAAAAAATTTTGCTTCCTCTGACTTGCATAGGTGAAGGTCTGGTGTCAAAAGAACCATGCTCATTCTTGGATTTCTGTTATAAAGTATATTGTCCGTGTTGGGTAAAACTAAAGAGGAATTACTTGGTTAAGTTAGCACCCAAAACTATACCTGCTACATATGATTTCCAGTATGAAGTTCTCTCTTCCTTTATTCATATACGCTTCTCCTCATTGTCATTTGTTTTGTTATGGGACTGGTCAAAGACCTTTGAAGAAATCCCTGATGAAACCAAGCCATGAGCCAGGCATGTAACAGCAGAATTAATAACTTGACTGTGGTATCTCTGGGTTTCATATTGCTTGTACAAAGAAGTCCAAAGTGACTGGAAAAACAAGTGTAGCTCTTTCTGTGGAATGGCTTGAACTTCAGTTTCTCCCAACTGAGATTCTTTGTGCAGGGTGCCTGAGAGCAAGACAGCAGCAGTCATAGCCTCCTTCAGCTACCAAAAGTGTCGTCTTGGACCTAAACCACCATCAGCTGACATAACTGATGGCTGACAGTGGCATATTTTTGATTTTAAAAAAGTCTCATCCATTTTGAACACTCATGAGAATATTTGATTGCAGAAGTGTCAGCAAACATTTTGAGCCAGATGGAGATATCAATTGCCTAAGTATTCTTAGAAATGAAACTATGTGTGAATATAGGCTTAAATAATTAACATTAAAGGTTACATTTGGAAAGCACTGTCATAAGGTTTCTGTTTCATTTACCTACCATTTAAAATATATGCAGTAGATCTTTGGTGGCACTCATATAAAATGTTATTTACCATATGCTATTTCTTTGTGGGTGGGATGAAATAAACCTTTATTTATTATATATGGATGCTTTCCGTTAAAACTAAACTGATCCCTTGAGAACTGGGAAACCATTCCTAAATTCAGAGGAGCAGAAATGCAAGCTCCAAACCTTGCTTCTGCAGCTGAACTTGTGTAAGGATTAAGTCAATCTATGAAGGATGTGGCATTTCAGAACTATCTGTACTTGAGATGCTTCAGACATAAGAAGACACTTGGCAAAAGAACTGCCTAATGTGCAGATTTTGTTACCCTTGGAGGCTCCACGGACTTGGCCAGTGTAGCCGAGTGCTGGCAGGCATAATTGGGAGCCAGCTCCTTCCTGTTGCTAAGGCCTAATTAAAATGTTTCTTCTTTTACCTATAAAATTACAGTTTTGTAGGACAACAGGAGTTTTTATGCCTGAATACTCCTTTTACTCCTCCTCTCTAGACGCTGAGCAATAGCAGGGAAGAACACAAGGTGAAACATGCATGTTTTCAGACAAGGTTAGATGGTCCCTTGATGACCAGTAGTGTTGATGAAGAGTACTCCTTAAGAACAGTTCTGCAAGCTCTTGCTATTTATTGAGATGAACTAATCTGACAGTAATGCACACTTTATTCTGAGTACTTTTTTTTTCCATAGGTTTTCCACAGGTTTTCCACTCTGAATTCTCAATAGCTCTTTTGTTTGCTTGCTTTAGACTTTTATATCAAAGCACTTCCTCATTTAGCATCCAGGGAAATACTAAAAATAACACAGTTCTGACTAGCAGATGCAACCACGCATTGTTGAATTCATACCCTGGACTTAAAATATAGCCTGGGAGAAGAAATTAATCTTAGTCAGACTATTCTTACTTACAGATGTGATATTAATGATTACTCTGCCTGCAATGTCTCTTAAATTACAAATGTTATTGGTGATGAATTACGATATTATCATTGTAAATTAAGTAATTAGAGTACCCTTGTAATGGATATTTACAGGTGTGCCCATTAGAAGAATATTGCAATGTTCCTTTTATAATTTTAATGTCTTTAATATTAACTCTTCTTAGTAATAAGATCCTATATGGTACTCTTCTGGAAGGTTAGAAAAAAAAATCTTAATTTTTTTATGGCCATTTATTTTGTGTGGAAAATAAACAACAATGTTCTGCATGGAATGAGAGTTAGAGGGTTATTTAGTGGCAGGGAGACTGTTAATTTGTTGTCATTTGGGTGGAAAAAAATACCAGGTTAAAAGAAGCATTTACCTATTCTAATCATTTCACTTTACCTTTTCAAGTTAAGTGTTGGGATAAAGATTAGGTAACCATAAAAAAAAAAGAAGACAAACTTACCATAGTCTTTTCTTTATGGAAAATAACTACAAGCAATTCCTCCTCAGAAAATGAGCTGAAAATTAGCAATGTTGGACACTTGAGTTTACAAATCTGATAGTGACCCAAAGGAATACACTGAAGGTAGCATATAAATGCTTTCTTTAGAGAATTTTGAAAGATTTTCATTTTTAGTGATCAGAATGATGGTTTTAAAGTATAGGAAAGACTGCAATAAATAGAAACCTTTTTAATGTCTAAAACTACTGGTGATAGTGATTCGAGGCAATCATTACCCGTGGATGAAGATTATCATCATGTGCTCTACCACTAAAAGGAAATGAAGTATCATATTTTCTCTAATGATTTGGAAAATTTTTATGACACATCTTCAGGTGTATACCCTAAAAATGTTCTGGTGGTGGCTGAGCTGGCACAGGAAATGGAGGTCTGCAAAAAAGAGCTTTAAGTTGTAAAGAGGAACAAGTGTTGATTATGTAATCATACTCTTAAGCAAAGCTAATTAAAAAAAAAGTCTACTCTTATGACCATTCAAAATGTCCAAGAATGTGCAGAGGGGGGATTATTATCAATCACATTGATGATAGACAAGTGTCTTTAATTGATCAAAGGTTCTAACATATGTGGCCCTGAAAATGGAATTTGTAAGGAGATAAGCCTAGAAGAAGGCAATTGAAAATAAGCATAAAGAAGCTGTGACAACTGGATTAAGACTACTGGAAAATAATTTATATTCCATGTGCATCAAACAGTATCCCTTTTCAACCAAATGTCTTCTGTTAAGCAACACAGTTGGCAACAGAGAAGTCAGGGATAGGTAAGATGATGCCAAATACAACTATTTACCTTAATACAAGATACTGCATCAAAACACTTCCAACATGAATGCAGCCACCAGTGCAAGAGTGAAAGCATATGAAATGCAGAAATGGAGGAAAAAAAGTGGGAATTGCAGTTGTCTAAAGGTTGAAACAGCATGCTAGTGATAAAAGGGAAATAGGTAACATGGGGAGCTGCTTCCCAAGTAGCTAAGCAGTCTTTGGAAGAACTGTCTTCTTGGAGAAACGTGAGACCCTCAGAAGGCCCTGGTAGTATAGTAAATGAAGTTTTCAAACCAAATTCTAAGTAACTTTTGATGGTTGGGGAGTTTGAAGAAAATTAATTGCATGGTTTACGTAAGAAACTTTTTTTCCCTAGATAAATGTGGGCTGCCATGTTCAAACAAGTGTTTTTATAAGTGGAATTAAAATATAGTTACTTGGGTGTTTTTTCTTTTTAAAAACCAATATGTAGACCTCAAATTTCAATTCAAAAAAGGGTGCATAATGGAGAAGATGCAGGAAAAAAAATGTAGGAGGCCAGTAAGAAAGCAATTGCAGCAAATGCAGTAAAATCCAGTCAGCAAGAGGTAAACTGGAGAGAAACAAGTGTTTCTTGGAGGACTGACTGTTTAAGTTGCAGTTGGCGGTGTGGGGGGTGAAAAGCAGAAAGCTGGTGCTGATCAAGACCTAAAACACTGCAGAGAAGCTTACCAGAATGGAGCAATACAAATTTGTGGATGGAAAGAATAGGGCATGGACAGTCATGAGCAAAGGCCTTAGGAGGTGCCAGGGTATTGGGAGGAGAGCCATGAGGAACTCTGTAGAAAGAAACAAAGAGAATTGTCGTGGATCACATACTTCAATTCATGATTTATGATTTGCTGATTGAGCAGCTGATTCATCTCTGAGAAAGATCCCATGAGATTAAATAACACCCCAATCTGAAAATGGGACAAATGGGATGAGACGGTCAGTTATTTGTCCAAGGCTCCGGGAAGTTTAAGTGGCAAAGTTTGGATTAATAGCTTCAGTATTTCATGCTTAGGCTATTCTGCATGTTTCTTCCCATAAAGACCACAACTGAGGAGAAAAAGGCTACATAAAAGCTTTGCTCTGAGTTTATTGGTTTTGGGTTTTAGGTTGTGGGTTGGGGGGGTTTCCCTCCCTTTTTTAAAAAAAAATTTGTAGTATTCTCATTTATTGGAATAAAACTAACAAGGGAACATGTATCATTCTCCAATTTTGACTGTTTGGTAAAACAGTCTAATTAGATTGTTTCAAGACAGTTGATCCGTAGAGGAATTCGGCCAGACTTTCTTGTAAGGCTTTTGTGGTCACTTGTAAGGAAAGCTCTTCACAGCAGCACTGAAGAGATACAATCCACAAAGGTTACTGTCTTGTGCTGCGATCTACCAGGTCTCATGACACTGCTTTTGTTAGAGATATAACAGGCTTTAGTCACTTGTGTATTGGAAGGTGTGTGTTCCTCTCTAGTATGTGCTGAGGAAATGGCTCAGTAATGGAGAGTCACTGAGCAACTCTAGATAATATCTTGTGAATATGGCAGAGACTTGAGGCTCACATCACCTTAGGGTCTCAGGTGGTCCCTGCGGTGCTCTTGTGTAATTATTGCTTTTAATTAGAACTGACAGAAACCTTTGTCAAAGCCAATATTTTTGTGGAGAACATAACCATTTTCATCTGGAAGGTTTGGGCCAGGTCCTTGAGCTGTGGGAATCCTAAAGAGATTGGTTAGTATAATAGGTGAAGGAACAGCATAGTCTTGGTAGGAGCTCTCAAATGTATCCAGCTCCTTTTTCCTAATTAGATGACCTATAAAACTTGTGAATCCCAGAGACAGTCAAAGTCTGACTTGAGATAGTCACAGAGTGACTGATAGGAGCTGCTGTGCAACTCTAAACATTTACCTGGGAAGCAAGGATAAGCAACCAGACTGTGCTGGAAAAATACATTTAAAAAAACAAAACAAAAACAAACAAACAAACAAAAAAAAACCCCAAACTGTCTCCCTGAGAAGAAGTAAAACTGAGAGGGCCTCATCACAAATCTCCAGCTCCTGGCAAGGACCCCAGTGTAATGACACCTTATATCCTGCCCTTCCTACTCTTTTCTGACAAAAAAAAAAATGGTGCTATTAATCACATGACTTAGGTGGGCATTAGTAGGGTGAGCTTACATCCCATGGGAAAAGTAAAGACCTGGAAGTATTTAGCTGTATTATTGAAGCTTTTAGGTACTGGATAATTCAAGTTATTCAGCAGTTAAAACATTAGGTACGTACCTTAAGAGTTTTACCAAATGGTGTTTTCTTTCACACATACCACCTTCTTTCAACACGTCTATTAAGACCTGTATTTTACCAATAACTTCATTTTGAGGTGTTGTGTAGTATTAATATTGTTTAACCGAGCTTTCAGTTAATAATTTATCCCCTTAACTGGATCACTGTTGGGTTTACTGGTCACACAGCATGCATCTCTGCCTCTGTCATGTAATTACAAGAATGAAATTATATTCTATGACCTGATATACTTGTCAGATCACAGACCTTGATCACTTTAAGTCACTTTGCTCTGCATGTTATTGCTGTGCATTTCTGGGTTTGTGAATATTATTTTCAAATGGACCAGTGGTGCACATCTAAGACTGCTATACAGAGCGTCCTGTGAACAATATACATACTTGCATAACTTTGAAATGTCCTTTGGAGCCTAAGAAATGTGCCAGCCACAATGAAGGTGAGTGTCTTAATTTTTCAGATAGGCAATCTGTCAACTGTAAAACTAGGCTGCTCAATGTAGCTTGCAAACTCAAACATTGTGTGCTTGTACATCGCAACACCCAGCTGGTGACTGCCCTTTCTGTGCTGGCAGGTGCTTAAAAGAGGACATTTTTTTGTGCTGCTCTTCAGAAAGAAGCATTTTTGCTCGGGTCGGCTACTATCTTCCCCAGGACAGAATGGCGTGGGGCCAGGTCTCAACTGCAGGGAGATGTGCTAACTGCATAAGGAAGTCTCGCTGGTTTGCTTCATTGTGAAGCGAAATGGGAAGAGAAGCCATTATATCTCCTCACTTTTTTTTTTTTTTTTTTTTTTTTTTTTTTTTTTTTTTAATGATGGTGTTGTAATTTATGACTTTCGTTTTTTTTCCCAAAATTTAAAAGCGATGCAGATGCACAGAATCGATTGAGTGACAGGACAAAGGGAAAGATGCAAAGGTGATAAATTTCTGTTTGTGATGCCTGTCGTACTTAGAGGGGCCAGAACCAGTTTATCACTACTTGGGTATGACCAAAACTGTGTGTTCTACACCCTCTGTCATTTCTGATGGACTGTTAATAATGGATCATTTGCAGCAGCTGCCCAAGGCACACCTGACACCTCAGGATACAAGCTGGGTGTTTCTTTGTCTTTACATTGAGAATTCCCCTCCGAGGAGGCATTAACACCTTCACACCCAGCCTGAGGGGTCATCTCTACTAATGGGCCATCCTGGACTGGCACAGTAGGCAGCTGCAATGACCTAGACCATCAAAGATTCCAAAAATGTCCTTTGACTGACAGAGTTGAATCACCCATTGTGATAATACCTGCCCTGGGAGAGGTACTGGACATTCCAATCTGAGCACATATAATCTTGGAAGTTTTGGGACTTGGAATACCACCAGTTGAATCTAGAGGAGGACCAGGACTCCAGCTTTTAACTCTGACTTGTAATCTCTCTTGAGATGGGTTCATTTATCCCACTGGTTTGCTTTTAAACCAGCACACTGCCTCAGCCAAGGATTTAGTTACCAGCTAAAAAATAACCCGTTTTCTAGAATAATTGACAAATCATGGTATCTTAATGAAAATCATTACAGATAAGCATGATTCTCTAAGTTGCTAGCTACTTAAATATTAGATTTTGGGTTTAGTCTTTGCTATCTTTATTCCTAAATAAGTGCACTTTGAGTTAAGCTCTATAAGTAACAATTAACCTAGAAATGTGTCATGCTGGCATTATAACCTTGAGCAAGTCTTAATTCTAACATGTGCTAGGACGGGATTGAAAAAGATGATGAGGTGACATACTTGGTGAGGTTCTCCTTTTCTGAGTTGTTTGGTGTTCACTTACTGAAGTCACTGTTTTTTCCGCGTAGCTATTGATGTCTCAACAATGCAATTCAAATTGTTTTTGAAAATAAATAATTTGGGAAAAGTAAGACTACTTCAAAAACCTCTTTGAAAAGACTGCATTAATCAAAAGCACTCTCTCCGGGTTGAAAAAACCCACAAGTTTTACTGGAATTGCGTGTTGTGGCCCTTCTTAAAAGGAAATTTTTAACTCTGGTAAGTGCTTTTAAGGTGAGCAAGTAAAATGCTTATAACATTGAGCTAAACAGCTTGGAAAAGATGCTAACGAGGGAAGAATAACTTTAAAATTAACCCCTAAAAAAGAGCACAATCTATCTGGTTAAATGAGGCCTAATTAAATGAAAGAAACATATGAATGCAGATACAGCAGTTGGCCAGTGGCCCGTGTTTACAGTTAGTAATGCAAAGAGGTTATTCAGATTATATGTGCATGAGTAACTTTGATTTATGGCATTTGTTTACCTCAGCTTGAGGACTGATAGGTTTATGAGAGAAAAATAAAGTTGTGGCCCTCATACCTCATATCTGTCTTTGTTATCCCCTGTAGTGATACATTTGCAGAAGAACAGAGGCTCACAACCCCCTCAAGAGAAAAATATCTCTAACTGCCTAATTAAAAAGAAGATTTAAAACAAAAAAATCCAGTTGTTTATAACAACATATATAACACAAAGTGATAGGATGCTAGTAGTTAGTAGTATTTGGTTTAAGTCACTCCGTTTTTCCTAAAAATTTTCCTTTGAAAGACACAACTCCAAATGTCATTAATATGGTACTGATGTGACAGCAAATGCGTGTTGCAAGAGTTGAAGAGGAGGGATTTCTTTCTCTCTTCTTCATGAATATTAAGTGTTTGCAAATCCATTTCCTTCCAGACTAATTGCTGTGGAATGGGTGCCAGATGCCCCTGGTCAGTGCAGTTGACATTGCTCCTGACTTGCTTCAAGCCTCTTCTTTTTTTTTGTCCTAGAAAGTAATACATTTCTAATTTAAGTGTCAGGGGAAGCAAACCCAAATGTAAACTATATCTTCAATTCTTAAGGAGTTTTACCATCTAAGATTTATGACCGGTGATGATATCAAAGCTTTTCCAACAGTATTAAGAAATGTGTGACATTATCTAATTTTGAGACACAGATTCTACTTGTATTTACAAGACCAGAGGCAAAAGCTTGCTGCTTCCTTGCAATGTCACTGTTCATATGGTGTCCCATATTTTGTAACTCCTGATGGGATAGCTGTGTGCCAGCCCTATGCACAGCAGAGCGTCTGTACTCTGCTGTTTGCTCTGCAGTTCCCAGGCCTGATTTGGGAGTGCATTTTTAACAATTCTACCTGGTTTGCTCCTTTTCAGAGTTAAGAAAGGGTATTTATTTATTTTTGAATGTGTCACTTTATAAACTTCGGATTAACTTTACTTACCTGTCTGCAACACCGGATAAGATGACAATGCTGAACAGAAAAGTCACATTTAATGGATATCTGAACTAAGAATTTATAAAAAAAATCTTGGAAACATAAGTTTTAAATATCATAACAAATGCTACTTTATCAAGAATCTGTTTGTGTATCTTACTGTTAAATGAAACCTAAGACTTACCATTTTGAGTTAGAGTTTTCTGTAATATCATGAATATTTTAAAGCATATTCAGTATTTTTTTTTAATTTTTGTTTCTGTATGCTATAAGTAATGCATAGTGCATTTTGATTTGATTTTTCTTTCCCTCCTCCCCTTTTTTTATTCCATAAGGGCACACATTTAACTATGAGGAAAACTTTTTACACTTAAATTGCAACCATCCCTCTTTAAAAGTGTAGTGAAGATTTGAACTGGATGATGTTTTTGTTGTTGTTTTTGTGGGGGGTTTGTTTGTTTGTTTTGTGGTTTTTTTTCCTGTTTGGTCGGGGTTTTGTTTGGGTTTTTTGTTTGTTTGTTTTTTGTTGTTTTGTTTGGTCTTTTTAATTATGATTAACAAGCTCAAATACTAGTTCCAGGCACTGAAAAGAGTTGAATGCCACAAGGGCTCTGGTGTTCGATTAAGACCCGGCATTCCCTAATGCAATAAGGCAGGCTTCCCTGGTCTGGTGGCAAGTGGGGAAAAAGTATGGTTACATAAAACTAGAGTAAATGAGAACTAAAAGATGCATAAAACTAGAGTAAATGAGAACTAAAAGAATAAATCTACATGGAAAGTCAGTGTCGCCTCTTGACAGGCAACTTTATTTATTCATTAGTAGTCTATCACTGGTACTAAATTTCAGTCAATAGCCTTACCTCTCTGACATTTCATTTACTTAGTTATTGAAGTGATGTGATTCATCAGGCTTGTGATGACTTTTTGTGTGTGAGGACTACCTGGGAAACATGGACTGCAGTATGGACTGCCACTTGAGTATTTAACAGGATAAATCTGGCAGAAATACGTTCATATAGTGATTCACAGGGTACCAAAAATATGTATAGAATATTAAATACTGAGAAGCAGTCACGGCAGCAAAAGCAACTTTGGTACCTATATGGTACCAGGACAGAGTTAATTCCTTAGTTAATATGAATGCATCATGGCACTAATAACTTTCTTTTCTGTTTAATTAAAGTTATTTAAATCTTTTCAGTGTAGACACTAACTGTGACAAACATGAGCTCAGCGGATAGTTTTATCCAGTGTGAATTTTGAGGACTCACACTGGGATTCAGGGCAGTGTTATGCTATGCATTAGTATTGTGTTGGCATCATTCTGCCATAAGAATTATTTTCAGGAAAATAACAATGATAAAAGTGTACAGATAAAACATCTTGAACCTGGCTTCTTAGCCAATTTAAATCTAATATTACATGTAATTTTACAGTAAGAGTGGGTGAGATGGTTGTTCTCCATTATTGTTTGGAAAAAGTAGATCAGTAGGAACTGAAATACCAAGAGCTTCTCAGTACAGTGGTCACTGCCTCAAAACCACACAGATTTAAGGTAATTTCTTTCTGCCTGTCCCCCAGCATCCATTGTTTGTTTCCCTCCAAAGAATAATGTTCTTTCTAAAATTTGTTTTCAATTCTGATGCAAAATTTTCATTTTATGTGAACTGTATTCTAATAGAGTATAGAGTAAGAAGCTGACAGACAGGATCAAGAGTCAGCATACCTAGGAGCAGGCTGCTGTTTTAATTATTAGAGAATCTTTACTGTTTCCTTATGATTCCATATAATTTTTAATATGTGCAAACAGTTGAAACAAAAATAAAATCACCATGTGCCAGGAAATGCCTTAATATTAGTTCATTACTGGAAAGTTTCACTACCCTGACTTTACTCAGTTGTAGCAAATGAGATCAATCAGTTTAAAGATGCTGCTGGAAGTGGATCTGATACTTAATTGGGATGGGTTTCTTGGTCTGCAACCATTGGTTGGTAAACTGGAGTAAGATGTGTAGGAATGGCAAAATTACCTGTTCAACCATCTTGCAGTTGCTCAGTGTTGCATATCAGCTTGAAAAATGTATTTCTTGTTCTCTCTGGCATTTCTTCTCTTGTATTCCTTGCTCTATAGACCCAATTAGAAGAGCTGTAGCAACACCTAATGCACCACCCTTGTCATTTTGAAGAGTTAGCAGTACTTTGTCTTCAGAAAATGGTTTTCAATATTTAAGCTTAGAGACAAAGGGACTTCTTCCCTGAATTTTCAATATAGAAGTTCATAGGAAAAGCTATCTTACCCTCCCAGCCCATTAATTCTTTGGCTTAATTTTTGTAATATCAATCAGCGTATCAAAACCCCTCAGGACTTGTGACAGTTGGCACACCTGTATGTGTGCATTCATGTGCATACTAAGTCACTGTGTAAACCCTTGAAAATTCATAATCTTTGATTATTTTAAAAGAAATGTACTTGTGTAATAAAAACTCTAGTTGTTTCTTGAATTAAAACCGCTACAGATCTTTAGAGTTGACTTTTGGTAACATTTTTAGAGTAAAAATGTTTTATTTCCGCTTTCAGCGTTTCATTTTCTTACCTCTTGATAAGAAGGGAGTCTCTTTCCTTCATTTACTTTTCCCTATAGTTTTAATATTATTAAAATAAGAATTACCCTCTTATATGGCAAAGAAAAAGCTTAATCAGTGACCTCACAGGCTGCTCTTGTAGTTGCAAACAAGAGTGTCGTGCTTTCTAGTATTCAATTTTATTTTTTTCCTCCAAAAATTACCATTTTGTGGTAATACATGGCAAGCCTCACCTTTCAGGTGAGTTTTGTACATGATGGAGAGTTTATGTAGAAGTGTCTACTACTTGGTTTTGTTCTGTTTTTCTGTTATCATGTGGCTTTTCAGCATTTGTAGTATTTGGGTACTTTTAATCCAAGCTGAAGTAAAGCTGCTGATTCAAGGAAGAGACAGAATTCTATTCTTGTGGGGTTTTTTTCCTGACAATTTAACATAAAAGCAAAGAGCTGAGCTGTGTTTTTCACTGCAGCTTGTGACTGCTGATCAGAGAAAAAGCAACTTTAGCTAGTCATAAATTATGTCCATCTGTGGATGCAGGTTTTTAAAGGGGAATTTGAGAGGTGAGGTGATGGGAGAACAGTGATGCTGTTATAGTCTCCTTTTGTGCCTTTAGACCTCCTGTACTGATTATTTTAATGCAAATTTCAGTTATCATTAGTTCATTTTGAATACCAGAAGTGAGTTCAAGAACAGTTCTGCTCAGCTCCTGCCTGGTTGGTTTATTATGCACACCCCCATACAAAAATTACTGGCAATTTCACACACATGTGCTATTTTAGGCCTCAAGGACTAAAATATTCCGAAACCTACTTTCCTTTTGAATTGTTAGGGAACTAGAGACAGAAACAGGGTTACTGCTCTAAACTTACCGAGGTGAATTCCTTCATAATGGCATGTCCCTCATCTCCAACATGGTAAAACAAAGAAACCTGCTCAGTCCTGCATGTTTCTGCTGGAACTGTCAGCCAGAGACAAAATTAGCGGCAAGTGTGACAAGATACCCCTTGAAAAGTGACTGAAACCAGCAAATTACTCTTAACACCATGAAGATCAAGGTGCTTATGCCAATGTTGACCATGAATTTTTGCAGATTGTATCCTGCTCTGTTATGTGTACTTAAAAAGTACTCCATCGCTTCTTCAGCTGTTTTATTTGTGGGTAGAACTGCCTTAAGTAAAATTATACTGTGGGGTGGATTCTCCAGAACTTCCCAGGCTTGTGTGCTTTGGTGGAATAGGACACTGCTTATAGTTAATTTTTTTTTTTCCTCAGGTCTTATTTGAATTTCCCTTAGCCCAACTGACCAGCTGTAGGTACCACAGACATGAAATAGCAATATTTCCAGCAGACCCTTAAGATTTAAGATGTAATTACCTTTCATTTTTATCTTCAGAGCTAAGCTAGCCTCTTTCACTCAGTTGCCCCACACAGACCTCATTTTCTGCATCTCCATTGCTCTCTGTGTTCTGACCTATGTAGCCTGTGATAGTTTTGCTTTCTGGCCAACTGGAATTAACCAATCTTTCCCCAACTTATGTTAATGCTGCTGATTAATCCTACCTATATATGTCCTGTTTCTTAGATAATTTCTTCAGTTAGGTAGCAGTAGTCTTTACCTCTAACTAGCAATTTCTCTGGATTTGCTAAATCTGGCTTTATAACACTCCTGGACTTAATGACAATCTTTTTCCTTTTATTGTCCTTATTACTGGTGATGGTGTTGTGTACCCCTTAACTCGTGGGAGACCCTGAACTCCATTTTGGATATCTGTCCATACTAACTGCATATGCAGAGGTGTATGTACACACATCTGATCTTTTTTCTTGCTTTCTGTTGCTGTTTTCCCAGGTTGCTTATGAGAATATCACATGAGTTGTCAAAGTTGTACTGAGGTCTTGATTTAAAGTATTTTTCCACTGCTTCTAGAAAGGAAGACAAAAGATATACCATCACACATAGAAAAACATTCTTTATATCTATGTAAGATTTGTTGGCAAATGCTGTTTGACTGCTTTCACCTTGCTTGTTGGGGACTTGAAAATTATTTGAGTAGTTGCTGTTATTTTTCTAGGAATTGAGGGTGAAATTACTAAATCATCATTCTTTTCCTCCTTTATTTCTACTCCTTTTTTTTCCTATTTAAAAAAAAAAAAGTTGGCTTTTTTTGTGATAGATATTTGATTTTTATCCTCACCTGGTTGCAGAGTTGTAACTGTAATTAGGGTTTTTTTTACTACATAAAATTTTAAGTTATCGTCGGCTTATAGTCATCTATAATTTATAGCAGTTAGTGTAGTAGCCTGTTACACATTTTTAGCAATTATATCTTTCAATTAAAGAGAATTTCTAGTAATTAGTGTAGGTTCCTTCTAGTGTCTTTAGTTACCTAGACTTTTAGTCACCCGGATCCTCTGCAGACTCGATCAAATTCTTAATAATCAGTGTATGAAATGCTAATCGAAACTCAGAGTTTACCTAGTAGAAAATAAGTTTCTTGGAGTCTTCCTTGGAGGAAGAAGACGATGGAGGAGACATTCCTAGCCACCAGGGGATCACAAATTTTGCCATTCAGCAGCAGTTCTGGTTTAAGTCCCAGAGAATTGCAACTGTTTGTTATAAGCAATATCTCCTGTGCTATTAAACTTGCCTGTCCCTTAACGGGTGTTCATCATATCCTGGCAACAAGTGTTTGGTGGGCAAACAGTCTTATTGCAGTGCTGATATTGTTTGTCTGTCCTGTAACAGGGATCATCACACCGTGGTGACAACCACAGTGGTGGGAAGGGGAAGAGATGAATGGATGATGGATGATCAACGTGCTTATGTGTTATGACTATTTGCCTTAGAAAATGGTGTTGGTTGTGTTTACTATATTACCAAGGTGTAAAAGTCATAAACTATGCTAGGATCTGAAATTAAAAATTACTAGAGCCATGAGAAAGTCACAGAAGCAGTATAATTGCAGTCCTTCAGTGAATTTATTGGTGGATTGTCCATCTTGGTGGATTAGTGCAGTCACTGCTATGTCTGAGTTGGCATCAGCTGCCTGTGGTCTGCTGCAGGAGTTAGAGGTGGTCTCATGTATGAGCATTACAGACAGAATGGCATCATTTTTTTTTGAATACTTGTTGTGCACGAGTATACAAGTATTATATAGAAAACACAAGGATTGTTTTCTAGTATAAGTAAAAAAAATCCAGTTGATTTAGGGATAAATCATTATATGTACCTATGAATGATCAGGGTTTTTTTGTCTTGGTCATATTTTTACTCTTTATATGGTTTCTGTTGCTTTGGTCCATTGCAATAGTTTGCAGTTTTTTCAGCACTATCATCCTACTGGAATAGCATCTTTGTGACATCAAGTTCTGAGAATGTGCATCTACCTCAAAGGGCTTGTGGTGGTCTAATTGGAAAGATAAAAATGCAAGCGTGTTACCCTTTATACAATAACTATGTACAAAACATTGTAAGTTATTAATAAAATATATATTTAGTGCTGTAAGAACTAAATGATTAATGATCCTAAAGTGTGCTTTGCATGAGAGAACAGTCACTGAATAATGTGGAGATGGGGGTGGGAATAGAGGTATTTGCATCAGCATTTCATAGAAGGAGTAGTAAGCCTTTGTGATCATCTTCCAGATTGCTGCAGAAAACAGACAATTTTTAAATTACTGCTGGCAGCAATTGCAAATGAAACCAAATTACTGGTATTCTGCTAGGTCATGAGCTGTCTTCAGGAAAAAAAAAATTGTATTTTTAGGCAAATGAATCATAAGCTTTGTAGGAACACAGTGGTGTTACCATAGGATGTGGGTTTATCAAAAAAGCAGTGGTTCTGGAAAGAGTCTGTGTGTAGCACAGTATAGCCTGAGTTCCCAGTGGGGGAATTTAAAACCACGATAGTCCCTTGATATTGTAGTTTAAGGAAGGAGATATGAAGGCATGGTGTAGTATTTTAACTTGTGGGATAAGTCATAGTGATTGAAGTCATAGTGATTGAAACTGGAAAAAAAAGATGAAATAAAGGGAGAAAAAGGATGCACACTTTTCACAATAGCCATGACCTGCAATTGTAACCTAGAGTTTTGATTAGGTCTGGCATAGAAACTGGCTCCTTCTTCAAAAATCTGCTGTATGAAATGTTAGGCATGGATATCAGATCATGTGTTAGGCCTCAGGTTTTACTTATTTTGGTAAGCTAATTAAATATTCCGTAAGAAGCACTAAAACACTTAAAATAGTTTAGGTATGAACATAACAAAATACCTGCCTAATTAGGAACAAAAAAAAATTAAAATAGCTAGAAAGAAACATCAGAGTAACTTATATATGCTCTGGAAATATGCAGTATTTTATATTAATATAATATGAAAATATAATTATCTCCTGAGAACTCCAGGGAAGTATAAATGGCTACAGTGGAATTCAATTGCATTTGCATCTTAAGTGGTGGACTAGCCTTTCTATGATTCCCTCAATGGCAATGATAGATGATGCCTTTTACAAGGTATTATAAAATCACAAATAAATAGAATAAAATATAGGTGGATAATCAAACTATAAATAGATTAACTATTTAAAATTATTGTAAATAAAAATATATTCTATTGAATACATGGAAAACAGATAGTCTTAAATTGGAAACCTTATTTATTTAAAGGGTCCTCAGAGCACAAATACCTCTGGTGCCTTCTAGGAAAGAAAATACTTAAGTTCCAGGAAATATGAAGAGCTAGTTCTAGAATTTCTAGCTGCTTCCGCTCCTGTGTTTCCAATGTTTCTGCCTTATCCAACATGTATCATCCTTGGTTTAGATGCGAAGATCCATATCCTTCTGTTCAAATTCACTTAAGATAGAAGAATGTGTATTATTTTTTGCTTTAATTCAGACATTACTGAACTTCATAATTAGTCTTAACATGTTGTCATGATTAATGTTACGTGACACGCTTACATGGGTGCAGGCTCTGTTACACAGAACTCACAACAGGGTTTATCTTACATGCTAATCGCAGAATATCCATAGACCTAAATTCCAAATGTCAGTAAAAATTGGTTTAATAACCTATTTAAGGGGATGAATGTTTGACTCTTTGACTCTTCCCCAAATATTAGCCTGTGTATGTACCTTTCAAGCAGCAGCTCAGTCTATGAAACAATGCTCTCCTCCCAAATATTTGCACACCTCAACTAACTAGTACATGGATAGTTTTCTGGAAAAAATGTAATTTTTTTCGTTGGTGATCTTAATTTGATCCTTCCAAATATTATACAGATGTGAAGGAATATATTAATATTCAGAATAGGTGTTCATTGACCTTTAAGATCAGGCAAAACAGAGCCAAAGATTACTCCTGGTGAATTTAAAAACTTGTCAACTCATTTCTCCCAGAGGAAATTATAGGTAGAAAATTTTTACTAAGCTTGTAAATGAGTCCATATTTATTTCCGATAGGGAATGATATGTCTGTTGCTATGACTTTGGATACAAGTAGTAGGGAATTAAAAATAACATCTCCCCTTACCTTGCTTTCCTCTATCAATAGCATATGACAGATGCATGGAAATTAAAATGAAACAGCTCTAGAAGAATAGCAGTCAGAAAAGCAATACCTTCCCACCCAGTGACCTTTACAATTTAAAGGATGAAAAGATACATTATGCACAAACATTTTGTTATCCTCAGGAACAAAGTGCTCGTAACTGAACTCTGGATGGTGCAGCCTGAATACAAATGAGCATCCTAATTGAGCTGGTTTGATCTTTGTTAAACTCTAGCCCGAGTCAATAATATACTGTTACTGAAAGAAGCGGTCCTCTCATTAGAGGTGGCATAGCATGACAGAGAGTATCCCACCGTGGCATCTATTCTGTCATCGATTATGCACTGCTAATCAGTGAACCGTGGCATTAAAATCAAAGGTCTCCCTTCTGCTGTCAGCTTCTTGTTTGCCAGGTTCTTTGAGGTTCATTTCTTGAGCAAAATCAGATTTTGACCGAGAGAAAACACAATCTCATGCTCGCTCTCTTCTGTTGGATTTTGTTTCTTTTGGGCCTTTTTTGGTTTTTTTTGTTTGTTTTGATTTATATTTTTTTTTGGTTGATTGGTTTTCTTGTTTTTTCACTTTTTTTCTGCTTGGCATTCTTATTTCAGGGTTTTTGTTTGGTTTTCCTGTTTTAGTTTTGTTCTTTTTTTTGTAGGAGGGGTTATTAGGAGAACAATGAAAAAATAAGTCACAAGTGATGAATATTAAAGTGGTGTTGCTTGATATAGCACAGGAGGACATGAAAGTTATAAGACTATAAAAATCATTGTAGAAAAAATATTTTCTTTGATGTGATCAGGAGTGGGAGAAGAAGAAAACTTACACTTTTTTTCGTACTATGCACTTAAAAAAATCCTTATTCCTTCTTCAAAACGCTGCATTAGAAATTTCTTTCAAATGGGAAACTGGCTGCTTTTGTGTGAAAAATGCAGGTAACAGTTCTGACTGTAAGCTGAAAACTGAGATATTTAGGAAGTCATATTCCTTGTAGTCATTGAGAAGGCAATGTTTGTGACCTTCTTCTTGCTAAAACATATGACACCAAGGTGTTCTGGTTTGCATCTGCTGACTTGACTTCTGTTGTGTAAAATCCCCGTTTATAAGGCATGGTTGTGACCGTAGACCCCTCTACCAGAGATCTGTTTTCCACCACATCTAGCAGAAGTTACTAAGTGATAGAGAGGTGCTTGAAGTGTCTCCCCTGAAGTACTGAAGAGAGAGAAAGGGATACTGGTACATTTTTTTTTTCTTTTATGCCACTCTTTGATTGATTGTCTAGCTACCTTTAGGGTGCTGTGTGTGTTTAGTTGCTTACTTGATCTTTGGGAATAGGAAAACTGACTGGTTGAAATGCCTCATGCAAATAGAGTATTTTATGAAGTTTAGAAGTGTTTGCATTTTGTTTCTTTTTTTTTTTTTTAAATTATTTTCCATATATTATGTGGTGCTAATAAAATAGTCTATGTAAGTTTTTGCAAAAAAACTGCGTCTGATAGGCTTTTTATTCCTTTCCTCTTTAGTTATTTATAAGGCAAAGTAAATAAACTTAATATTCCTCCTCCCTTCCTTTCATAACCTGTAGAGATGTGCTCTGCTGATCAACTTCTGCATCTTACACCTCTCATGTCTCTGATTTGCTGGGGACTGTGATGTTGCTTATGTATAAATAACATGCATGATCATTTGGCAGAGACTGGAATTTTGGATTAAAGCAGGCTTATAAATGCAGGTTTGTTATCAACAGACAACACATTTTAAAAGGTAATGGTGTGCCAAATCAGAACACAGTTTTAATTTAAATAAACCATATAAAGAGTTCTGACGTGTTAATTCAAATTTGAAATGAAGCTCCAGTACTTGAGCAGCTTCTTATAACAAGCAAATTCAGTGTTTCTAGAGGATATCTTACTTTGGACTACAACTGAAATTAGGCCACATGCTTTACTTCCTCTCTACCTCCAATAAATGTTGCAGCAATGAATGGGAGTAATGTAAACTGTGGGGTTTTGTTCTGGTTTTCTATGCTGAATTTTGTACTGTGTAACTGAAAAAGGCATTTTTTGCTTATCAGAGTTTGGAGCATGGATGACTTCTTGGCTCAAATACTCTAATAAGAACAGAAGATTCTGAAATCAGAAGTTCTTCACGTGAAATTTTCAAGTTGCCTGCTTTGGTTTTAGCGTGTTTCCTAAAATATACTGTCCTTTTTTAGCAAATATTTACTTGCTTAAACTTAGTAAGAATCTTATTAAATCTGGTTAGCGTTTCTACTACATACTGTGTAGATTAAACCTTCATCCTGGTCATGCTTTATTGCTCTGAGTTGCAATGCTCGTAGAAGTTATCAAACTACAAAGGAAGTGTACTATACCTTAATAAGATACTGTTTTGTTTTTTACAGGTTTGGACTGTAATTATACTTAAAATCAAGCTGAATTTTAATCTCATTTACTTTTCAACCTGGTTGGTTTGTAGCGTTCCAGTTCAGCCTTGTTTTCTCCCTTTGTTTGAAGGCTTGTTTGCAGTATAAAAGTGGAATTAGCTCATTCTTCTGTGGATGCAGTGATTAAAATACTGTGTATTATCACTGTCACAGGTAGTTCAGGGTGAATTAAATGGAATTGGCTCTTTTGTGTGGTGAGTTTCTGATTTTGAATTAAAGTGTTTGAATTCTCCTTGTCGCAGATGGTAGGCTGCGTGTCTTGGCTCACGATAAATGTATGTACTGGACTGGGGCATCAGTATTTTTGATAAGAATGCTATGGGCTTTTATCCTAAAAACCCTTTTCCATACTTGCCTTTGGCAACCTCTTATGTGTAAAATGTCTTCAGACCTTGTGAAAATACCCCATTTTGCTGATGCAAACTCTGGTATTAAAGAGACTCTTCTGTCCAACTTCCACCTTTTTTTCTTCTGTGTTCAATTTTATTTAAATAAGTTCTGAAATGTAGTGTTTAGCTTCCTCAGACAAGCAACTGTGATTTTTCCACTTTTGCCATTATGAACTTTGATTTCTGTTGAGAAACAGTTCATCAGTAACATGAAATGTCATTACCAGTACAAGGATGGATATATTTCTGTAATTTGGAAAGTAAGTGGAGCTTTGCTTGTTCTGCCAAAGCTGTTTATTGATGACTACAGGGGTTAGGAATTAGTAGTGTAAGTCTACCAAAAGACAGGCCATTTCTAAGTGTCCCATGTTCAGGCACAATTATGATTTGAGTAAATGTGCAGATGCACTTCTCTAAGGACAATGCCCCTGTACAGCCTTGATGGTTGAAGAATACCCAAGTATTCTGGTTTGGAGCAATTTCTCTTGTGGTACTATAAATTATAAATGCTCTGACAAGGATATCTTGTTGCTTGGTGTGTAGGTGTAAAGGGTGTTGTACTCTGTCATACAAAACTTAAAGCACCTGATATGCCTGTTTGTTGTGAACTAGGTATGTTAGAAAGGAAAGTAATTAAAGAAAGGGTTGTTTAAACATTTTCTTCAAAAAGACCCTAATATTTTGTTGTTGTTGTTGAATTACAGATAAGTTACAAACAGTTCTTTGATTAAAGAACTACTTAGGGACTTCTAACAAAATTAAGGATTTGGATTTTTGTTGATTAAGATTTCCTTTCACTGCTAAAATAGAGATAACCGAGATGAATTAGCAGGTGAATTACAGCAAAACAGACAACTAGTAGATGCATTAAAAAAAGGTATATCTAGAAAGAACAAAAATTTTTTTCATTGCCCATTGAAAACCAAAGACATGACAGAAAAATTATTAAAAAGAAAAAGGTGAAGGGGATTTGAAGAGTGTTGTGGACTTCTTCGCTTTCTGGCACTCATTTCCTATTAAAAGTGACAGAGCTGTAAATACAACGTATTTCTCTGTTTGATGAAGAGAATAGTTTTTTAAGATAGTGTAAAGGCAAACTAGAACATGCTGATTTCAAAGTGTTTTGATACCGGTGTGCAAGGTTTCAAGTTATTTATTCTTCCTTTCTGTGTTTCCATTTGCAACCATCATTTTGGTTCTGATGGGGTTATGGCTGGTTAAGACAGAGCTCTAGCTTTGATTACAAGAGTTACATGGTCCGAGTTTCTGTCTTGATGTGCTTTGCTTTTTAAAATATCAGAGTAACACTAATATTTGTATGTTGGCACTCTTGAGCTTATGACATTCCTTGGTTAATTCTTAGCTCTTGCTCTTAATAGTCCCAATGGCCTCTCACTTTCTGAAACCCCCCTATTGATTTCATCAAAGCAAAACAAACATTTGTTTACCTTAAATAAATAAGTAAAACTATTGGCTCTTACGGAACACAGAGATTTATGGACCTATCAAAGTACATTTATTAAGTCTTTTTCTTATGACTGTAACTTATTTCCACTGAGGTTCTCCTATTTTGTTCATTCATATCATGTGTTTCTTTCACTAAAATGTATCTACTTCTCTTTGCTCCTTAACCAGTTTTGTGTCTTTGCTTTCTATTCTAGTTTAAGTCCATATCTCATTATTTATTTTATTATGATTCTTCTCACCCCTTTCTTCCTGAACTCTTGTACTCCCATCTGATACACTCCTGGTGATTATTTTGCTAATAACCACTTTTGTATGATTTCTAAACCTTTCAGTCCAGCTTTCTAGGACAGAGTTTAAAACAAACGCTGTTTCCATTTTGCATTTCATCTGTAACTGTTTACATTGATCTTCTCTTCTGGACTTAATCAACAATTCGTTGTTTTGTGATGGGTGGTTTTTTCCTTTTTTTTTTTATTTTTTTTCCAACAGTATCCTAAGAATCACTTTCCACATAGATGTTGGTACAGAGATCGTGGAACAAAGCAAACAGTTTCATACTCATCTTGCTCATGCTCCCTCAAACATTTTTTAAATTCTTCTTTTGACCTTACCTCTTTCATACTAATTGTCGGTTTTCACTATTATGTATTTCACTATTATCTTTCCTTGGCTTTGAACAAGCAGTGTCACTAGAGGGAGCTTTTACCGATCATATATATGTGTGTGCTGTCGAGGGCAAAAAGGGTGAAAACTAGTTTTTACAGCTGCCTGTAATGAACCATGAGCACAAAACATAGACAAATTATCAGCGATTTATGTCTCTTTGAAATTTTATTTTTGATTTATGGAAGGTAATGAGTTGGGGAGAAAGCTCTGGCTTTCAAACAGTACAGTAAGTTCTTGTAGCTCTTGATAAAGTGGGGTCTTTTTTTCTCTCTCTCTTGCAGTCTTATCTTTTTTCCTTTTATCTGTTATGTTACTTCTATAATTCTTGTTGGTAGATTCCTAGTTGATAATACTTTATCCATATCAACCTTTTTCCATATCTTACGAGAGACAAAGTTTTTCATTTTCTAGTCATTTTTATTTCTCACTTCTTTAGAAAATTATCATGGTGAAGCTCAACTATGTGTCTTGTGAGTCTAGAGCCCTTCAGGTCCTCTAAGGTCAACAAGACAATATTGAGGCTTAATTCTGTCATAACTATGAGGAAAAATTGTCCAACTGGGAAATCTGTTGCAGTTTAACTCACTTGCAATTATGTCTTGCTGGTCTCTTCTGTGTCCTGTCCACAGAGAACATGAATTTTAATGCCTAGTTGATTTGAGTTCTGTGGTTTGCTAATGCAAATGATATCAGCAGATATTTTATCACATAGGGTATCCCTGGTAGTAATGTAGTGAACATCCTAGGATAGTTAGTTACTACTTTGGAAGTTTTAACCTTGTTGGTGCTATCTAACCCCTATGGACAGACATTTTTCTGTCTAACTTCTCTTACTTATTCAATGATTTGCTTTTGCTCTGCTTGCATGGGTACTAGCTGTGACAAAACCATGCCTTTATAGTGTTGAAACAAGATAGTAATTTCACAAGAATTAATAAATATGAATTATTTAGTGCTTTTAAACTTAGAGGCTATATTAATGGCAATATTCTGAGCTAATTAGTTCAATTATTGGTGGTCTTTTTCCTGCTTACACCTCATCTGCCTTCCATTTTCCCCTCACATAGAAGTAATTTTCCTTTTATCCAAAGGCAAGTATAACAATCTCTCATAAAGACTGACCAGAACCAAAAACAAGGATGATAGTGAACTAGTTGCTTTGTAATCATGCCTGAAAACTGCAGTATTGGCACTAGGCTCAAATCTGCCCTTATTACTCTTGTTCAGATAAACTGCTGTCTTCCCCTGAAGTCAATTATGATTCTTTGGTATCATAGTCAGAACTCGACTCTCTTTGTGCTCAACTTTTTCAGTATGGCTGCAGAGAGAGAGCACTTTTCCAAACCTACAGCATTTCCATTCATGAACTTTGATCGCTGTCAGCTTCCAGACTATCTGGCTCTCCTACAACAGGGAAATATCTACAAGTGTTTTCCTTGTGCAGTCACTGAGCAGGTGGTGTGTTTCTGTGAGGCACCTGTTGAGGCAAAGCGTTTCCTCTTGATGAAATGAAAGCATAAAAGTTGGACTGTCTCATCTTTTATTGTAACTTGGAATTTCTATGTGAAATGCTGCACGAAATCTGTGTCTTGGTCAATATGCTATCACATTTGGGCACAGAAGGAAATTGATTGCTGAAGACTGATTTACCGCAGTTGAAACTGCAAACCCAAGCTCTAATTTTTTTCTTGTAAAACAGTGTGTGCAGCCAGCACTATCACTCAAAAGGCCATAGGTAATAATGATGTCTCTTTATACATTTTTATACGTATATTTAAATTATTTTATGAACACAAGTGCGCTGTGTTCTTGGCATTCATTCTAAGGTTGCAATTAGTATCATGCAATTATTGCCATTGTTTCGGTGCTAAGAAATGGGAGCATAGGCTGTGAACCTGGGACCTAAAAATGGTATTTCATGCATAATATTCATATTGCTCATTCTATAAATAATACAAAATACTTTATCAACTATTCAGATGTGACCATACTATGTTACCATCCTCTTATTTGAATCGAGGTATTAGCTATGTTCCTTAGTTACTTAGCAAACATTTTTCCCTAAATCTTTGCCTGTGTAAAGTTCTGAAGGTCAGTCTTCTGCTATTTTCCTGATGCCCTTTTTTCATCTGTTCTTGATAATACTAATACGTGACAATTCTAGAAGCATGAGGATTATTTAATAAGTCTTCATTTGTGACTTTTGAGCTTAAAATATCGCATTATGGGCCTAAAAATTGAAGATAATTTTGGGAATTTTTGCCTAAGTTATGCCAAAATTTTGTGTTCCTTGGACAACATATGAAAACAAACTTGAGAATAACTGTTCTCCTTTTCATAAATCAGTGTTACGTGTGGCTACATTTATAGTAACACGTCAGTGTTCCTTTTTTATGTATTTTCTGAGCTGATATTTTTTCCCTCTTTGATTGCAAGCCATCCTAAGACGTCCACAAGGTGGACCATAAAATGCACTGCAAGTTTTACTACTTTTACATAAATGCTTATTGCAAACCTAATTTTTCTGTTTAATAACAGAAATGGAAGAGAAAACTGCAAACTTTGGCTTATAAAAATTGAGAATCAGAATTACACTGTCCAATTTGGGATCCTCTTCATTTTTCTTCTCAACAGTTTACTTGGGCACATGGGCAGAATTAAAAGCACCTATGTGCATGTGCTTCCAGTGTATTTTGTCAGCCAAACTGAAAGAAGATGCATGGATGCTGCTAAAGGCTCATTAATCAAACAGATGTAGTTGCAGTAATTATGAAACCTCCCTATTAAGCAGAAGCAGTAAGTCATTAAAATATCTTCACCGTCCTTTTGGCTAAGATCAAGCATAGAGTATCTTCTCATTAGGATAATGGATTTCAATAAAATGATATTCCATCGCTCTCCATAAGGGATCAAAATGAAACTTTTTGGTTAACTGAAATCACTTAATCATTCATTTCATCTTCCTCCAGTCTCGTTCATTCATTTATAAGAGAAAATTAATTCTTCAGAAAATCAGTCTACTATCCTGGCAAACTGTATTGAACATAAAAGTTAACTTTGTAAATTAAATTAAGGGTGACTTAATGAAATTTATCCTGAAAATAAAGTGAACAGAAACAATAAGTATTTGATTTTTACTTTTTCTTTCTTTTTTTTTTTTTTTTTAAATTCAGGAAGCTATTAATACATACAATTTCAGATTTTTTTTTTAAATTTCAGGAGATTTTTTTAGAAGAAACCTGGAAGTTCATGACATGAATCAGTTTAACCTTTTTTCATTTTCTTTTTAATTTGAATTTAATTTATACTGATTATTTTGTATTTGTTTTCAGCACCTTTTCACTTTGTTGTTCTGTGAACTGAAAATCCTAATTATATATTATTAGACATATCACTTATGATTCAGAAGTGGGAGAGAAAAAAAAATAAGCTTGAAAGGTACCACTTTAATTGACGTATGATCTTATAAATTTTATTATAACATATTTTCTTTATCCTGACTAGATGTTCTTCATTCATGGTTGGATGATGATCTTTATTTTACTACTTCTTACCCAGAATTATTCTGTGTATTCTCATCTTTAAAGGACAAGGCACAGTGTCTTCAGTGCTTTTGAGGTTTGATGGAAACTTTCAAATCTTGTTAGAGGTCTAAATATAAGCCAAATTATCACTGTGTTTATGATGATTAACAGCACAGAATGTTTAAAGTTTCCTGCACACTTCTGAATACGTAGATGTGAAGATAAAACATGCTGCTTAGATCAAAGTATGTCGTTGCTGCTGATGCGTGTATGCCAGCAGTGGCGATTGAAAATGGTTGCTTGAGATGTGGAACAGTGTATGAATTTTGGATAGTTATCATGCTTACTATGAAAAGTTGACACTACAAGTTGCCATAGGAATTAATAGTGAACACTCCAATTCAGCCATTGGTTTTGGCAAATGGTGTTGGATATTGAATTTGCATCCCAAGCTCAAACTGCAAGATTTGATGTGTAAAAGTAGGCAAGTTAAAAGATGTTCATAGCTTCCCAGTGGTGTCTTTCCTCTCCTGACAGAGGATTTAGGAAACTCTTCTGGGCTCGTTAGAGGGGAACTGAGCTAAGCTCAAATCTTTTCAGTGTTCTTTGTTTACTTTAAGTGAACACCATTACACTGTTCTTTGTGTCGTTTCCCATATCTTTCATAGAGGAGGAAGGATGTCTGAATCCTGGGATCATTGAATGGTTTGGGTTGGAAGGGACCTTAATGATCACCAGCTCCAGTCCTCTGCCATGGGCAGGGACACTTTCCAGTAGATCCCTGTGTTTCATTTCAGTGGTACCTCAAGAGGTTGTGTCAAGGATAGATGAAAACTGGGACCTTCACAGCTTTTTTTTCTGGGTGTGAATATTATACTGAGGACAGGGAGTTAAAACTTTTACTTCAAGTTTTAGCTGTGTAGAATGCAACTTACAAATCATGTTGGTCTTTAGTTTTCCTCAAATGGATCTGAAAAAAAAAAAAAACCAAACAAAAAAAAACCCAACAAAAAACCCAAACAAACCACAAAACCAACAAAACCAAAACAAACAAATAAAAAACCACCAAACATTTACAGCTTTGGGAGTATATCCAGTCAACATCTTTGGTGTGAACTTGTGTGGGGTCTTTGACTAGCCATGCACACAGCTCTCTGATATCTGATTAGTAGTGTAATGGGTAATTACCTCATGGGCAAAACATTTGTGACCAGGGAAACTGAATTTATATTATTACCAATTAAAATAGAGTTGGATGTTGCAAAACAAATGCAAAAAAACAAACCAAACAATGTAAAACATCTTCTCCCTGACTTCAAACCCTTTCTTTTTGCAAAGCTTAACTTCACTCTTGACTCCTTTATCTCCCCCTTGACCAGCACAGGAGGGTGGGGAATGGGGGCCTGTTGTTCTCTCTGCTGGTCCTGGCCTCTCACTCCATTCCCCTACTCCAGCATGGGCTCCTCTTCATAGGCCACAACTCCCTTGGGTAAAATCCATGTGCTCCAGTGAGGGCTCTCCAAAGAAATCTGGTGGCTTCAGCCCTTCCTGCCCCTCTTCCTTCTCTCCCCTTGGGGCTTGCAGGGCCATTTCTCACCCTTTTCGCCTCGTCCTTCTCTTCTGGGCAGTGTTCTGCCAGTGGTTTTCTGGCCATAGAGGCAGCAGACCCCTGCCAAGACCCGGGCAACTGCAGCTGGTACCACCCTGAAGTTGTACAGGTGATCTTACGTTTGCCATATATATGTGTGTATACGGACTTCAGATGTATTTACAGGAGGCATCCTTTACTTTGAACATAAATGGGAGTTTGTTCTCCAGGCAAAGGTAGCAAACTGTAGCGTTAGGAACTTAATATTCAAATAGCTGATTAAAATCGAAGGGAATGGGCTATTATTGTTACACCTCCGTTTTTCAGATATGCTAATTTAACTGTACTGTGTTCCTTGGATGACATGTTAAACGTGTGGTAATAATAAGGTTTTACCAGGCATAATTATCAAGTACTCTTGGTCTTAAAAATGCCTCAGTTGTACCCGTGCATGATAAAAAGGATACAGTAATAGACAATGCTGTTGTCAATGCTATTTGCATTTGATAATTAGAAAAACCCAACAATTTGTATTCAAAAATGTTATTTGAACTATAGGATAAGCTGGACAGCTCAGGCTGTTGTAAAACATATTGGCTTGGCTTTCCATAGAACATTAAAATAAAGTAGGTCTGAATATAACACTTGGGCCATTGTAAATGACACTTGCTGGTTTTTTTTGGTTTAAAAAAAAAAAAAAAAGGCAAACTAAAACCAAGCTCCTTTGGGATCATGTGAACCTACCTGGAATTGTAATAGGTAGTCTTCATAATGAAAGAGGATACTGGTCACTAACCCTCAACTTGATTAAGCCCTTTTTAAAGTTGTTTGGATCCGTAATAAGTTCAGAACTGGTTTTCATACTTGACTTTTTTTTTTTCCTCATCTGTTTCTAACCAAAGCTTTCTTCCTCTTGTCCCATTAATGTACCAGATGAGCAATAAAGATATAAGCTGTTTTGCTACAGATGGCAAAAAGCAAGTGAATTTTTCCTGGGGCAGTGCAAAGGCTGGATGTAGGAAAAGTGCAGCACCATCTTTCCATTAGTTCTTTTCAATCTTTGCTGGTATGACAGAACCATTGAGATCTGAATCGTCAACACTGATCGATACAGGCAATCCATGTTGTTTGACTTGCACCTTATAGTCTGGTCAGAAATTATTTTTCATTTAAGTAGCTCTTTGGAAATGTTGATACTGTCTGGATTTTTAGTACAGGACAACACAGAGTTTTGCTTTGGAGGAGAGAGGAGCAGGGAAAGAAGAAAAAATTATTTTATCATGGTGATATATTTTGATATATGTTAGGAACCTATTATATGGTACATCTCCTGTGATGTTCTTAAGGCAGAGAAGCTTATGAGAGAGCCTTTTCCCACAGTAGAACTGCTTCAAGAGAGGAAATACAACCAGAAAGTCTAAACTGAGCATGGATCTCAAAATATCTTTCAATGCATCTTGTATTTATCACAACGTTTTATTTAAAATCATGACTTGCTCAGGTATTCTGTGAAATATCAGTGGGTCTTGTGCCTTTTTGGCTGAATGTCAACCTATTAACACAAAACCTAGACAACACTATATAATAATTGCTTGTTGTGATTTTCTCCCTTATGCCCCCTTCAAGCCAAATGATAAAAATCCTTCATGCGTGCTAGATGTGTAACTGCTTTTTCCTCCTTAAAAAATAAAAGAAAAAGTACCAAATAAGAAGCAGAACACATGGCAACTTGCTTTGTAAAATTCTACCTACAGCTGGGTCCCACATCACTTACTAATATTCCTTCTTTTTAAAAAAATCTGAGCTATTCTAAAATTTTAATATGTACTTTCCTTGTAAGTGCCATGGTTTATGCACTTGAACCAAACTTAAGGTTATCTGCTTGTGCAGTTGTTTGATATTACTTCTCATGCTAAGGATTAGTAAAGGCTGACATAGGCTTTCCTATGGAACCTCATTCCCTGTTAAAAAAAGAGCACAGAAGGACCTTTAACACTGCAACTCTGTATCTTCTCCTAATAATGAGATATATATAGATATATATATAATCTTCTCCCACCCCTCCAAGATTTTATTGTCTCAACTGAATGTAGAACTAACATCTAGAGTCTGGGCACACCATGTTATGTGGAATTAAAAACTGCTTGGCATCTCAAAAACGAAGATTGCACTTCTGACTGATATTTCTCACTTTAGCTATCCTCAGTTAGAAAAGACTTGACCTGTCATTCATACACTTTTTTAAAAAAACTTTTGCAGTTTTCTTCTGGTAAGATTAATTAACTTAGTTGATACATTGACTTTACTCTGAAATTTTACTCCTTCTATAGAGCCAGGGATCCAAGCTGATTGGTGAGGAGTTTGCTTGTGATACTGGTTGCCCTGCCCTGTGTCAGAAAAGAAGTCCTATAAATACTTTACAACTGTGAGTCAAACATTCTCATCTGCCTATCTTGTAAGTCTGTCATAAAGAAAAATACTCCATTCAGCTTCAGATATGCAAATTTTGTGCAAATCTTTTTGTTTGTATCATAAAGGTGTGATATCTTCTTTAGCCCCTAGGGGAAAAAAAATAAGGATTCTCTCTTTAATTAATAAATGCTAGGTACTTCAGACCTTGGGGAATAAGGAATCTGCAAAATGTGTATCCCATGAAGCTGCTGTCCTGAACTGACTTGTACCTTGTGCTGGTGCTTCAGTGTGCTTAAGTATGCCGAACACTTACTGCAATCAACTTGCAGATATTTGTACCAGCATATGAAAATGCTTGTTAGCCTGCTCTAATTTACATATGATTTTTTTCAAGGTGTTAGTATAAGAAATCTGGGCCTCTAGTGCCAAAATTCACAGCTGTGTTCCATAATTGGTTTGAGTTTACGAGAGAATACTGCGTCTCATGGGCTGGTTGTAGCACAGCTTGCTCTACAATAAAGAAATGAGTTCTGAAATCTAAACTATGTTCACATTTTTCTATTATCAAATGATCTTCAAATTATTTTGTTGTTGTTGTTCTTTTCCTAGCTACAGTTCTGTTCATCACAATTCTGATAAGATTTTTGCCCTATAAAACCTGAAAAAGATATCACCATAATTTGTAAGCTTATCTTCTGTTTTTGGAAAATCAAATCAAGGCCAACATGATCATAAACATGCCACATAAACTGTACATTAGTGCAAGCACAAAAATATGTCTTTCCCCTGCAAAAATACCTTTTCAGGATGTTTCCTTGGTGCTTTTGTCAATGTATTATGATGATTTGTTTTTTGTGGTCACTTGATATTTTGAGAAAGAGTGCTTTTTACCAGAAGAGTTCGCAAAATACAATCAGAGCTAATCCTCCCATGCATCACTGTGAGGAACTGAGAAAACATTCCTTTTATACTTAGTTGGAAGGGAAAATAAAGCTTTAAGTGGAAGAGGCAGGAAACCCCTTATTTGTCTATTCCTCTCAGGATAAAAGTAGTCTGTCAGTATAATATGTTTAAATTCATAGATCACACTCCTTTTGGTCTTTGCTTCTATCATCACTTCTACCAGTAGGCAACTAATAAGCAGCAGACTAATAGCTTCTGCTATAAATGACATGTTTTCTCCAAAGGGGATATGCAGGTAAACAACAATGCGCAAACTTGAGATTAATAATGCCTTTGAACAAAACCCTGAGTTTAGGCTTAAGTGATGTTTACTTCCTCCTGTGTAAATTAAGAAACAAGGTTTTGCTGCTTTTTGCATTCACTGTTAGTTTCTACTTTTTTCTCATCCAACCAAATGTGCAATGTGCTTTCTTTGCTTCATGGTATTAAATGTTATTGTCTGCCTGTTAGAAACAGTTTCGTCCCTAGCCATTATAGGGAAAGTCAAGTCTTCTAGTATGGCCTTCAGACAGGAATCTGCAGCTTTTGCTCTGAATTCGGGTTTTTTTGAGACTTTTGTCAAGCATCTCAGACAAATGTAAGTAGTTAGATAACAGCATGAGATAAAGTATTTTGAACAACCCTCATTTTGTGAAACAATTCGATATTCATTCTACACACCAAGTTTAAAATATCTGGGTTTTTTTCTGTAGCTATATTATATTATTTTGAGAATTAACATTTGGCCTTCTGTGTGCATGCTTTTATGGTGAAGTGTCCACTAATTTTAAAGTCCCTCATTGTTTGTTTTGGTGTTGCTTAAACTAGGTAAAACCTGGATTAACATCCCTAGACTCAGAAGGATTATGTTGATATAAAACTTGTAAAAGTAAAGGGAACATTAAAATAAGTAGCAGCATGAGGAAAAAAGTACATATTATGTTTTTGTTAAGGATAAAAGCTTAAATTTAGAGATGGAAGCCTGCTAAAACGATGATGAAAAATTAAGCTGACTGATAAAAATCTTGTTGTTATGCATTAGTGTCTTATCCCTAGGTCCTGAAAAACTAACAAATAACCCCCACAAAACCAAACAATCCACCTCCACGAAAAAACCCAAACAAAACCACCCCCTCCCCACCTAATAAACAAAAGATACTTGATATAAAGTTGACTGAGGAAAAACATAGTCAAGGTAACTTGCAAGTGTATTTTAATTTAAATAAGACATGACAAGAAAAATTGTGAAGAATTCCAATATTCTTTTCCTTTACCACTTTGGGTTCCTGTGCTCTCTGCTCTGAAATTTTGACTCCAGGCTTTTCCATACTTAGATAAGTACCAGGCTGTGAAAAATCATACCTACCTGTGAAGATACTTAAGATGGAGCTTTGTTTGCTGTAAAATCTTTTAAAATGCTCAGGTATTTTCAGCAGTGAAGAGGTGAAGAAGTATGTTTGTGTGTCAGAAGGTTAAATACTGAAGAGGCACCTGAGGACTGGATATGCAAAAATATGGAAATATTCATGAGTTTTACTTTGCATAGGGTTGATGGTCTATTATTGCTTGTGCACTAAGGACAATTTAATGAAAGCCCAAGTATACAACCAGACTGACTGACATTCAATTATTCCTGATGCCATTGACCTGAGTAGTTGAGGTGTTTTTCAAATGAGCAAAAAAAGCAGGTTTCTTATATGATTCTGAGTTTCATAGCGTGCAAAACACTTTACAAATGTGTTCAGAGAAGATACAGTAGCAAGAGCGGGAACGTTTGCCAAATTGTCAGTGGACTATGCAAGGTTCTGCAGGCTCTAAAGTAAAGGCAATCCAGATACGCTGTTGTTTTAAATTGATGCAAAAATAACCTCTGTCCACTCTCCTCTGATAAAAAGACCCCAAACCAAATCACAACCAACAGCTAACACTGGTTGCCTTAGTAACCTCACTGCAGCTATAGCTTAGACACTATAAAAAGAAAATATTTTTTAAATAATTTAAAATGGCATTTTACTAAACAATAAAATAAGCAACACATTTAATTATAAGTTCCTTTCCATATGTAAAACACTAAAGAAAATATCTGTTTTCATAAATATGGAATTTAAATAATGACACTTTTCTGAAAAGTTGAGTTACACAAGTTTTGGGTTCAGTTTTATATTTTTCCTTTGTGAAGTGTTGCAATTTTGATAAATTTTAATTTCAAGAGGCTGCTTAATTAAAAAAATCTTAATATCTCTGGGTAAATTGCAGATCACAAGTACTGATGTTTATTTTAAACCTCTTCTCATTTTCAGTGGTTAAGGACAGAAGTATAGAGAGTAGTGTGGATTATGTTGTATGTCACTTGATGGCAATGTATCCAGAAATATCTGATAGTAGTCATTGCACATCTATAAAATTGTTTTAATATTTTATTCCAGGAGTGCTTTAAAAAGTTGATTAAAAATTCCTCAAGCTAAGAAAGTCTTCTTACGTATTAGTAACCTGGTCCTTGGGTTGAATAGGACACTATTTTATAAAATTAGTCAAAATACATAGCCATACTATGATCTTTCAGAATAATAAGTCATTGGTTACTCTTAAAACTGGTCAAGAGGTATTGGAAATAAAATTCAGGTAACAACTTGAGATTCAGGTAAGATTCAGGAAAATCTTGCAAGTACGTTTTGTCTCTGGGCATCCAAATGTACTTTTTGAAATGGCCCTGGTAACACATCCAGAGACGAATTCCTGAATCAGAACTGGAACAAAGAAACAAAGGCCTTTCCTCTTTTGTGAGCAAAATAACTGCCATAAAATAACATTCCCCAAAATTTACTCTTTTCCTTAGAGAGATCTAGAGAAAAGCTTGAAATAAACCTCAAAAGAAGTAATTTTGATCACTAAGGGTTGTGTGAAGACCACCTTGGATGAGGAGCAAAAAATAACTGCTACATTTTTTTTTTCCTTTTCAGCTGTAGTCAACCTTTTGAGAAACACTGTATTGTGGTAGGCAACTTGAAGTGGAATATGAAACATCCCAGGTGATCAATATGAGCCACTCTATAATCTTTTAAGATTACAGCTGAGCTTCAGGGATACAAAAAAATCTTCAGTTACACTTGAGCTTATTTGCCTATGAAGCCGAATGTGAACTTGGCTTTCTAGCAGAGTGTCAAGATTGTCCTGTGAAGTGTCAGTCATGTGGGGAAGCAGCAGACTCCTGCGATACGGAGAAGCGGTGGGACAGGAGAAAGCGAAAAATCAAACTTCTAATCTACCAATCATCATCCCTATCTAGTAGATAAAGCAGTCCAAGAAACATGCCGAGGAGCAAAGTTAGATTTTTACCTTGAGAGAGAAAAAGTACCATTATATGGCGTTTTTTTTTTTTTTTTTAAACTGTCTTCCAAGCCAAGAAAAAGCAGTAGAACATGCATAAGACAAAAGAGGTTGGTTGGTTGAACCATCCCAAGTGTAACAAAGGCTAATACTTCCTTGCCAGGTGTATTTCCTTTCCCCATATGAGGAGGAGATCTTTGGTAAACTTATCACTGATTCCTTGCTGACTTAAGAATCTGAATCATGAGGTATATCCTCCCTGGTTTTTTCCAGCCATTGCCCTGAGTGTTGTTTTCACTGAGGACCCTTCTGTGGACTTAGAAAAGGACATTTCCGGGAGTATTCTTGTCATTCATGATCTAAAGTTTGGACAGAGGTGTATCATACTGAGGAACAGGCTTGTGGCACAGGGCCAAGGTTGCGTTTCTTGTCATTGAAATTAACCTGTGACAGGCTGTCCTCAATAACACCTGCTTCTAATCTAGATTTTTGAAGGGGTTTTCATTGACAATGAGCTGCTTTGAAGTATCTCTGACTTTTTGGTTAGCATCACTTTAAAAGTTCATTTGAAACAGCGCATGAAAAGTTCTATCTACTTATGCTTGTTTATTCCTACTCTTTGGGGGGGACACAGTCTTGTGAATTGAATTTGGTGGATTCTGGCATTCATTTCAGATTACAAAACCTGCCTGTGCAATATGAAAAGTAAGCCTGTCTCAGCATACTAAAACACTGCAGTCCAAACCAGCCACATTAATATTCTTATTGGCTGTCCTTGGAGATGTGCCAATTCCCATATGTATTTATCCACATTCTAGAGTGCCCTTACAATCTCATGACTGCTTTTCAGAAGTGCTTGGTGGCTTATTCTTTCTTCTCAGTATGCTACAGAGAAATTACATATTCAGACTGGAGGAGAAAAATGTGTTTAGGATAACTAGCATTTACCACACAGTACAAATTAAACCCAGATGATATGATTCTATCCCTTGCTCCCCAACATTTATATTAGAATTCATATTTAAAACACGAGTCTTTTGCATTACAAGAAGAGATTAAAATAGCTTTTAACTTTCCCCCCCCACCCCTATACTTGACAGGCATTCTTGTATAACTAATGAGTTGGATATACTTTTAATTAGTTAAGTTTTTGTAGTTTGTATTTTAAATAAGCTGTTTGTATAGTGTAAAAGAGAAATGGTTAAGGCTTTTTGTTAGAAAGCCAGGGCTTTCTATATTTCCTGGCTAAGATATTTTTGCAATGCTTCTACAGATTGACTCATCTCTTTCATATTCTGCTAGTGATTCATTGGGACTAGTTTGGAATCAGAACACAGCATTGATATTGTAGTCATTTGCCCTTTTGACTCTAATTTGATCAGTTTTCAAATACTTAATTTCTGTCACACACACATGGATCTTTCTTTTAGTAAAGTTGTTATTAGTGGCATGTTTACATCTTAGAACCATCCTCACTACATTGTTATCCTAGATTATCATTTCATATGAAATCTTGAGTGAAGATTTTAATTTAAAACAGGATGATTGAGTTTGTGGATTTGGGGCTTGGTATTTTTTTAAAGATCTATTTGTCCATGCAAGATGGACCATAATGATGTAAAAGCCTTTGTTATTCAAAAGCTGACTTAATAAGTCATGATCACTTATATATGATGAAATCTGTTTATCAGTATCCAAGTATTTTTCTTTTTTAAGATCACTGCTACACAGGTCTCTTTTTACTTTGCTGACAGAATCTTTGCAAGACCTCCTGAGAGGTCCTCTGATGTAGCTTCAAATTATTAATAAAAACCACCTGTGACTATAAACGTACAATGTTCCCACTTCTTAATATTTTTAGAAAAATAGTTGTTAATATGATTTCAAACTTGCTGCTAGATACAAATGTCAAGAAGACACAGATGAACTGCAGATTGTCTTTTTCATCTACTCAGATGGCTTTGATAAAAGATGTCAGCAGCTTTACAGGTGACCTGTTTATTGATCAGGATGCTAGGGATTTGAACAGACTTCTGTGCAGTGAAGCATCAAGGTTTTTTACTCTGCTTTGTCCGTCAAAAATCACTGGCGTAGTGAGGATTAAGCTTTAATAACCTACGGGGTTAAAAAGAGAGTTTGTGTCTATATCGTCTGCTTTGTGCTACAATCAACATCTGTCCTTTCAAAAGTCTTGTTCTCTGTTCCCCAAATAGTTCATGGACTAACTAAGTGGGAATTAAAGCAATTGCAGGCCAAGTAGGAGACAGCCCGTTTTTAGTTTATCCAGATGGTTAGACTATAAAAATAAGCTATAAATAGACTGTAAAACACGAAAGGCCACATACCCCTTTCCTGGTTCTATTGAGCATGAACACCAGAAATATGAGACGCTGCACTTGAAAGGACAAGAGATCCATCTCACTTGCTACCTGGTTTCCAACAGCCAGCTGCCTGAGAAAACAGGAAAGAACAGAGCAAGTGCACAGCACTCTTTTGCTTCAATGATCTTTAAGTCTTGAGGAGTTAACAGATTGTGGATTGCAGATGTTTTGTATTTGTATTTAATGACATTAGGTGACCTTCCTTCCATTGATCTAATTAATTGTATCTCAAGGAAACTTGTTTCTGATGGACATATACTGTTATTTCCCTCTCAACAGGGAAGTCAGAGTAGCAAATGTCATCATATTTATGACAAAGCCAGCAGCTCTTCTGATCTAAACAGAGTAGGGTGGAAGAGAATTGTCTTTTTGCTTCAGAAAGTTAACATTTAAATGGACCTAAGCTGGCTTGGATGTTAATATATCACTGAGAAAAATGGTATGGAGGAGAGTTTATTTCTTTGCTGCTGCGATGCTGACAGGAAAGTGTGCTCTGTAATTGATTAACAGGGCACAGTGCACTGACTTATATGGGAAAGCTATTACATCTCAGTAACAGGAAGGTATATATGATTCTGACTTTAGTAAGTAAAAAATTGGATTCCACAGGAAATAACTAAAACTGCTGAAAGAACCAAAGGTTCCCAAGGATTTTTTTTTTTTCTCTTAAATCTGTGGCATAACAGTATTTCATGTTCTGAAGGAAGTTTAAATAGTGCAATATATTTAGTGGAACTTTTATATAGGGCTAGAAATACTAGCTTATGTAAGCAGTCTTTTAACTTTTGTTCTATTGCACCTAAAGTCATGAGTTATTAAGGAGATGTAATATCTTTTTTAAGTCTATCCATTTGAAATATAATCCTTTCCTATAATTCATACCCATTTATGGAGGATTTCCTATATTTTTAAGGCATAAATGAGCAGGCAAGATTGGGAGGTTTGCTTTTTTAAAAAGTGAGTTTGTTTTGTTTGGGTTTTTTGTTTGCTTGTTGTTGTTTGTTGTTTTTTTTAAAACTTATTATTTGGTGTCCCAATCAGGCATAGGAAAGGATTACAGTTTTGAACAACAGTGAAGGAAAACTATATCAACTATGTTTTGATTTTTTTCAAACCCCCAGCCTGACGTTGTTGATTCCAACCAAATTAAGAACTGGAGGGTTCAGATTTAATACTGCAAAAGCCCATATACACCTGATTAAGTATGTTCACAACTATCTGCAAAAATTGGGACCGCAGTGGCAAATACAGAGCGGTACTTCCTGTGGGATTAGCATTTATTGATTGATTGATTGATTGATTTTAACTAAGTCAAGCTTCTCTGCCTTATTTTTTCGAATCCATGGGTTAGTCAAGCAGAGAGGCAAGGTAGACCTTACAGGGGAATGATGATTTAGGAAATAGTACTCTTTCCAAATAAGTTTTTCCATTTTTCTTTTATATGTCTTCAGTAGTAACAGCAATATAAAAGCTGTCAAACTAAAAGGATATTTTCTCTGTAGCTACTCCACTTAGTAAAAGATTAGAAGTTCTGATGAATTTCTCCTATTTGGAGAGGTTTCTTTCAGTTGTCATGTTGCATATTGCCTAAAATCTGTGATAATTTTTGTTTCAGATATTAAGATTTTGCTTACATTTAAAAAAAACCCAAAACTTTTAAAAAGTTTGTTATGATTTATGATAGCTCTTTCATTTCTGTATTTTCTTTTATTTTTCAGAATATAGTGAGCAATAGCCTCCCACTCTATTTAGTAATAAATTAAATTGCATAAGTAACATCTTTTTTTTTTTTGTATCCAAGTCTTTCTAATATTTTTCCATGAAGATGCAGGCTTTTCCCCTCACCCCACTTTGAAGCTATGGGTGGCAGAAAATTACATAAACCTAACAGTTTCCTTTAAAAAATACACTAAAAAATCCCTAGGAAACTGAACAAAAGTACATGTTCAACCTTAGCTTTCATTTCTGATGAGAATATGTTTTTTTTCCTTTAAATGTCATGCAGTATAAGCACGGGGAAATGTTATGGAGAGATTTTGTTAGGTTAACATTGTTAAAGATTATTAAAGAAGATTTTAACAATCCTCTGATTATATATTGTTTTGCTTTTAAATGTTTCATTCCATTTTTTACCTAGACAATAAGACTAATGACAAATGCCCTTTAAGTCTGAAGCTAGGTGGCACTAAGTGACATAACAAGTTTGCTGGCAGTCTTTAAGCTGAAAACATATTTTTCTGAATTACGGAAAATTCAGACTGCAGGTAAAGAAACACAGAAACATTTCACAAAGTTTTTCTCAGGTGTTTCTGTGATTATGATGCCAAGGACAAAAAATTGGCACTTAGGGCAATCTGCTGCTCCCTTCTGTTCTTAAGCTCTAACCTTTTACTGCTTTGGCTGAAATAAAAGCAGCCTTTTGCTCCGTGCCGTGTGTCTGCTCCCAGGGAGAGGTGTGTGCAGACTTGTTGTGTTGCTGGAGTGGTGTGATGTGAGGAACACATGGCTGAGGCCTTCTGACCAAATGTGCTGTCTGGCCACGGCCAGAGCAGAGGGAGAAGGGATTTGATCTTTCTGGTTTGTGGTATAAACAATAATGTTTGAAACCACTTAGCTGATCTTGTCAAACTTCCATCATTAAATAGTGTGGTAGTGAATTTAATAGTCACTGGAATTGTCCCTTAATTCAGTGCAGAGCAGTTGCCCTTTACTCATGCCTGTGTTTGTATGAATTTTGCGTTTTCCCTTCATGTTTTTTACTTCAGAGATTTGTAAAGGAAACATATTTATTTTGTTAAATGTCAAAGTACTGATTCCTAAATTAATGTTCTTCTGCATTTATGTGCTTCAGTTTTTTTCTATTGCTGTGAAAGTAATTTATTTCTTATTACATGAGACTGCACATTTTAAGTGAACTTCATTGTAAATTATTTGATTAACTCACATCCCTTTTTTCCCCATCAAGTTCTCCTTTAAAAGGTATGATTATTTTGACCTTCACATGATCCAGATCAACCAAATCACCGGTTTATTATACCAAAACTAAATGTTGTGGCTGATCATTAAATATACTCCTTTTGTGATGGTCTAGACCACCTACGCTGATCCAGTGCTTTCTAGATGCATAAAGTGAGGGTGTTTCCACCTGCAGTAGAGGTTGTGCTGCAATGCATGTGTTTAAAAAGATTAGTCAAGCTTACTGGGCTTTTTTTTTTTTTTAAGTTGTACCTGTAAAGTAAATGACTAATTTAAGCTACATGTTTCTCCCATCTGTTGAAATGCCTTACAAAAACTAAGACAAAGGATAGTTCATTAACCATATCTCTATGTTCTAATTTATATCATACAACAGGAGTTTTTTTAACCTTATTTCTTCAATAGCGAAGCAAAGACTGATTTTGGTTTTTTGTATCTTACATGCTAATACCGAGTTAATCTTCTTTATAACTAAGTAAAATGGAAGTGAAGTGCTCAAATGGATTATACAGATTAGTTAGTATGGGATTTTTTTCCGTGAATCTGTTATATGTGATAATTCATAGGGATTCATTAGTGTCCCCTAATTTATTTTCTTTTTTTTTTTTTAAATATCAATTTATCAGCACTTCTATTAGAGAAATGAAAATTTGTATCTTATCTACTTCTTACAGAGCTTTCATGAAAATTCTTTTCTTTAGCACTAGATTATGTCACCAAAAACATTACAGATCCATCAGGGCAGATTTTTTTTGTTGTTCAGTTGTTGTATCCCTAAGGAGAGTGGTGGCCCATGGTTAGACTTTACCATTATCCTAATTTGTCCTTTGTAAAAGTCTTTTTCTTTTTCCCCTCATGTCCAGGGGTGGGTATGTTTCCTTGTGGATTTTGAGGTGGGTTTTTGTTTTGTTGGTTGCAGGTTTGTTATTTGTTTAGTGAAAAGCTGAGATGTAACTAAATGCATTCCACGTGCCACACCTGAAAAATAAGGTTGTGTTACCACCCAAAAGAAAAAAAAAAAATAAAGAGCACATTGCCACTTCATACGTATGAAAAATTAAGAGCCTAAAGTGAATATGTTTTCTTGTGTTTCAGAAAAGTGCGATGAACCTCTGGTCTCAGCATTACCCCATTCCTCCTTCAGCAGTTCATCATCTATGACAAGCAGCTATGTGCCGGGTTATGCCAAGTTAAACAAGAGAGGAGGTAAGGGACGCTCTCGACATCATGTTCAGATATTTCAAGGAATGATGAATGATATTTTGAATATCAAAACGTTTTTCGTGTGGAGTACTGTTGCTTACTTTTGTTTTAACGGTTTTAGCTGTCTGACGGGCTGTTTGCGAACAGAATGATTTTCTGTTTCGTTGTATGGCACGGTAATCCCGTTCCATCACACTGCAGGGAGAAGAACACTCCTACTGACATGTAGCAGCAAGGGCCAAATTCCTAATGTGGATGGAGTCATACAGTACAGATGGATAAATGACTTTAGTTAAAAGGGCACACTTGTCTTGGCCAAGTACACGAATATTTGCAAGGTCATGGTTGCTGAAGCAAAATTAAAGAGCTTTGAGGTGCTTTGTTATTTAACTTATTCCCACCTTAGAGATGACTGCTGTCATTCAGGTTTTTTTTCTAGCACCGCAGAAACTTTGGCTTTTGCATGTATTTCTGCATTGTAATGAGGTGTTGATCAGAAGTCACCTCAGCTTTGTGGGTTGGAAGGATAGGTGTGTAACTCTGATGGCCTACCTGGTCTAGTTATATCCTTAGGGCTAAGCTAATTTGTTTCATGGTCTGAACATGAGACTTTATCTACACCCATAAGAATTTTCATAGCTTTTCTTGGTATTTCTAGGTGTCTGTTTATATTTTGTTTTGATCTCTGAATTGTTTTCTGATACATTTAAACATAAAATTTTAGATGAACAGAAAATTAGTGTTCTCAATATTATTTGTTACTATTTTGAAAAAATAAAACAATCTAAAAGTTCTAAAATATAAAATATCACATGTTCCTGGGAATCAATACTGAAGTTTTATCTTTCTCACAAAATAAATGTGAAACGTATAATAAGTTTATTTAATGAACTTAAAATTTAAAAATATTTCAATGTAAGGATGAAGAAGAGAGAGCAAATGGCTGTAGTGCCCGTATCTTCTGAATTCTGAAATTATGTAATAATGGCAAAATACCAGACTTGTAGAAGGTTGGTGTAGTTGCATTGCTGCTTCACTTTTTCTGCTCCTGCAAGCGTTGTGTTGCTTCTGCCTGGATACCACGTTCTGACTCCTAAAAAAAACCCCCCAAACAAACAACCTCCCAAAAAAAAACCACTTAGATTTCTGTGTCCAGCTCTGGAGTCCTCAGTTTAAGAAAGATATGTACCTGTGAGACCTTTCAAGGTTCTTTTCATTAATATATTGTTATTCTATGATTCTCTGTCAATGACCACTTTGGATCTGCTGGAAGTTAATGGACTGAGGGGAGCTGCACAATTAAAGGGCCCAAGCTGTAAACATGTCAAACCCTGGGGTAGGTGGTGCCATGGCCATTGAGGCACCATCCCCTGTCCACAAGCAGGGTCGGTAGTGGTGGTACCACAAAGCAGGTTCTGCCAGTTGTCTGGAGATTGTCACACACAGACGGACGAGCTGGGTGTGTTGTCAAGCCAGGAAGCAAAATCTCGAAGTGGGGGAGAACATGAGATGGGTCTGGGTGTGGATATTCCTAAGATGTGGCTCAGGCAGAGTCTGGAGGTTGAAATGAAGCCCCCAGGCTCGCAGGCAGGGTTAGTGGGTTCTCTACTGAGATGTGCAATTATGACCCGTTGGTATTCTCAGGGCCCTGACGATGATCTTGGTTTATTGGTTCGCAGCTTCTCTGTGTATTTGTGGTTTACATGTGTAGGATTCTTGTTCATTGCCTTTTTTTCCCCTCTAAAATCATTTTTAGCCAAGTCCCAGAGCTACTTTCTTTGAGTGACTAGTAGTTGACCTAGTGAAGTGCTCATAGCCCTGCTTCCTCCTGTGCCACCCTGTGTCTGTCACCCCCTGATTGTAGTACTCTGCACTACATTTTTATTCTTCAGTAACAGTTGGTTCTCTGCAGAATAGCTATTTTAGGTACAGAAATATATCAAAATTTTTTTAGCAGTAGTCACTAGCCCATGCAATCACACAGCTAAGTTAAACGCAAAATAGACTAGGCTGTGTTACCTGGTTGTTAGAGAATTGTTATTGTATCTGAGCGAGCTAAGCAGAAGCTGAAAACTAGCTCAGAAAAAATATGACTGACAAGCTCTAGTCCTGCAGCCCTGCAGATCTGATTCAAAGCCTGATAAGAGCAGTGGCAATGTCTTTGGTTTTAGACCTGGAGACTAGTAGATAACATGATTTGTTGCTCCTGAATGAGAATAGATGTTGTTTTATGCTGGTTACAGGCTTTTTACTACAGTGTTCCCTGTATTTTGTTCCACGCTTTTTGTAGTTTTCGTTCTTTCTTTTGTAGCATGTCAGAACCTGTGCTTTGATAGGCTGTCGGGTCCCTTAATTTCTGTGTTCAGCTGTTCGTTGTCCAGATGGAAAAAGTTAAGGGGCACTTCAATTCTGAAACACTGTTCATCATTTAGGATGAATTCTGTTGTATGATGATAGTTATGTTTGTTTCTGTTCTATTCCCTGTTCTAAAATAAATTAAAAAAAAAAAAGGTTAAAATTAAAATCACTTTAATAAATACATTTTAACATCAGCATAGTGGGGAGGATCTTCACTTTGCTTTTTAGATGAGTATTTCTTCTTTTGATTTACTAGACTACTTATTCTATTCTAAGTGAAAGGCAAATCAGACATTTGGAATGTAATTTTTCCCATTAATTATGTTTAACCTCCCTTTTCTTACCCTAATAATCACTACAGTGCAGTTTCTTATAATGATGTTTCTTTAGCAATATGGATCAGTGCCATCATTAATCAAACACTTGCGTAGTTTTCTCTACAAAAAGTAATTTGAAATTTCGTTGTGTCACTTTGTCAAATAGTTGTTGCATCTCTGTTTAAATACCTTTAAATAAACTTCTCTAGTGTGTTATCCATCTCTTAATACCTAATGTTGTCCATTTCTTAACACTTCTCAAAACTGAAGCTTCTTTATGTACATTAACAAAAATGGTTTTCCTAATTCTAGTGCCAGTAAAAGGACTGCAGAATTCAGGAGGGTGTTTAACACAGGAACTTGGCCATCTCTCTGTTTATGCTTCTACTTCTACAAGTGATGGAAAATAGCTCAGTTTTAATGCTGAGGTATTTTACAACTTCATAGAATTACAGATATTGCTAATCAAACCAGTAATGGGGGAATCAATTTTTTCTCTCTCTCCAAGGAGTCATTATCAGCTAATTGATTCCCAAATCAAATATGCTATTTAAATCACACTGTGCTCAAGTCATTAAATGGAAAAAAACTCCCCCTCCTCTAGCCCCAGAACCTTTAAATTAAAAAAAAAAAAGAGTGCACTTGAAAATTCTAGTCTCCAACCCAATTATTTTTGTCGTTTTCATAGCACTTCACCCTAGACTGGCAAAACACTTTATCAGAATGGATAGTATATTTTATTCCATTGATTGAGACACTGATTTACTGAACAGCCACACCATGTTATTAAGAAGGGTGGAGTTGTAACTGTAGTTCTGGTTCAGTTTCCTGCTATGAATGTTGCAATTGGAAGGATGCACAGCAGAGAGTTGAATATTTTCAGCAGTTTTTAGGAGGCTTCAAAAGCAGGAACATTCATGAATTTATTTCTAATGTTTGATATCGCATTGTTTACAAATTCTATAACTAGTGATCTAAGCAAACAGAATTAAAACTTCATGGAATGGCATTGATCTGGAAGCCTCTAGGGTGTATATGTAGGGTGGTTTCTGTCACTTTGTGAGAATATTTTACATTTTCCACATCTGTCTACTCAGACCCTTGTAAATCTTCAATGACTTATGCATTAGTATGCATACTTATTTTAAAGAAAACACAGATTTGACTGACAGGAACTTGATTAGAAAAGTTAAACTCTACAGATCACTTTACTTGGTGGTTCGTATTCTTCTGTGTTGCCCCCTGTTCCTGTTCTGAGCCTTACTTCTTGCTTGCATAAACAAGAAGTATCCTGATTTTTTTTTTTTTTTTTTTTTTGAGGGTAAAGGTTATTTTTCATTATATGAAAAATTGCTGATTGTAGAAACAAATATTCAGTAGTTACCTGCAGGTCTATCAGTCTCTTGCAGGTTCATACCAATCCATATTAAAATGAGAAGCCACAGTTGCTATGTCAGTGAGTAAGAGTCTTTGATTTATATAATAGTTACAACTGTGAATCTGTGTTTCCATAATTACAGAGAACCAAAGGCCTGGGGGTACAGTACAGGTTCTGCATTTTACACTGGCTCTCTCGTTCATGGATCCCCAAAGTCTGTCTCGTGGGATGCTTTCCTTCTTCTGCTTTCCTGGGCACTTTCAATTATAGCTGCTGTGAAAAGTAAACAAAAGGCTTTCATTTTATAATCATGCAAAGAAGTAGGAAGCAGGAAGATCCCAGAAAATGCAGACTATTTTGTTTCATCGTGAAAGTAGGTTTGGGGAAGGTAGAGTGTGGTGACTCCTGAATTCTGTTAAAGCTTTGTAAGCAGAGGCTTGGACTTAAGAAGCTAAACAGTGCTGCATTAGCAACTGTTCAGACAAAGCTGGTTGCAGTCAGTTTTTATCAAACTGTCCTTTTGATAGTAAGGTAATATTGCAGTTTAAACAACTAAGTCTAAGTGCTATAGTATATTATTTGTCATATTTTTCTTTTAATTTTAAAAAATAATTTATGTGCTGTTCAGTGCCAGTATAAGAAAGGTACAGATTGTTTTTGAAATGTCTGTAACTTATTTCAGAAAAAAAAGCACCACAGAAAAGGAGAAACATATATTTCTCTTTTTTGCTTCTGTCACTGTCCCTTTTACCTATTTACATGCAAACGTAAAATCGTTGAATACTGTAAAATCATAAAAGCTTTTATTTTGAGTGAACTTCTTAAATAAAAAAATTTTAATTTTTTATCAATTATCAGCTTACATTCTTCATCCATGTAAACTAAACATTTCTAAGGGTGTTAGATGATCCAGTCTAATATTTGGAGAATACGGGGATGCGTTATCTTTGGGGAGGAAAAAAAAATTGCTTTTCAAAATGATTGACACAGGAGTCATCCACACTGGCACATAAATAGATGCCAATAAGTCGTTGACACAATAGATTTTAAATGAAATCTAGTTAACAGACTAGCTAAAAATATCTCGGTTCCTTCTATTTTCATCATACCTGATCTCCTGTAAAAATAGTCCATATTGCTGCCACCTTACTAAATAAATTGGTGTCAGAGAAAAGGAGAGTTTTCAATTAGGTCATTCTACAGCTTTTTAAAATCTATCCTTGGCGGTTTTTTTATATGTGATGTCAAGGTTATAAGGTCTGACATCTTATGACCTGCCATCAGTAGAATCAGTGGACTGCATCACATCATGAGAAGGATTCTTAGCACACGTTTGATATAATGCATTATCAATCTTCCTTTTAATGGTTCCCAAGCTATTGGACCTTATACTTCTCAGTAGTACAAGAATTAATGCCGCCCATCATCCACCTCATACCATTTTAATTTAGGGAAGAAATTCTACATTATTTCAACATAATGTAATGTTATATAATATAATTGGAAGCTGCTTGAAACTGAGTAGAGTCTCAGAACTTCAGAAATAATCCCAGCAGACAGTGAAAGTATGAAGGTCATAATGAGTTTTTGGATATATGGAAATTATCTTTGCACAGTGGAATAAAAGAGGAAATTTGGCACTCAGGGGTTCTGTTTCAAGTCCAGTATTACGGGAGAATTTGATGCTGCCAACAAAATTGATAATGCAGTATGAAAGTTTCTGTAGGGCAGTTGATGTTCAAAAAACAGTCCTTTTAGCACGACTGTGTAACTCCTATCTAGGCTTTCATGTTACCTTTTAATCAGCATGCGGACCTTGGCCTGTTATCAGAATTATTAATGTGACTATAAAACAAGCGTAAGAAATTTTAAGTCTTGCCATAGGTGTAATTGAGACAGGCTTGTGTTTGGTTTTTTTTTTTTCCCCCCCTCAGTGGAGTTTTAAATTCTGCCTCCTGTGTGGAATATACAAGAACTTATCTATAATGGGATATGATTCTTTTATTCCCCAAATCACGCCCAGTAAGTCAATCAGGTCTGTTCTGCAATTACTCTTCTAATAGAAAAAGAAATTGTTGCTAGAGTCTTGTCTTTGAAGAAATCTAGGAAAACCTAGCCTAGGCTTTTTTTAGCATTGCTATTAAAACCTCCAATACAATAACTAATATCACTACTCCTCCAATTATTTATTACTATTCTATAGTGGAGTATGAGAAGGATTTTATGTAGTTTTCATTTTGAGAAGGCAAATATGAAAGAGGTGTTTAGAATCAGCCTGGGCTGATGTGAGCTCTCTGGGCTTGTCCTTTTACAGGACTTGCCAGGAATTTAGCTGGGATATGAATCTCAAGGAAGGAGATGCCACCTCTGAACTAACCTTGTCCAAACAAGGGCAGCGTGGAGCTATCGTGCAGTAGTTAGCACACTGTCGGTCATCACCTTACATACTGCAGTCTCCTTGTGTTCACAAGAGATGCCTCTGACAAAACCAATAACCATACACAACATAACTCATTATATTTTGATTAAAAACCTCTTAGAGAAAAGTTATTATGGAGTTGTCAGTGGTTTGTAAATTCACTGCCCAGCTTTACAGTATGTTGTCTTTTCTAAGTAGGAAAGCACGTGGAAGTAATGGGTAGAGTAGCGTAAAAGAATAATACCAATCACAGGAAAGAGTAGCATCATCCAATTAGCTTTTGAATGTCTTTAAGAGAGCTCTTCCTGAGTAAGAATTCATAAATCCTTAAAATATGGTTGCCTTTAATAAGTAAATAAACATCAATTCTCTATCTGTAAATATGTGCCTTGGAGAAACACACATTGTGGAGTCCAATACAGTATATTTGTTAAAACATTCCCATGAACATTATAGATCAAATTAGGTGATCAGAAGTCAGGACAAATTGATAATTAAGTAAGATCTTTTAAATATTTTCATTATCTATTAAATAATTACTATCTATTAAATAATCTGCTAAATTAAATACTTATTAAATAATTACTTATAGTTTTAAAAAATGTGCAAAATTACTCATGGTTGAAAAAAATAAACCTCTGTTGGTTCACTTATTAATACACCCCTAAAAACATGTTTGTATGTGACATAGCATTATTTGTGTTGAACACAGTATAAACAGTATTTCTGGAATGCTTTACAGAGGCTACAAGTGACTGATGTTTTGTTTTGGAGGAGTTCTTTATTTTAAAATCTTTAAATAATTTGGGCTCAACTTACTGGAAAAAAAAGAAAAAAAGATGTACAATTTTCTGTATGTGTCTATCTGCCCTCAAAATAAATAGTTGTGTACCCTACTTAGATTTGTAATGTAACTCACTTCAGGTCCAGGAACACTTGTATCTCTCTGTTGAACACAATTGTGATTGTCACTTGGCTGACCACAGCAGTTATTTTCTGTGCTTTAGTGATCTGACCCCAATGAAACATTTTTTCATAAATACCTGTGTTTTAAAGAAGGAATCCTCGAAAAGAAAAATTAAAATGTTTGCACTAGCTCATTCTTCTGAAACCACAAGCTCTTTCAGTCTCTAGATCAACATATGGGACAGTAGGAAAAAAAATCATTGCAAGAAGATAATGAATCTTATAAAGGGGCAGGAAAAAGAAGCATCAAAAAGAGGATAGAGAAGTGCAAGTGTATATCCATCAGACAGATGCATTGAAAAAATAGCTTTAAAAAAGAAGGTCACCCTTTTTCATTCCAAACACAGTCCAAGAAACAAAGTCAGTATAAAGTGGAGCTCAAGTAATTGCACTGAAAAAAAGCATCATTATCTTATGTTAATTTGCCATAGCCTGACAGAAAGAGAAAGCATGACTGTTTTTTCCAGTTCATAACTAATTTGTTAATTAAAGTGTTCAGAATACCTAATTGGATTACTTAATACATGTGTAGATGGAGAGGGAGGAAAGAAAAAATAATACTGAGCTCCCAAACTTTGTGATTTTTTTTTTTTTTCCCCTACAGCAATCGTTTTCAGAGGCAGCAGTTTCAAGTCCAGCCAGGCAAACAAAACAAATGGGCAACAGAGAGACAGGGACAGCAGATCACCAATGCTCTACTGAGAAGCTAGCTTTTTTCATACAAAACTCAGTTTAGTTCATTAATTGATTTTGATGCTAATGAGCGGCTGTTTTTGGCACAAAAGTGCCTGGGCTGGTGGCAGAGAGGAGGCTGCCTCACAGAGAGGCAGATAGGATCCATATATCACAGACATAATTTTCCCATATCCTTAGGTACCAGTGAAGCTCTGGCTGCTTATCCCCAGAGTAGCCAAATTCTGCACTTTAAGCTACCTTGAGAGATCAGAGTTTAATTTGACAGTTTCTCAAGCAGCACTGGGACATTAACCTGTAAATAGTTAAGAAATCTCTTTTGGTGTTCTTACTGGCTTCATCTTGAAAAGGCAGACCGGATTAGCTGTCCAACTCTGCTTAGAATACTTATGTTTTTTATTTGCATTGGAGCAGGAGCTAATGGTCTCAAACATGGGGTGGCTGACTGGTTTGTATTGTGTGGGCAGTGTAACATAGCCGGTCCTTCTCTTTATTACTGTTTGTCATCAGCTGCTTTGAACTTGTGCCTTACCTGTAAGATAAATAAAAAGTTATGACACTACTTCTAAATGTCATTAAACTTCTATTGTTTTTATTTAGTCTGTGTCAGAAGCACTAATTAAGTTTACATTCACAGAAGTATTACCTGTACAGGGAGAGGTCAGTGTTAGTATTAGATGATTTATAGGTATGAGTGCAAAAATAGTATTGCCAGTGACAGGTTCTTTCCTGCATAAAGACAATTTTTCACAGAAGGACATCAGTCCTTGTAAATTAGGTACTAAATCATATAATCAGTCAATGCAAAGATTTCAGATTTTACCTCTGCTGTTTTATTTAAATTCTTAAAACAGAGAGTGGAGTTTCATATGCTGCATCAAAAGAACTGTGGCCAGCAGATCGAGGGAGGTGATTCTGCCCCTCTACTCCACTCTTGTGAGACCCCACCTGGAATACTGCATCCAGCTCTAGGGTCCCAAGCACAGGAAGGACATCAACCTGTGGGTAGCCCTCCTCTGGTCTCGCTCCAAGATGATCAAGGAGATGGAGCACCTTTCCTGTGAGGAAAGGCTAAGAGAACTGGGATTGTTTAACCTGGAGAAAAAGAGGTTTTGGGAAGACCTAATTGCAGCCTTCCAGTACCTGAAGAGAGCCTACAAGAAAGTCGGAGAGGGACTTTTTACGAAGGCTTGAAGTGACAGAACAAGGGGGGATGGCTTCAAACTGAGGGTAGGTTTAGATTAGAGAGGAGGAAAAAATCCTTTACTGTGAGGGACTGGAATAGGTTACCCAGAGAAGTTGTGGATGCCCTATCCCTGAAAATGTGTAAGGCCAGGTTGGATGGAGCTCTGAGCAGTGAAAGGTGTCCCTGCCTGTGATGGAGTGGTTGGGAACTATAGGACCTTTAAGGTCCCTTCCAACCCAAATTATTCTATGATTTTATTTAAAAAACTGGCACCCCATAATTAAATTTCAGACTCTATGTAAATTGTGATACTTGCCTGAAAAATGCAGAGTAATTACATGTTAGAGTTCAGCTAAATGTCTCCTCAAACGAATGTCTCACGAGGAACACGTTTACACTGGAGATGACACACTGAGCAAGCAAACTGAAAGACTTCATCTTCCTCAGACACTGGAGCTACTTCATTTGCACAGATCAGGGGGAACATGTGAGATCAAAAGAACCAAAACCTTGATATAGGAAAACTGTACGACTTCTTTTGACAGGTCCAGTATATTTAGGAACAGCAGAGTCTGGCAGTTCAGATATCCCGGGTTTGGTTTTATCTACAGATACTTCAGACTAAGATGCAGAGCTTTGTGAGTCTCATCTGGAATTAAGGCAAAGATGTCGTGAGTTTGCAGAGAATGCACTGTCAGCTTTTCCCAAGGTCAGTGCCTCTTGCCAAATGCTGTGAGTGTTTCATCCTCTCCTGCACACAAAACACAGGTTTTCCTTACGCAGATGGGTGCAGTGCAACTGATAGATTGCAGCTCTGAGCACAACCAGAGCGCTGCGTTTCCCAAATAAGTCATAAACAAGTATAAATGCCGGTAGAAATGGGAGCTATTTGGCTGCCATTATAACCTCCTACTACAGTGATTTGCTGAAAGAGAGAAAAGAAATAATGTGATAAAATGAGGGTATTTTTTGCAGGATGGGAGAGTGCAGCTATTATTCTTGTTTCAGCTTTCACAATTAGTTTATTCACAAGAAAATCTGAGCTACACACTAGGAGACAGAATATTAATACTTGTTTTTCCTGTATGTGAGTTACTATATAAGTCATAACAAAAATCTCTGCATCTGGAAGAGTCTGACTTAGCATCCAGTCTCATACCATAGATTTGCTGTTGGTTTCTCTTTGTTTCACTCACTCAGATGAAACTGGTTTTTTTGCTCTTCATGTGTGTAAGACTTATTTGAACATTCATAAAAATTATAGGCATTTGAAGGAAAAGAGGTATGTCAAATTTTACTGAGCATGATAATTTACTTTGAAAGCTTCAGCTTCACACAAGCCTTGTGCATGAAGGTAAAGGTGGAAAGGGAAGAGGTGAATGGAGTAGTGATGGATAGATCTCAGCTTTTTGAGTGAGAGAAAATATTTGCCTTGAATAAGAGACAATAATTATTTTTGGGAGATTATCACTGTAGCTGAGATTTGAGTCAGCTTTGTGCAGACTGGCAGGTGACTATAACACTGCAGGGTGAGAAACTCTAGGTGTAATTAAGAAACAACAGTTCAATTATGCTGACACAGAGACCTACACATATGTAAAATAAAGCTGTTATACTTTTGGTGTTCTTCTCTGCATGGAGATTTGATGTGTTTAGCTAAGGACCAAGCAGTCCTCAGAAGAAATGTTAATAGTAGTTGAGCCCCTTTATTCTGCTATCTGCACTGTTTTTCTTCTGAAATGATCCATTTGTTTGGCTGTGATATGTTCTTCATATAAGATAATATTTTCTGTATTGAATGTCTGGCAGTTTGTTGGCCAACTAAGAAACAAATTAATATCAACAATGACATAGCTTTTTTTTTCATAGCCCTAAACTTTTTTGGTTGCTTCTAGGACAGATTTTTGTTTCTTTTAGGACAGATGTATTCTTTATGACAAAGTTTTTTTTGAGTGGTCAATTTTCCAAGTCACTCAATGTAAGTTGTTTCTACTGTGATTAATGAGGCTGTATAATTTGATAAGCAGTGGGGAAGAAAATGCTAACTAGCTTGAAAAGCTGCTTTTTGAAAAGTTGTATTTTAAATGTCTTTGCTTTTAAATATTGACTACCATAAAATTTAGCATTCCTGCTGGGCTTTTAGGCACTCAACTCCCAGTGAGCTGATTTTGCTTTTGTTAAGAAAGTTGTCAGGAATTATTTGATGCTTGTATGGATCAAAGGATCTTATGGTATGTAAAATAGGTACATGTTTTTGTCAATAATTATATAATATTTATGGATCAGGAACAAATAACCGTAAGTTATCTTATAGGTATCCCTGTTTTCTTAGGTTTTGCTAGTAAAGGCTGAAGATGACTGTTTTGAGGGAAAAATCAGGTGACATTGGGTAATGGGAATGATAAGTAAATAAAAGTACTGCTTAGTGAAACAGGGCAGTGTGCTTTTGCTTGTAAGGAAATCCTAGATACTGCACAGTGCTACACTGAGAGGGCTTTAGCTGACATTTTGCCAAATGTAGAATATACAGAAAATAGATGTTTATTTTAATACACAAGCCAATTTTTTTTTTTGGGGGGGGGGGTGTGTTTTTGTTTGGTTGTTTTTTTTTAATATATACTGAGAGAGATGGTCCTTGAACTGCTTTGCTCTCTTTGGTATCAAGAGGTTATGTGTTTTCTGTGGTGGAAAAAAAAATCTCTGACAAAAGGCAGTGATTTTTTGATTTGCTGACTTGAGCAACTGGTCAGCAACATCCCCCATAACACATTTTGTATACATAGAGGTGATTGTTGCATATACATGTTGCTTTCCAGGTGGGAGTTTTTTCAGGAGGAGGGATGTTCTTTCTTTTCTAATTGTGATTGACCAGTTTCTAAATTAGAAACCGGCTATGAAGAAGAAAAAGTTGCTTGCTAAATTTGAAAAAGTAACAGATTTTGAGAGATGAGAGAAGCTGTTAATTAAGAGCCTAATTATTGTGAACAGTCTCTAAAAACTGCTTTAATGAACTTCTAGTTTCTGGGCAAAACCAAATTCTGTGTATTATATGCAGGATGTATTATCTTAAACATGCTGGTGATGATGCTTAAGATCTTTTTTTCTCTTGAAACAGTAAGTAATTTAGAATTTGGAGTCATCTGGAAAGGAGTACTATAGCTAGGGATCAAAACTGAGACTCTAGAAACTGAGTAACATTTGACAAATATTTTTAAATATTTCAGTTCTCAGGTTTTCACTAGAATTTAATTAAGGAATTGTATTGAACCCTTCACAGAGGATGTTTTTTCTGCATTTGGAGCAGAGGCTGGAGTACCTTGCTTATAAATATGTGTTATTTGCCACTCTTGAGAAAGAGCTGATAATTTACTAACTCACTAAGTGTGATATGGCAATTCCTGTGCTCTTATCTTGTTCTCTTACAGCTGGTCCCTCCATGAGGCTGGAGTCACAATGACAGGGTTTTCTGGGAAAATCTAAAGGCTTATCCAATTTTATGGGTAATTACAACACTTTCAGCCTCTCAGACTTGTCTACAAAGGCAAGGAAGTTTAAAAGAACTTGGGAACTTGACTACAAATAAGAAAAAAGACAGGAGAGACTTTAAAAATAAATTAATTTACCCTTTGGGCATAGGTTCAGTGCTTATTGAAAAGTAAGAGTTGGGACTATAAAGTAAAAAGTACAAAAAAAGTTCCCAAGTTAACAGAGATAAGAAAACAACATAAAATAAGCCTTTGGTTCAACAAAAGTGTTGGAGTTATCAGAATCATTAAGCCATAGCATTTCCGGTCACCCGGAAAGAGCTGCTCCCTTTTTCCACCATCTTCCATTCCATGAAAACAGAAGCCTTCTCATTTTAGGGCCTTAGTCAACGTCAGGTTTTTCTGTTTCTTGTTTAGAAGGTTGCCACGTTTTTTAGCTGGTTGCATAACTGCAAAAATAGATTGACTCCATTGTCTAACGTGACTCATGAGACACGGCTATAAAAGCGATTATAGCAGTTTCAGAAACTTGCCACATATTATATTACGTTACAAGCAAGGAAATTGAAGGCTGTAGTCATGGCTTTTATCTTGTTCACTTGCCCTAAGAACTTGAAAAAGGTCTAAATATTACAGCTGAGGAATAGGATGATGCTGATCAGAGTAATGAAAAGCATTATGAGATTTCAGCTTTCTGACAAGGTGCTAGAATCTATTACATAAAGTAATTTAATTATGCACTTTACTATCTATATTAAGTATGAATTGACTTCCAAAATTTTCAATTAAGTATAGACATCATTTTTCCATAGTACCAAAAACTCATTGTTAGCATTTTGCAGAGGTCCTTTGCCCAGCAGAGATGGTACTATTAACTGTTCTCCTGGTTTTTCCTACTTGTGTATTAGATAAATGTTATTAATTCCATCTTATGATACAGAAGATTGAAAAAAACCCATGAAGGACACAAGTGTCCCAATGGATGCTGATAGCATTATTTAAAATATAATGTTGGTACTGGAAATCTAATATGGATTGCTGTTATGGACGATGTTAAAATATCAACAGTTCCAGCCAAACAGAATATTTTTTGAATGTGTTGAATGTGGGGTCTATAAAAAACTGAATTCAAAAAATTATACCTAGAGTTAGTTTTGTTGTTCATCAACACCAGCAGTACTGGTAAGTACTGACAGAGTTTTAAATAATGAATATAAGCAACTTTTTGACAAGCTATATTTAAAACATGCTTCCCCTTTCTATTCCCCACAAAGGGAAACTAAGGATTTTAAAGATCTAGAAACTTGTGGCTATTTTGGCAAATTTAATAGGAATGAACTAACTTGTAGGAGATTACATGAAATTGGAAAGAGGAGAAAAAGAGACAGAGACTTGCAAATGTACATAAGAAAAATGAGTCTGTTAAATTAAATTCTGTTAATTTTCCAGACAAGTTTAGCACATAAATCCCTTTTGTGTCCTGAATATTTAATGGGAAGTGTGTCAGTATTTTTACTTTATAATTTACATGAAAAACGTAAGGTTAGGAATAACATGAATTCAGATCTGTTCAAACAGAGCTACATTGATATGCAGTGCCTGTAGAGCTAATTCAGTAAACTGCTTTCAACAAATTAGGACACAGTTTAAAAAGTAGTTGTCATACCACTATCTGGTTCAGACCGAAGGGATATGCACTGTGAATAGTGTTAGTGAAGGAAGATTATGTGAGAAACAGAAACAGTTCTGTTTGTTCCTAAAGGGACCCTCAGGCCAGAGAGTTCGTAAATGTCTTTCCTGGATTTTATTAAGCTAATGTACCATGTCTGCATTTGATTTCTTTTTATTCCCAGAGGGATTATATTGTTCTTTTTAACTATGTTTGAAAGTATAGAATAGGCCTCTAGAATATAGAATTGAGCATCAGACTTTCCCTTGCAAGATAGGTAGATGAAGCTATAAAATGATGTTCAACAATTTATGTTCAAGAATTTGGGAGAATAGCTCATGTCAAATACAAGAGGTAAACTCCAAATGATAATGCTAACCTTTTATAACAATTATTCCCCCCATAAAAAGAGTTATTGTGCAATTTTTCAGTCTCTCTTTGTTGTTTGGTCATTTAAAATCTCTGCAAGAATCCGAAACTCAGTATAATAGCATAACAAAACTTGGATACAAGGGGGAAACGAGAAGTTTGTAAACATATTTTCAGGCTGTAGGTACACAAAAGCAAATTCCCTCCTCTGTAGGAGAAGCTCAAGGGCTTTGGCTTTCTCAAAAAGCTTGTTCCCACAGAAAGGATGCTTTCATATGTGAGAAGACTTGAGGGGTTTGCTTACATTTGATGCCATGTGGTAATTTATCTCAGTCAAAAAAGATACGTTAAATCTATTGCAGTACTGGTACTCTCTGCATTACAACTATTTCCGTTGCCTCAGATATCTGTGAACAATTATTGATGGCCAGTGGAAAGAGACATCACATCACAAGGAGAGAGATCACCAAGAAAAGTTTTGAAAGGTTGTATGACATTAAAAAGCTGGTGGCTTTGGCAGTGGCATCGTTAAGTTTGTGGCAACACACGGCGATCATCAGCCTGACTAAAATGTGTAATAAAAATGGCTGTGTTTTTGGAACATACTGGAATGTATGTGGAGGTTTTGCAGTTGCTTAATTCCTGAGACTTGTCACTTCAGTAACTCAGCTTTAGTGTTGAAGAAACTTGTCAGTGCAGGTCTGGCATGATAGAGTGTAACACAATATGTTCTGACTAGCATGTAATCCTTCGGCTGATGAGTGTAGCTCCAGGGATGTTAACGTGACACAAGCTGCTGTTTCAGATCACTTTCCATGGTGCTTGGCAATGCTAGCCTTAAACATGAATTTGTCAGGCAAAATGGTACAAACGAGGCGAAAACCAGTGGCAATTAAAACCATTTCAGTTACTGGGCATTAAGAACTTTTACAATAAGAGCTAGGAATGTTGAAATGTTGGCTATGATCCAAATATGCACTGTGCCAGGAGAGATGTAACAGAGAATTTCAGATCTGTAAGTAAAGATGGGTAAAAAACCTATCCCCTGAGGAATCTTGTGTCCAAAATACTTGCCCACGTTCCTTTACCCATTAAGAATAAAGAATGAAACCTTTTTTCCCCCTGATCTTTGTCGAAGAATATTAAATTACAGTTCTCTTGGCTTTTGGATTTCTGGATGAGTTGTAAATCCAGCACTTGGTCCTGCACGTTGCTGAGCTCGTGGTCTGGTTTTACAAGATGCACTCATGTCTGTTCTAAGGTCATTGTGCAGATACTGACATTACTCATTATAATCAGCTGTAAGCACAATATTCAGAATTTTAGACCTTGTTTAGCAAAACATTGCTAAAGGTGTTGCATCTGTCATAGGGCAAGCTTAGCCAGCTCTTACTTTTGTGACTAGTATTTGTCCAGTGATTCTAGCAAATGAATATTTAAGGAAGATGAAATGTTTTCTGTTGCCATTTCACTTATTTCATTGGGAAACTATTGGTAAATCTGTTGTTATAAACTCCTTTTAGTATATTAGTATATTAGTATATTAGTATTAGAATTTAGTATATTAGTATATTAGAATCTTTCTTCTTCAAATCCATTGCATTAATTAACTTCCTTTACAAAACAAGAGATTAGAAGTTAATATGTAATTTTCTGCTCTTCATATGCCCTTTTCTACAGTGATTCTGTCTCTAAACCAACAATTACTAGCAGATATTTTTTCTCTTTAAATTTTTTTAAAAAGCCATGTATTTAAACCTATGTATTAGCCATAATTCATATAGTTATCATATTCCACTTTGCATTTTTAAACCATTTTGTTTTGCCTGTTTAAAGTATTTTTATAGCATAACAATCACAGGAATCAATTTTTCCATACGTAGTGATTTAGGTAGTGGTACTTTAGAAGCCCTTGCTGCATATTTATTTCCTGGGCTTCTACCATAAGGAAAATCCCTCTGTTATCAGTAGGAATGGTATCCTTGTAGCTGGAATTAGAGTAGGACTAACCAGCTGTGATAAGTAGTTTTCTTCAATATGAAAGTGAGTCAGGAGAGCATAGAAGTTACGCACTAGTTGTCGTACAGTTGCATGGTTGTTCCTGGACAATCTCTCTTAAGCTATAGTAGTTTTTCCTTGTCTAGGCTTAGCAAATGGAAATTTCCTCGAGGACTGTTTGGAAGATTTTCTCGTTTCAGCATGAAGAAAAAATTATGATCTTTATTCAAGGAGAGAATTATGTCATCTCTAGAAGGGCAGAGCAGCTGGCTTTGTGGGAGTATAACCTTAGGTTGTGCATGTACAATGAAGTAGGAAAGACTATTAGCTTTAGCATTACAGCATTTTTTATAAAGTTTCAGAATACTATTTATTTTCACAGTTGTCTGTGCAAGGTGAATGATGTGTTACAGTGGCTTATAGACATGCACACTAAAGTTATTTTTATCCTCCCTTAGGTGTTTGCTTGCCTGGGCAATGCTTCTGCCTAGCTGGATAAGTTCTGCCCTGAACACCCCTTTTACAGCTGTGGCTGTTTCTTTATCTGTCAACTGCTCCTCTGTATTAACAGAAATTATTTAGGCACAATCTGCAGTCTAGCTGTTGGAGGTGATGGCTTTTTTTTTTTTCTTTTGGTGGGGGAGTGTGTACATTGAGTTGTTCTAGACATGCAAAAGTTCTTTTTGCTTCTCAGTAGTGTTGAGTTTTGACTGACAGTGTTGAAAAAAACACATTCAGAACAAGTATTTCAATCTGTAGCCTGAACAGCTGAAGTGAAGAGTGTAGAAACTGCAGAGACATGAATTTCAGCCTGGGGATCCATGCCATCCTAGGAGTGTTAGTGGCCTAGCAGAGTCAGGGGGAGAAGTGGGGATGATTCAGGACACCTGAAGTCAAATCCTGCTTTGACTCTTCCCCCAGACTCTGAAGGTTGAAACCTTCCTACTCTACAGATAGCTTTTTCTGTATTCTCATCCCTTCCCTGGGTTAAAATTTTAAAAAGAAGGGTTGATGTTTGCATTTGGGGCTTTTAACTTATTACAGTGTAATTTTTGAAGTGCTCTGCTCAATGAACTCTGAGTTCTCATTAATTTACGTTGAATAAAAATCCTAGCAGAATTTCATATCCTGGTTAGTGTCTAAAATGTATCAGATTAGTTAGTCCCACATGGGTAAATTAACATTTGACGCCACTGATAAGAGCACTGTTACTTTTATTAGTGTTATAACTTTCAACTTTTTCTTCTGGCTTTCTTTCCCCCCTAGTACAGTCTCACATGATTAGAATGATTTTTGTCTACAGTGGTATGTTTTGGCTCCAAGGAGTATAAACTCATTAGGGAATCATCATTATTTATTAGTAGTTTATTGTAGACTTCAGACAAATTTGTTGCCCTAAAAAGTAGAATTCTACTGTAGTATAGTCATATCTTAAAATGAACATATTAGTTTGCAAATTAAAATGAAGAATAAAATTGTTCCTCCCATGTTGTTGCAACTCTGCATATGATATCAATAAATGTTATGCTATTAGCAAAATAAAAGGCATAATTGAGCTTTCATGATCAAAATGGATGGAGTACTGAGTAATCCTTAAAACTAGATTTTTTTTTTTTAAAATAGAATACATTTTCTTAATGGAGAGAAAGGAAAAGGATCTGGATACTGCTTGCAATAGATGTGTTAATGAAGAAAATAATTGTCTTTTAGCTTTGCTAAAGCAGAAAATGCTGTCAGCCCCTTCATTCAGCTCTATATTAGATTTAAAAAGTCATCTCTCAGTATTTCACAATTCTACACTCCTGCTTGTTGAAGGAAAAGCAGAGGAGGGAAGCATGTTTACCAAGATGAATTGAACAGCACCAGCAGCACCTGTGTAATATCTCAAGCAAGGTCTGATTTGCAGAAGCAAATTGGAAGTGCTGGTTAATCAATGAGGCAGGTAGGGAAGAGTTCTATCCTTTTCTCGGGGTTGGGTCCATACAACAAATAAGAGGATAGCATAGCTCCTTAACTGTTAATTTTCTAGGCAATTTGAATAGAGAAAATATTCAGAATGCTTCTTTTAACTATTCCAAGACTTTCAATTGTAGTGGCTGCCCAGGAAGATGGTGGATTCTCCATCCCTGGAGGTGTTTAAGAAGAGACTGGATGTGGCACTTAGTGCCATGGTCTAGTAACGGTGGGGTAGTGGATCAAAGGTTGGACTTGATCATCTCAGAGGTCCTTTCCAACCCATCTGATTTTATGATTCTGTGATTTTTTTCCCCTGAATATTTTTTTTTTTTAACAAATGAAAATCTCTTTGTGAGAATTTGTTAGCTTTACTTATAATTTTTTGTGGGAGAATATCAAAATGCACAGTGATTTTAGAATCATTTGGACTGACACCTATTTCTCAGAAATTGCTGTAAAATGGGAATTCAGGTGTGATATTTTGAGCAGATGGAAAAAGTATATTGAGGAAAATCAGGTTTAACCTGGATAGGAAACACTAGGGAAAAATCTTCAACCTTAGCATACCCTTGGATGGTTTGTTTCTTGCCAGTCTCAAAAGAAGAACCTCATTAAAAAAAAACAAGTAAACAAACAAACCCAAACGAGACAAACAACAACGATAACAATAACAAACTAGTAGAAATGGAAAAAGAGTAGGTAGCTAAGCAGAAAAGTGAGCAGTCTTTAGGTTCTGTAGCAGTTCAGGAGATGAGCCCTGGGTGTTAAAAACATCAGTAGCAGCAGATAAAGGTTGGCTGATGGTAATCATTAAGGGAGCTGGAATTCAGAACCACTGTATTAACTATCAGGAGCTAGGTCAGTCATTTTTTTCTACTGGCTGGGCTAGGACCCTTTCAGAGCCTGAAACAGGTGGAGAGAGTATGTCATGAGCAGGGCATTTCAAGGGAGAAGATTTTCTTGTGGGAGAAAAAGGCCAGGAGATGCGGAGTTAAAAACCATTGATAGAAAACAGATAATGAGTATAATGAAATAATAGTGTAGCTTCTATTTGTTAACAATGAGGATTTCACTGCAGTGTTGTTTGCACATCACTATAACACTGGTATATGCTGAAATTCAACAGCAGAAACTCTATTTGCTATAGGATCTCACACAGGAAGTCTCCACAAGACGAGAGATTCAGCTTTTATCTTTTATCACTGAAGGCTTGTCACAGAAAAAGATGTAAGCCTGAATTATGGCATTTAATCATCTTTCATGTACAATCATTTGAGGGGAAAAAAAATTAATCAAGATGAGCTAGAACATCATAATAAAACTTTCAGAAATTTCACTTTGCCTTCCATCAACTTGTGAGCTCCACTAATGGAAATACGATGATTTGGGTGACCAAAGTGTTTAGGCACCTTATTGCTATTGAAATGGTATAAATCAGGTGCTGGAATACCTTAATTGCTTTTCCTCTATCATCTCTACTAAGGAGGGGATCACAGCAGTTACAAGGAAGTGTCATAATGAGCTCATATCTGGATTTTAAAGTTAGGTAAATGCTATTCAATCACAGTCAGTAAAACTTGACTATTCCTCATCTGACCATCATTAAAATCTTGGATAAGAATCTGCTAACTGGGACTCGATTGCTGAGCAGAGACACTGCAGAGGCAGTATCTGCTGTGAATTAACCATGCACTTGCTAGTTCTTGCTAGGGATATGACCTGAATTGTCAGGAAAGCCCCAGTGCTGCAATTCATAAACATGCAATGAAAGATTTGTGCCGTGGTACTTGAAAAGAGGATGTGAGGAAAGGGAGATCTCTATGCTTGCTACCGTGTCTTTTGTATGCCACTGTGGTTATTTTGTATGCAAGAGATTTGTATGCCAGGGTGCAGTGATCCGTCGCCTTGCCTCAACTTTCTGTCTAGAAAACAAGAAAACACCTCATGGAGAAGAAGCTGCTCGATGCCTTGAATACAGATGATGTGCACAGAATATTTAAATCCTGTCCAAGTTTTGTTTAAGATTCCATTAGGATGCAGTTGTGAATGAGCTTCTTTTTTGCATATGTAATTAGAAAGCAGAACAGATGGGGAAGGCATAGTTTGAAGTGATGTGTTCATTAAACTAACCAAAGCTGGAAAGTGTTTGTTCTCAACACTGGATTCAGGATATGAGGCTCCTCGGGCTTATGACTTCTCCCCACCCCGTTTTGAGTCTGACAACTGTAAATGACAATGAGATCTCTTCTGCATCATTTTTATTGTTAGATATCACCACAGTTCCTTAGGGCAGATTGATTGTGCGTTCCTTCATTCCCTCATATGCGGTTTGTGCTCAGTTAAGATATACTAGGAAGCAGCGGGTATTAAGCAGCAGACACCACATCAAGGGATTTATTTTAATTGCATTTACTGTAAGAAAGATCTATTGGGATTTAAAAAATAATATAGTGATTTTAATGTTCTTTTAAGGAAGATCTGTGTGGACTGTATCCTGGTAACTAGTGTTATCCCTTGGGTTATTTCTACTTTTAACTTTCAGGTTTTTAAGTGAAAATGAAATAATTTTAAGAAATATAATTAGGGTTTTTTTATACACACACACATACTAGTGTATTTTTTTTAGTCTGTTCTTTTACTAGAAGGAAAGTCTTCTAAAACCAGTCTAACAAGGTACAAAACATAGATTCTAAAGTGAGTAAAGGCTAATCCTTATTCTCTCCACACACACACACACAAAAAAAAAATTAACGTAGTTTAAAGGCATGAAAAGTGTACATTTTCAGAGAGTTTAAGCTACACCAAGGGAAGACACTGTTAAGTGTCACTCTGAGTCTCAGGGACTTGTCATGGATGCTGGATAGGCTGGTGTGCTACTTCAGCCTTTCAGCAGTCAAGATTAATAATGATGCTGACCTCTCTATAGACTGAGAGCTTTCAGCTGCTATGAAGGAAAGCTAATTTGAAGAATGAATATTGGATCTTTCCTACCTTCTCCTACCCATGCAAAATGAGTTTTCTTAGATGCATTTTTTAAGGAGCTTAGAACTTCAGGGCTTACTGGACCCCAGTTTTTGCTGCACCTCTAAAAAGCTGCTGTTGAAACTCGTGGGGAGGTAGGACACAGATTGGATCTAATTTGTCAGTTTTTAGCACATGTGATTTGATTTGGGGTAAATTCTAAAAGTGAATTCTGGAGAAGAAGATATTTAGTCATCATTTCTGTTCTCATCTTCTCTTTAATATTAAACTTTTTGCAAAATAAATATAGGTAATTTTAAATAGAGGGTGACTACAATCATGCTGCTATTTTCTTAGTATTTGCTGCTTTCTAAATATCACCCTTTGCTTATTCTGAAGCAGGGTGTTCATTATTTGCCCAGCATTAGTGTCACGTATGGTCTTGTTTGCAAATGCACCGCTGCTGTTATGTGCTGGAAAGGAGTACCCTTCAAACATGCAAAAGCAACTACTCTGAAGATAGGGACTGGATTATAAAATGATATTTAGCTAGAACAGCAGATGGATAGAAGAAAGAAACCACTGCATGCTGTTTATGATAAGGAAATAAATATTTGCCCATACCAATATCGGGAAAAGATTTAGATTAGAAATGAAGCCCTGTATGAGGACAAGAACCAGCTTGACGTGCAAGGCCTTTAATCATCCGAGACTTCTGTATATGCGTAACTTTTCTCAGTGTGATTACACACTCAGATTGATTACACTCAATGCTATGTTATTTGTGGAATCATAGAGTGATTTGGATTGGAAGTGACCTTAAAGATCATGTAGTTTCAACACCTTCTACTAGACTAGAAAGCCTCGCTGAGCCTGGCCTTGAACACTGGCAGGATTGGAGCATCCACAGCATCTCTGGGCAACCTGTTCTAGCCTCACCACCCTCACAGCAAAAAAAATGTCTTCCTAACTTCTAACCTAAACCTATCCACTTTCAGTTTGAAGCCATTCCCCCTTTTTCTGTCACTACATGCCCTGGAAAAACGTATCTTTCCATCTTCCTTTAGGTGTCTTTCACGTACTGGAAGGCTGCAATTCAGTCACCCCAAAGTTTCTCTTTTCCAGGCTGAACAATCCCAGCTCGGTCAGCCTGTCTTCATGGAAGAGGTGTTCCAACCCTCTGAGCATCTTTATGGCTTCTTCTGGACTTGCTCCAACAAGTCCACATCCCTCTTACATTAGGGGTCCCAAAGCTGGAAGAATATTATTTGATCTAGGTAAAGTCTTTATCTACAGTTTATCATAAAATGAACAGGGGAAAAGAAGGCAAAAACGAAAACCGCCATTGATGTCCTGCTTAAGTATAACAGTGACAAACAGTGCAGGCAGATTTATGCTGTTTAGAAGTTTGGGTCTCTTATATTGTTCTCTTTATTGTTTACTGTAGAAAATGGCTGCCCATATTTTCTCTGAAGTGCAGTAAATGAATGATCTCAGTATTTCAAAGATTTCCTTTTGGTCTTGATTTACCTTTTATGTAGCAGAATGACAAGCAACGTCTTGGAAAATAGCAAGGTATCAAACAGTATTGATTTCATGCTATTGCAGTGACCTAGAAAGTGTTATTTCTCATTGAAAGATTTTGTTGTGTTTTCCCCATACAAATAAGCAGATTCAAACTCTGAGAATGTTTCAGGTTATCATTAGGTATTTAAAAAGGCATATTTTGTTTTCTTGCTGAAAGGCTATAGAAATATTCTATGATTAGATAAAGGAATCACCTGAATTATAACTACCACAAAACCTACATCTTATACCTATTGTTTTCTTATATCTATAGGTTTTTTTCTAATGAAATTTCTGAGTAACCATCCTTTCCTTCTTTAATTTACGTCACTGAAACCTTTTATTACTGCTTTGAAGAGAGTTGAACACTAGACTTACTACAGTACTGGTATTTTCAATTTTGTGATTTGAAGTAGGGAATGATGGACAAGTATGACTAAAACAAGAGTGGATTCTTTTAGTGGAAATGAATCTCTCCAGTTTCAGTCATGAATGAAGATTAAAGTGCCAAACTTTCAAAAGAAAAAATTTGTAACTGAAATGGAACAGAAATTTTCAAGAAGTGTCCCCTTTCTTGTAGATCTGTAAATTCAGTAGCCTGAAAGAGTTCAGATAAAAATCTAAAATCAGTATGCTCACCCTAGCTTTGCTACTTATGGACAATTCATCAGGAGAATGATAAAGAAGTAAGGCTAAATCATCACGTAGGCTGTCTTCATGTACAGTAAATGGGAAGTAACTTCCTCAGTTTTGAATAGGTAGCTGATATATGTAATTAATAAAAAACCTAAAAAATATACATGAAATTTTGAAAAAATAGGCCAACGTTGACTTGAATTCCTTCTACTAGGAATATGTTAATTGCTATATTTTATATGTGTCATTCAGAGATAGACTATGTTTTATATACCGTTTTTTGTTCCAGAGAATGAACCTGTAGACTAAAATCCAATAAAAACATGAAATGCATTGGAGCTTTTGTAATTAAAAAAAAAACCTGAAATCTTTGAACTTTTACTCTTGTCGTGAAACTAATACAATTTTTTCGCAGTTGTATTTATTTGGTAAAAAAATATTAAAAAAAAACCTTTTAAAAGTTCTTAGTATTTTGAATATAGTTTTAAGTCTTCTAGATAAGTCATACTGAGTGTGTTTTTCAGTAGTTTGGTCAGGTTGAAGTAAGAGCAGGTCATTTGATTTTCTGTAGCTTGTTTTGAAAATAAAGCTCTATGAAATCTTTTATAGCCGCCTTTTACCACAGGTCTTCTCTGCCTAGCTTTGCTGATGAAGACTTGCAGACTTTTATGCACAGGACAGTTTCTTGGATGCTTGGAAATATGTGGGCCACGTGCTCAGTGTTGACTTTACTGTTGCTGAACTCGCAGTTCTCTCTTACCAAAGGTTCATGCACATTCAGTCTTGTTCAAGTTGGAATGAGTTGCTTTGTTTGCGGTGTTGAGTGCTATACAGTATAAATAAGAGTATCCAATAGCTCTCGTGGTTAATCTCACTGAATCACTTATTTGGGCTGCTGAGTGAGTGAATATGTTAAATCATATCAAATTCTTGAATAGCATAAAAATAGGAAGTAGATGTTGTCTGCAATTGGTTTTATTGCACCTTTACCACCGAAAAAACTCCGTAAATGCTCCTTACCTTTTAAAGGAAAGTAAACTGTATTATATACATCTGTTTGATATTTTTAGAATATTTTCTAGTTATAATCTATTTATAATTTGTAGCTCTCAATGATTTTATAGTACACCATAGCATTTGTTATTAAAAGGCAGTACGTGAAATAAAGGGAGCATCATATGAAAAAACATATATCAAATGCCTTTTTTTCTTCCATAATAAAAAGTGCAAATAATTAATAAAATTCAGAATATAGCCTGTAACCATTAAAAATGAACTCTTTACACCAAAGAATAAATAATAATACTGAATAGCAATTATTCAACAACTTTAATAAGCCACTGCAGTTTCAGTACAATGTAACGCCCATTGAAAACGACAAATGGGCAGTCACTTTGCTGCTTCCTTAAGGGTAATTCATTATTCTGTCATAATATATTGGCCATAAAATTGTTTTTCAAAAATAATGCTATATTGTGGAAATCAAGTTTGATTTCCAAATTCATCACTCTTTTTAAAAGGCAAAATATGTTAAATATATTATTTGTCAGTAAATCCTCTTTTCCCAGTCCAGTATCAAACCAACTTCTGCATCCCAGTGAAGAAGCTGGGTTTTATTCAACAAAATATTAAATGATATGCAGAGCTGTGAGCATGTGCACATTTCTGGGAATGTGAGATTTTTGTACCTTCTTCGAGCGGGTGGAGACACAAATGCACTTAAATTCTTCCAATGAATTCAGGGTGTTTGTAAGATTTTACAGTGGGGAAATCTGTATATAATCCAATATTTTCGTAACTTATTTAGAACATGCACCAGGAAAAAAAAAAAAAAAAGGGTCCCTGAACCAATTGAGGATGCACGTGTCACCAACAAAATGAACAAAGACACCTCCCTGAAACTGCACAGCTTAATGAATAAAAAGATGCTTCTAATTGATACTCACAGGTTGCTTCTGTTGAATGGCTGAGGCCTGCCCTCCCATTCAGACTGATTATCGTTCCCTTACCATGCTGGTCTGCTAAGCAGCATATTTAGCTTTATTCCAGCAAGTTTCTCCTTCATCCTTTTGACTATTTATTTATTTACTTACTTGGAAAAGCCAGAAGGCAAATATGAAACTGAGATATGCGATAATATTGTTTGCTGCTCTTTGCAATATTGACTAAAAGTCTTGTTTCTCACTTATTAGAAATGGTTATAGGGCAGACTGTCTTGCAATACTAGTTGTTTTCATCTCCTTATCTCTAACTTCTGTTAAGCATTATGTGAAAAATGCTTTCTGCCCCTCCTGACATAAAAAGCAACCAGTCAAACAACACTCCTTCCCCCCAAAAACAAAACCCCAACAACCTGAGAAAAGGAATGTTAGCACTCAAGCCAAACTTTTCCATGAATTTGTAGAAGACTCTTTGAAATCTAGTTGAAATTTACAGTTAATATGTTTATCAGTTACAGAAGGCCAGCCTTATCTCAGTAATATGAATGTGTTAAATGAAGAAATAAAATCCTATTATACTAAAATGTCTTTTAAATATGCTTAACACTTGTTAAATGGTTTAATGTACATCACCTGCATAAATAAAAAGTATAAAAATGTATTATATATTTTAGCCTTCTTAAAACTATAGTTGGCCATCCCATTTCAACAATTGCATTGCTGAAGTAAATTTTGAGTGATTAGCTTTGTCTTTCATAATAGTTTTTAAAAATGCTAACGCTTGAACCTAATTTTTTTTCTGTAGCCATCAAAGTGTTTTTTACAGTGATAGCTTCTGTACAGGCACAGCTTCTTATCCTTTGTGTCCTATCAGCCTCAGGTCTGTCAATTGGATGGGGATGATAGGATAGGGAGAGAAAACATCACGTCTGCTATAACAACAAGTATGTAGAGTTAACTGCTCCAATCTCCATGTATAGCAATTATGAAGAAGCTATTTTCCATTTTAAATTAAATTACTATTCTCTGCAAAAATATAGCTGTTCTGAATTTGGGAACATGTGGGAATACTTTTTCCTGCAAGTGCTTTTCAGTAAGGGTGTTTGTGTGGTTTTGTTTGTTTGTTGTAAAAAGCATTTAACGATTCCCTACAGCTGAAGCATCCTGTTTACTTTGCTGGGTAGTGCAGGGAGAAAGCATCTGTTGTAAACCTTTAAAAAAAATTAAAGATTCGATGTTGGTGGTGTGGTGCTGCTCTTTTAATTACAATGAAAGTCAACGTCTTATGACATCAGATCATCCCATTGATATCACAAAATTAAAATGTCCCATGACCTGCAAACATTAATACCTGTAGCAGCTGAATAATTTTTAGAGTTGCCTTAGACTGAAGCAATGCTGCCGCCTAATGATGGGAGTATACAAGATGCAGTGTAGCAGAAAGCTTCTTGCTTGGCAAGCAGGCTAGGTTTGTGACATCAGTTAAAGCCTGTAAGTGAATTAAAAGCAACAAAAATTGGCTCATGGGACTAGACGACGGGATTTGATGTTGTGCCAGGACATTTATTTGGTTCACAGTTAAAAGCAAAAAAAAGACCCTGTAAATCACATCAAGTCTGTAAATCATTTGTTTTCTGTGTATTAGTGTCTGTATGGTTATAAAGAGTATGATATTCCACTTTTTCTCTGTATTGATAAATGGGCTTTTTATTATGTCATGTATTTCCTTTTACTTATCATTATGGTAAATATATTGTTATAATATCTGTCTTAGAAATTTTAATATTCTTTGAAGAATCCTACTACAGTTTTCCTTTGAGTATTTTTATTTCAGAAGAATAAGAAATTGCAATAATGCCTCAATACTACTTTTATGTCTGCATCATCGGCCTTCTTTCGTTAGAACAGTTTAATCTAGTCTAGTGGCTGAGAAGAATATTGTTAATAGTGCTACTGTCAAGTTAATTCATGGACCCATAAAGAGCAATAACACTTCTGTAAGGCATCTGCCAGTGTAATCTCTGACAGCTTGTACAACCAGCAGATCAAAACTTTATCCAGCCCTGCAGAACCTGTTGCTCTCTCAATTCTTCTGGTAGATCTTTCAGTTTGTGCAGTACAGCGAAACACAGGAAAGCGTAAAGCTTGCTCTAATTTCCTCACCTTTTATCTATATTATCTCTTTAAATTGAAATGCTATTGAAAAGGCATACAAACTCCAACAACTGTTATTGATTTGTGCCAACTTACTCTGACAAAGGACTGCATGTCAAATTGGTCAACCCTTGAACAATTATTATTTGGCAAAACCTAATAAACTGTAATTAAGGCATTATAAAGGCATTGATTGTTTTGTAGGCATACTCTTAAATCATTATAATTATATCAAAATATGATTAAGGCAACAGAGTTAATGTACTTAAAGCCTGTGCTAATGATTGTTATGCATATTTTTAAAAATGGGCAATCATTTCTTTTATATATGTTCTAATTTTTTTTTTTTTTTTGGTATTATATTCCTCTCAGCTGGGCTGCCTTCCAGTAATCAGCATCTTCACAACGAGTTCACTTCAGAGTGAATGTTTGAGATCTAAATCTCTCTTCTGTTTCAACCCAACAGGTGCAGGAGGTTGGTCTCCATCAGATAGTGATCATTACCAATGGCTGCAGGTGGATTTTGGGAACAGGAAGCAGATCAGTGCTATTGCAACTCAAGGCAGGTACAGCAGTTCTGACTGGGTCACTCAGTATCGGATGCTCTATAGTGATACAGGGAGAAACTGGAAACCCTACCACCAAGATGGAAATATCTGGGTAAGTAGTTGGTGTAAAATGGAATCATATACCATGATGATGTTGATTGACTGTGTTGTTAGAAACTCCACACCTCATACAACTCTTCAGTGTTGCTTTTATGAGCACAGAAGAGAGCTTTGCTCAAAACTGTCAGGAGGCCTATCTGCAAATTAGCAAAGCCCATTTTGGGATGATGGTATCTAGTAGAACAGGCAGATATGTTTTGGTTGTTGCTATTCCTCAGTGAGTCTCTTATGCTTTGCCTTTTCTTTCTCTGCCTTTTCTTTTTACTAATTTCACAGAGCGAGACACAAAAGTGGTTTTGAAATTCCTGCTGTTAAATATAAAAATTTGGAAAGCAATTTCTTCTTTGCGTGCACATGTGCTGGAGAGCAGTTTTATCGTGTATGTATTATTTTCCACATAGGTGCTACAGGAATGTGCTGGTTTGGGCTGGGATAGAGGCAATTTTCCTCACAGTAGCTAGTATGTTCTATGTTCTGGACTCATGCTGGGAAGAGTGTTGATAACTCAGGGATGTTTCCCTTACTGCTGAGCAGCTCTAACGCAGCCTGAAGGCCTTTTCTGCTTCTCCCACCCCTCTGCCAGCAAGTAGGCTGGGGGTGCACAAGAAATTGGGAGTGAACACAGCCAGGACAGCTGACCCCAAGTGACCAGAGGGATATCCCATATCATATAGTATCATGCTCACTATATAATACTGGGGGAAGAAGGATAGGGGGAGGTTTGGGTGACATTTGTGTTCCCAGGGATGGCTGAACACCTACTTGCCTGTGGGAAATGGTGAATGAACTCCTTTATTGCTTTGCCTGTGCTTATGGCTTTTGCTTTATCTATGAAACTGCGTCTCAACCCATGAGTTTTCTCACTTTTACTCTCCTTGTTCTTTTCCCCATCCCACTGTGGGGGAGTGAGCAAACAGCTCTGTGGTGGTTAGCTGCTGGCTGGGGTTAAACCACGACAAGGGATATTTATGCTATAATAATTTTAGGAGAAAGCATATAATTTGGTTTTGGGTTTTTAGGTTTTTCATGGATAAACTGCTAATTTCATTCTTGCTGAAAATGGTAGCCTTCCATTTTGCTGACAAAAAAATGATAGCTATTACCTAACATGACTATCCTCATAGCATTTCTTTCAGATGATATTCTTTTTCAAAAATATACTTTGAAAACAGCAAAACGCTATCATTCTTTCTGAAATCAAATTAAGTTGATTAGCCATTATGTCAAAGCAGACAAGATTTAGCTTTGTGCTATTTTAGAGTCACTTTTTTGCCAGGTGCTTCTTTTATTAAGGTCTGTTATTAAAAATGAATGTCAAATACAGAACATAAGGTGAATGATTTTATCTTATAAGAGAGACTCAGTTAATATTTGGAGTACATAGAGGCAGTCATTTTTTATTACAGTATTGATTTATTGAAAAAACCTCCTCCATGTGCCAGATAGGATTCTGAAAGAGGGAGAATTTAAAGCTGGGGAGATAGACAACACTGAAAGAAAACATTTGATGCTGCTTTAGATTCCATAGAACTTGATGGTATGAGTGTTTTTCATCAGGGTAGGGGAGAACTTTTTCTTAAGATTTATAAATAGAAAAAAAGTTTTTCTTTTGAGGCCGTTTAGGTATATAAAAATACTTACAGCATGTAGCATTTCTATTATCTTAAACGTAAAAAAGCTTCAGTAACTACCATTGAAATCATGAAGAATGGGAGAGGGCTATGCAGCTGACTGAGTGAATGATATAAAAAGCAGAACAGTTGGGCTGAGGAAAAAAAAATCTGTTCTTAATACACTCAAGAGAAAACCTTTCAGTGATGTGTAGTTCAGTTGATTTAGTCACATCTGTGATTGCTTGTTTACAAAATGGACCAACTCTCTGAGAGCTTTGTAGCGAGTCTTTATTCTTATATCGTCACTTAATATGAAAATATTTGGTTATATGACTGTTTCTTCATGAAAGAATGTTTCCTTTTTTCCTCTTGATCGACAATTATGTATTCTTGGTGGATTCAGGGGGCAAACGGCTGCTGTGTTATTGACCACTGACATCACTTGCAAAAGTGTGTGATGAGCCATACAGCTCTGCTACTTCTATTTGGAATGTTAAATCTTGGGGATACACACTAGCAAGCTGTTTATGGCAGTACTGTCATTGTTCATGGCCTGAAATTTTTACCCAGTGATAGAAGAGCAGTTTAAAAAAGCAAGGGCTTACCAGCTTTCTTTTTAAGAATAAAGGTGAACTATTAGCAGAAAACCCCAAACAAACAACCGAAAAGGAACTAGGGGTTTTGACTCTACTTCTAACTTGCCTAAAACAGCACTTTTTCAGTGGTTAAATGATGCCTAAGATTTGGTTTATTATTGGAAACACTGAATTTATTAGTTATTAATAAATCTTAGTCTTAAGTTGCCAAGGTAGGGGAGGTGCCTGAGAATGGAGAAATTCTGTTGTACTATTGCAGTTAGTAGTGTTAGAAGGAGATAGCCTTCCTTGATGTGAAAGTGGGATGGTGCAGAATTCCCCATCTCATCTTCCTCTTTGTGTCAATTTGTAAAAGAACTTGAAAGCAGCAAAAAATGTGAGGGACAGATCAGATGACAAAAGCCAATCATCCGTCATTGGCAGTTTAAACTCATAAAGTCAGATTTCCTCCTGACTGAAATGACTGTGATCTTAAAAATCTCACGTGATTCTGCTGGCCTTGGAAATCCTTCTGAAAAGAATTTATTCTTTTCCTTTAGATGTGAACCTTTTAAAAAATTTATCCCCATGAGAAATATGCTAGGTAGCCTTTGTTTAATGTCCCCCTTCCATCATTCCTGTGCCTGAGTGTCGAGGTTTTCTGACAACTGTAAATTTAAAATTAAAGTCAAAAACAAAGAAAAAGAGGAAGAGGCAAGTGCAGACTTAAACAATATTTTAATACTTAAGTAGTTATGATAGCAAAAGACACAGAAGACAAATATGGGGGGAAAAAAGGAAATAAAGCTAATTAAATGAATCAGAGAGAGAGAGAGCAAAGGAGAAATAATTTGCAACGAAGATCTAGTTAAAAAAAAAAAAGCATTGCAATATGCATAAAAGGCTGAAGTGAACCCCTTCTGTATGCGTTAGGCTGGGAGGAAAAGAAGTTCTATAATTACCTCCTAAGTAGGAGAGAAATCAAAAGGCTGTTAGGAAGTCTGTGATGGGGAAAGTGCTTTCAAGGTGAATTTAGAGTAAGCTTCCCAGTGAAATGGATTTTGTGACCCCACCCCTCCTGGGCTTTTGGATATTTTCAATTTTCATGAATTTTAATAAGATGAGTGAATGTGGCCTCTTTCCATAAAATGCCTAGCAACTGGAGAATTTTGATCACCTCTCCTACCTCTACTCTTGTAGTCTGAGATTTTAATTTTGATGGGTCATGAGGTTTCCCTTCACATGTCAATCTACTGGGGCATTTCATAAACACAATATTTCTTTGTTTTGGTATAGATGCTCATTTGGTTTCTGCGTCAATGCTGTCTATTTGCCTAACGAATACACACCTGAAATGATTCGACATATAATATTATTTCTATTTTCTAACTCAGATATAGATGATGTAAATGTCTCACACTAAGCATAATGCAACTATGCCCTATAGATATAGTAAGAAAATGCTGACACTGAGACTCAAATTATACTCAAATTAGTGGCAGAGGATGAGCACCTCTAAGATTGAAGCTTTCTCTAAAGGAAATTGGAAGATCCTTGTTAGAACTGAAGAGGTCCTATAAGGTATCATCTTTGAAAATTTGATTATTGTAGTAGAACTTGTTATCAACTCTCATCCATCTCATCATCTTATTCTTGAGGATATCAAAGTCAGGGTGATGAAGGAAAAAGTGTTATGGTAATTATGAGTTTAAAAATAATACTGATAGGAAAGGTGGAGTTCAGTCTCTCTGTACATGACTTCCAAATTATATTCTGTACTTGACTCTTGTCTTCAGCCTCTGTGAACTTCAGTGGAGTTATAAAGATTTAAATGAAAACTGATTTTTCTTGATTACAGAAAGTCTAGTCCTGGATGAAGTGGCTGCTGCATCAGTTGAAAGCAATAATGTATTTCTGATATTTTTGTTGTTTTCCTTTCAGTTTTAATTAAACTTAGAGTGTATTATGCATAACATCTCCTTTTTATTATTTTCATTACTGAAAGGTTATTAAGTGATTACATAACTTATTCTATGAATAATGATTTTTGGAAAGGAATATAATTTATCTACTGGCTTTAAACTATTTTTTTTTTTTTAGGTGAAATAATCAGGAATTCAGTGAGTTAGGTGTACAATGAACTTTGCATTTATCTGGGCACTGGGGAACAATTTACTGTTTGAGCAATACATTCTTTTAATTTATGCAAAGAGAATTTACATGGTTCTCCCTTGGTATTGAAGAAGGGATGTTGGTACAGCACAGAGGATTCAGCTTGCATGGGAAAACAAGCACTCAGCATTTCATACTATTTTGGTGTAGTATTGAGCCAAAACTCACTGTGAAAGGAAGCACAAGTGAACTGGGTAATTAACTTTTTCAAGCAGCGTGCGATTTCAGGTGTTTAATAGTCTTGGGTACGTTTGGAAGTACCATCAGACAGGCCTAAGGTAACATTTAATGACTAGGTAGATGTAAGACAGTCATATGTAGCTTTACTTGTCTGAAATTACGTGGGAACCATCTGCTCAGAATTTCTGTTCAGCCTGACATGGTATTTCTGGTTAGACTATTCAGAGGAAAAGTTGCAAACCTCACTGCATTCCCAAGTGCCTTCCACCCGCTCTACAGAGCAACATTTATAGCTAACCAAGGACTTAGTGCATACATCTTAGGGTACAGTGATTTGTGTATAGCAACTACAAGTGAAGAAGAATAATTCTAGCATACACCCACTCTGTTAGGACATGCAAGAATTATTTGCTTTGTGAAAACTGTCACTGCTTTTTCCCCGAGAAGCAACCTACTTCCATGGCCCTAAACTAAATGTTAATGAAATATCAAATAGTTCTTGAGTGGGATATTTAACTCTATTTTCATTTTTTTGTGGTTACTCCATAAGATCTCAAGTGAAATATTACTGCTAGGTTAATGGGCTTATGGGCCTCAATTTTTTTTGTCTTTTTTTTTTTTTTTTTCTCTGAAGTACTTCTATTGAATTACATTATCTTATTAAAACAAATCGACTTCTATGACATTATACTGTTTTGTATTTCTGGGAACATTTAAAAATATGAAATGTGATTAGAATGGTCTATGACTTGCCATTTGTTGTTGCTGAGCTGCTACTGAAATATCATATATTGTGCAGACCTATTTAAACATGACAAAGGGGTTTGATGTATTAATCAGTGTAAAAGTTTGGGCTAGTGTTTTCAGTAAGGACTTCTGGGAATTTTGTTTTCTATCTTAAGAATTCCCTAACCTATCCTGTCTGGATGGATTTTTGTCTAGTATGCTGCTGTCTCCTTAGCAATGCCTGCAAGGTGGCTGGTGTCATATTTACTGGCTGCTCTTAATTCTCCAGGTAATTTATCACTAGAAACATCTCTTTTATTAATTTTTTTATTTTTCCTTTAATTTTCCTTCCACATTTAAGAAGGGAAAAAAAAAAAAATCTCACTTTGCTCCCGGCATGTCCTGTGTGCCTTTCATTGACTTCATGACGCCTTAGCTTGCCTGCATGTTATGTCTCTGAGTCCTGTCTCCCACACCTTTATCTTAAAAGATTGTTCCATTCACTTGCAACAGCCAATATCACCTTAATGGGTGTATTGAGCGAAAAAAGGTGGTGAACTACCACCGAAGTCAGTAGGTCTCAACACTTAGTGGACACTGTTAACCTACACATTGAGACCCATGACTGAAAAGGGTATGGATACAGAAAAATATTACTTTTTCTGTAGTGAAGCCAAACTCACTTACAGATCAAATGTAACAGTCTCCACTAGGATGTCAAAAATATAATGAAGTGTTGATAGTGCACCTTTAGAAATTCAGGCAGTTGCTGAAAAGGAATTTTTAGGAACTCAGAAGAAAAGAATGTTACAGATGATAAACATCAGTGCTATCCTGATGAAGCCTGTTTCCTAATCTACTCTTCTCCGTGTGGAGTCTGTTAAGAGAAACTGTGTAGATTTTTAATGCATTTAGAGAAACACACTTGGGGTTATCTGAAATATCAGGGCAAAATATATCTATGCTGAATGCTGTCACAGCCACAGACTGCATTTGTATTAAAATGCTAGAAGATGTGATAGCCTTTAAAATGTTGGAATACTAAGATTAACACCAAATTGTGCCAAACAGTAATGTTACTTTAAAACACTGAGTTTCCTGAAAAACAAAAATAGATACTGGTCTCTAATTAATAATTTATTTTACATATGAAGCTATATCCTGATTATAAGACTCTATAAGCATATTTTTCTTTAAATCTTTGAAATCTTTTATGCTATTTTTAGCAGAAGCAGGAGTTCATGAGTTTGCTTATACCTTTAAATGACATTTTTAAGGGGAAATAAACTGACATTTGGAAATTGATTTGATCAGATGGAAAGTTATTATTATTTTCAATTTAAGCTGCTATTCCTGTTACAGAAAGAAAGGTTCTATGGTTGCATTAGGCTAGCTCCAGAGGCACAAACAGAACTATTTTAGTCTATCACAGAATATGTCAAGCAGATAGAAGACAAAATTCCTCCTGATGTGGTGGCAGACAGTGTCCAAGTCTTCCCTTGATTCTGTGCAAACAATTAAAAAATAATAATAAAAATTGGGATAACATATTAAGGGTTTGCAGTGTCTGCTAGAGTGTTTCCTTTCTAAAGGATTGTTTACTAATCTGTTGTTTTTAGCCTTAAGACTAGTTGTCTGTTTATATTAAACCACTGAATTTTAAACACAGATGTCTAAAGGCAGTCACCTAAATCCATTTTTTAGCTCTCAGATGGCTTGGTTTTTAAGTACCTTAGAGTGTCATCATCCCTCAATGAATACAATGCACAGGTCCTCAAGCCAGCTCAAAAGACTACATTGTGTGCTTTAATCAGCTCAGCTCTGACAATAATCATAGTCATGGTTTCATGGCATCACATCTAGGCTAACAAATCTTGTAAGGCACTTGCTTAGCACCAAAACCCCCCTAGCTGTGCTGCATTGGACTTGCATAACAGTAATGCTTCTAATTCTCAGCTGGTATGTACAGAGCTGAGTGCATCAGTAGCCTCCTAAAACTCCTAGCATAGTTATCTAGGTTGCCCTGAACCCCTTCTAGGAAGGCTGAACTCATGTTTAGATGATTAGAACAAGGGGGGAATTTTCAAAGTTTTTCCATTTTTACAGGGTTCTCTATTAAAACATGTTTGAATGTCTAGATTAGGTCTACTGACTGTGACTAAGTAAAATGGACTGTAGTGATTTCCTTGCTGTTTGTCAGCTCTCCTGTTTGGCTACCATGTATGAATATATCAAATAATTTGTTACTCTTAGTATAACAGAAGGGCAGCTTATGACCAAAAGTCTGCTTTAGGACACTTCTGTTGTTGACAGACATTGATTTTTAATTTTGATCATATATTGGATAAAAAGTCAATCTAAAGTAGTGTAGCTAATGTTTAATTTCACAAAAGGATGGTTAGAAATAGGAGTTCCAGTGATCTGCACAGATGTAAAAAAAAAAACCCAAACGAGTCATGATAAATATATTTGACATGCCTTAAATTAGAAAATGTAAAGTTACCAATAATGAGTCTTGCTATTTCCTTAGTCATTAGACTGTACTATGTTAAAATATTTCTGCTGTGCGTTTGACGTACGTAATGAGTTAACAAGACCAAGTGGAAGGTGCTGCACCTGGGCAACCCCCAGTATCAATACAAGCTGGGGGATGAATAGATTGAGAACAGCCCTGCCAGGAAGGACTTGGGGGTGCTGATGGATGAGAAGCTGGATATGAGCCAGCAATGTGCACTTGCAGCCCAAAATCCAAATGTGTCCATGGCTGCATCCAAAGCAGCGTGGCCAGCAAGTTGAGGGAGGTGATTGTGCCCCTCTACTCCACTCTGCTTACACCCTACCTGGAGTGCTGCATCCAGCTTTGGGGTCCCAAGCACAGGAAGGACATCAGCCTGCTGGAGGGAGTCCAGAGGGATGGAGCAGCTCTGCCATGAGGAAAGTCTACAATAATTTTGTTTGTTCAGCCTGAAAAAGAGAAGGCTTCATGGTGACCGAATTGCAGTCTTCCAGTACTAGAAGGGAGCCTGCTAGAAAGATGGAGAGGGACTTTTTCCAAGGGCATGTAGTGACAGGATAAGAGGGAATAGCTTTAAACTGAGAGTAGGTTTAGATTAAGCATGAGGAAAAATTTCTTTACTCTCAGGCACTGGCACAGGATGCCCAGAGAAGCTGTGAATGCCCCATCCCTGGAATTGTTTAAGGCCAGGTTGGATGGAGCTCTGAGCACCCTGATCTAGTAGAAGGTCCACAGCAAGGGGGTTGGAACTTGGTCTCTAAGATCCCTTCCAACCCAAAGCATTCTATGATTCTATGAAAACACTTCTAAATATAATTGTCTGTAACAGTGTCAAAAAGCTGATCTGTCAAGGACCTCCTTAGTTCCTTCCTAGTTTTTTTCCCCTTGAAACGCTACCACAGGTTGCCCAAAGAGGTTGAAAGGGAGCTGGGCCAAACAACCTGAAGTTCTGTACAGCCTTTTTCATCCTGGATGATGTCTGAGATTTCCCCAAACTCCCAACTCTTGACATGAAGAGGCAGATCAACTCTAATATGTTCTGTGCTTTGATACATGTGGATTTTGTTCCTCTGTGTATTTTACAGCTGGATTCAGTTTCTGTAGTGAGATGTACTGTAGAATATCCTTAAATATTAGGACACTTCAGATATTAGTTCTAACTTCAAGGCAAACCCCATCCATAGCACCAGTAACCTATATTTTCCTTTTAATAGTGCATTTGAAAAAGTGATTTAAGCTCTGATCCATCAAACAGTCCTATGCCTAACTTCAAATGTTGAAATTAATAAAATTAAATGTTTAAAATTGAGTATCCATGGCCAGAGATTGTGTCCAAGTGTGTTTGTACAATACTTACAAAAAAATAAGCTATTTCAGTAATTTCTTCCTGAAATTCTTTGTGCAGTAGCATACTACAGGTAATAAAACCTTTAAGTATTAGGCAGGTGTAAAACAGGATTTGTTCTCAGCTTTCTTGTGCTTGGCCATGACAGAAATGAAACTGCACAAAGTTGTGGTGCCTCATCTGGGGGCTTGTTTGATGACTTTCAAAAAGAGTTTGTTATTTACTTCATTAATTACTTTCCTCAATGAATTAATTATTCATTAAGTATTGATTAATTAAACAGAAAGGTACTGCTTTTGGGGAAATTTCTTAATGTGAGGCAGGTATGCAACGCAAATACTAAAATCCTGACACTGGGAGATGGTCATAGCACTTTTTTTTTTTTTTTTTCCTACAATAAGCTTTTTGAATAGTCCATCGAGATTTGTCTTTGGCAGAATTGGTGGGTTTGTGCTAAGGGAAGATGTGGTTGGGGCAACTCTGATGAATCAAAGGCGTTTTGCTGTATTACTTCTGTTGCCTGTGAGATGTGGTCTGAGCAAAGCAGAGCTTGTAAAAGGTTGTCTCCCCTTTACCTCTTGGCTCATTAGGTATTAACTTCCCAGGGAAGATAAACTTAACTACCTGGGAGCAAGTAACGGTTGAATCAACAAACATTCACTGCAGTGTAAATTTTTGGGTTTGTACATCTATGGAATTGTACCTTTTAGCCTCTAGTTCTCCCTGAAGAGTTGGTACTTACGGGCCGGGGAGACTGAGATTTGCAATAAAAAGAAAAAGGTGAGATAATGCACTGTGGAAAGCTGACAATTTAAGACCGAGTGCCTGACTTTAAAATCATGCAGTTGCTCAAGTAAGATTAAAAATATGTGGTTTGAAGCCCCTTTAATGCTAGAAAGTGGACTCCTTCCTTTATGAAAATCAATTTCCATATTTTTCTTGGAATTGAAAAATAAAATTAAAAAAAAATATATATAGAAAGAAGAAAAATCCCACATTTCTTTAGCAGTATACAAACTCTGACTGGCTTGAGAGAAGAAATGCATTTTAAGGGGAAATTTGACAATGCTGCTGCTGATGCACTGCATGCCTGTGGCTGTATAGATAACTTCAGCTTGAGGGTGCTTAGTCTGACACCTTTCATGAGCAGTAAATTCACATCAAAAATATGAAAAAGTTAGACTGGGGCCAAGAAAACTCCTATGTGGTATCTATTAAATTTTCTTCTTGTATTTTATTTAATATCCTGAAAATTCCTTAACATAGTTAGAAAATATTACATTGCCTGTTGATGTAGATTATTTATTCAGAAAGGCATATACAGAAGCTCTTAACTTTCAGCTGGAATTAATTCTTGTCAGGTTCATTAGAAAGCATGAGTAAAGTAAATATGTGCTTAACATTTTCCTGAAAAGTATTACTTTCATATCATCATACAAAGTGATCTCTTTCTGGTATTTGTATAAATTGTTTTTGTGTTACAGAATTTGCTAAAAATACACCTCTTTTAGGTGTAATAATATTTCTCACTACCTTTTATAGTGCACGTGCTTATGCACATAGATTATGAGTTAATCTTGACTAAAACGTGTTTTAGTAATGTGAATAAAAACAAACTACATAGGTGTCTGAGTTGCAATACATCAATGTTACATACAACAAACACATTCAAGAGAAGCATTACTGTGGATTAACAGTACCATAATTCTAATTTCTTATAGACAAATACGGGAAAACTTGCTCTAATTTGTTTCAAGTCTCTCAAATGAGTCTATCACATTGCTTTTATGTACATAAATTTAACTACGTTGACATCATAGTAACTTACAAAGCTATAGCAGGATGTTTATTTGTGCAATTACAGGCAAAACTTGTTCATACTGATCCTTAAACCCTGATGTGTAACCATTCCTCCCAATGCTGCTTGACTTCAGCACGGAATACCAAGACAGAGGAGTAAATCTTGGCTACTATAGCAATAAAGTCTTGTCCTAGCTGTAGTTTGAGTATGCTGGGTGATACCAATTGTGATCAGCAGAAAATGCTAATTTTTCTATTTAAGTATTTGACGCAAAAGTCACTGGCCGCTCTGATTGCTGAGTGGTGTTAAATGCTAGTTTTAAGTAGCACGTTTTCCAGTCTACTCAGCTAAAGTTAAAGAAGTGCTTGGTGAGCATTTGTCTGTGCGTTCATCCTAATAAGACTACCCAGAGGAAGGAGTTCTTCCTGTTTGGAGGAATAGCTGCACTGTCAAAATGTTAGGAAATGGAAGTGTCAAAATCATTGTTTTGCAAACTGTTTTTTTCAGAGTATTAGTCTGACTTTGCCTTGCAAAGTCAGCGATCAAAATTCTTCATTAAGCAAACTCTAAGGTATTATATGTTTCTTACTCGCAGGTGCAGTCGCTGAAAATACTAGGAGAAAGCTTATACAATGAAGCACTATTATCCTGATTTTTTTTGTTGTTTTCTTGCTTAGATCATAAACTAAGCAGACATTAGGGAGAAACCACTTAAAAAAAATAGAAAAGAGAATAACACACAAGCTCCTTTCCAGATACTGCCAATTGCATGTACTGAATAATTTGCAAGGCAAAGTTCTTTTAAGTTTAAAAACTTTGAAAGTGACTAGGAAGGGGATGAAGAACAAAAAAATTCTCTTCAGCTCATCGCTTACTTGACCTCAGTTATTTCATTCTTTTGAAATATTTAGAAGAATGAGATCAGACTCTGTTGTGTGACTTTGTTCCCTACATTTTATTATGGTATTTAGATTCTGAGTAATGAAAAAAGTTGATGCCAGCTGAGAATAGATTTAGTCTTAAGAAAAAAAAAAACAAAACAAAGAAACCCAAACAAACAAAAAAACTTTTTCAGCTTCATTGGTTCATATCATTGATTTACTGGTAACTAAGTACAGTTGTGTTCACATACTTTTCTCGTTCTCATCAAGACAGCTTCCTTAATTCATGATAGATTTTACCAAAGTGCCAGAGAGATGGAAAAAGGGTGGAGAGGAGTTGCTTGGACAATACTCAAGATGTGCCTCTCTAAAACAGCATTTTTAAAGCTATAAAGAGTTCATAATTCGTAAATCAAGTAACACTAAGTTTTTGTAGCTAAAGTGAGCTAAAATGCAATTGGGAGTGACTGTGACAAAGACTTCAGACTTTTGAGACCTAAAGATTATGATTACATTCCACTCAAGCAATTTTTTTAGTCATAAAAGATGGGTCAGAGGTTCTGCAGCAGAGGTAAGGGACTAGGTTAATATTTAGCTAACAATGAAATAGTAAAGGCAGAGGTCAAATCCTCGCAGTGTATTGGGGAAAAATGAAAACATTGACATTGTACCATATTAGCAACAAAACCATGAGAATTCTGCAGATATTAAATATCTAAAACTTTACTATGTGGAGTCTTAAAAATTATATATGTATATATTGTTTAAAGGGAGATGAGGTAACCCTATCAACCTCAAGTGTTTAATCAGTAGAAATAAGTCGGGAAAGAAAGAATTCCTGGTGCATGAGAACAGGTGTTAAAAACAGACCTCAATCTGAACTCTTGTAAGAGCTTTTTGGCATGTCCATACTGCCTGAGTCAAGTTGAAAAAAGAAGATAAAAAAACCCACCTGAGAATAAAATAGATCAATAACAAGTGTTTGGTTTTGACTATCTTACTAGGCAATGTATTGATTAGATCTTTTCCCTGTATTTCATTCAAGTGTGTGACTAATGGAGTGCTTTTACTATTGCTTTTGTTGTTTAGCATAGAGTTACTGACAGATATGTTAGTTTGAACTGCCTTCAGATTTATTATTCTATCATTATTTTCAAGGTTAGGTTGATAGAAAACTATTAAATACTTCTTCTTTCACTTCTGAAGACCCAAAAGTTGTTTATTCTTTCTCTGAGAGGAATGAGTCAGAATCAACTCCTCTAGCTGCTGGTAGCTCCAGCTTAGAGATAATCTGTCACTTCAGAACAGACTTTGAACACCAAGAATTCTATAATAAGGATTCTGCCCAGACATGACGTAATGATAAAACAAAGTCTCCGTCACTTTTCAGGACCTGTGTATCGTGATTTATCCTGATATAGATTGCCACTAGAAGTACTAGAGTCCTGTTTATATTATAGCTAGATTTGCAATATAAATGTGGCTTTTGTGTTTGTTTTAGGAATTGTTGAGGACATAAAAATTTCATTCATGGCGTTCTAGCTCTCACACATATAACGTCTTTCCCATTTCTAGACTTCCTCGTGAGTTTAAGGAATATCTTAGGAGTCAAAGAAGAGATGAATACATAACCTGCTGATTCTTAACATCTTTGATTTTTTTATTAAAACTGGTGAATTAACATATCTGTTGTAAATCCTTTGACATACTATGCATTGGAAAGGAAGAAGGTTTTTTTTATCTATAGATGAATACTCCCTATCCATTAGACCTACAGCTGTAAAAGTTGTAAAATCTAAAAATTATTGATTTAAAAATATTTAAGAAAATACTATTGTCACAATTTGAAGGTTGAAAGCAACAGTCTTTGAAATCAGATTTAAAGACTAATTAATTTATGAATAAAGAATATAGTCATTAATATTGTAGTTAAAGTACACAATTTCTGTTTATCTGAGGACTGCAAATTCTGTGCAGTGGCTTTACTGAAAAATTACTTATATGTAGATACAAAATATGGTGAATGTAAAAAGCTGAAGAGATGCATAAGCTGAAAGAACAACGAATTTCTCTCCTATTAGTAACTCATAAAAACATGCCATTGAATTCAAAGCAACTGGTTAAATTCAATCAGCCTACTGATAAAGGTAATAAAAACTCATTTTTTCACAACTTGTACTGTCACTTTAAAGTGCAACTCTATAAGAACTTTGTCTGCCAGTGTAGATCCACTCCCTGAAAGCGTGAGAACCAGCAGGGCATTGGTAGGTAAATTGCTGTCTCTGAAGAGATGCTTAAGAGGAAGGCATGACTTCCTCTTCTGAGCAACACCTGACCCTGTGCCTGACCTACCACCCCCTTATCTCCTTTCTTCCAGCATTAAACTGTAATGAAATATATTCAAATAGAAAATTTGACGTTTTTAGTTTTGTGGTGACATTTACTGAATATTCATTCATCACAAAACCACCAGCTCTTAGTTGTTCTAAAAGCGTGATTGCAGAGTTTGCTAGTTAGCATTGTCTCTTTACTCGATGAAAGCTGAAGCCCGAAGAAGTACATGTTGTCGTGCAAAGAAACAGAATCTTATTATAAATATTATTGAAGATTTTAGAAATACATATATAGAAGATACAGTTTTATGATGTAGTGTTTGTAAAGATGGATGGCCCAGGTATGGTTGTACCAATCCTGCAAAGCTTTGCTGTATTCGAAAGGTAATGTTTCAAAAGTTTTATATGCAAGAAATGGTGGTTACTTCTGTCATTTTAAAAAATGAAAATCTTTGTATTAAGCTTTCTTTGTAAGCTGCTTGAGAATTTGGTTGTGAGATCTGAAGTTCGAGATAAATGCAAATAAGAATATTTGAATGCAAGTATGAACCCCAGCTTTATACTAGAAATCAGCTTTACATGTAGGAACAGGCTATAGTTCTCCAGAGCAGCACTTATCTTCCTTAATCATGACATTATCTCGTTCTTCTAGCAATTGTTTTTTATTACTCTCTGCACATCTTTTAGCTCATTCAAGAAATTAGTCTGAGGCCTTACGCTCAGCAAGCCATTAAGTGACTGGTGCATAACAAATGTCTCGTGGAAAAAATAATATTGTGGTACTCACTGCAGGTTGTACCGAAATGCCTAATGCAGAAGGTTACAAGGGCAGTGCAAGGTTTTAAGGCATGACCTGCAGAGCGAGAAACAAAGAGGCATCATTTGTTTCTCCCACTCTGTTGTTTGTATCAGTCTCTGCTGCTTTCACTCTTCATTGTGTATTATTGCCTCCCCATTTCCCTTGTCTCCATCTGGCATGGACCATAGTGAGCAGGCTGTGTTAGATCTGGCTCAACTTCTACATTACATATAGTCACAGGGCTTTTGAGTAACAGTTGCCTGCTTTCCCATGTCAGGACATGTCTGATATTCTTCCATTGTATTTCCTTGTCAGTCAACCTGTGATCAAATCATGGCAGCACCGGTGCATCTGCTCAAAACAGTAGGTATGCTTCCTATCTCATTCACATGCTTTAAAGGGTAAAGAAAATTCAATGATCAGTCCCAATGTGCTAAAGTTTTGAAAAAGTCACAAGTAACCCCAAACTGGATGGTTTTTTGTTTTTGTTTTTGTTTTTTTTTTAGCTGAGTATATAAACCTGCCTACTTTTTTTTTTCACCTTTCCAATAGCAAATTCCACGTCTGCCTTCCACTCTTGAAGTGACAGGACCATGAGACCTGATACAATCTTACGTTGTCATTGTAGTTAGTGTCATTGTCATATCAGTGAACCACCATTCTTGGCTTATGTACCGCTGCTGTGTTTTTATTTTTAGTGCTCAAGTAATCTGTGTGCACTCATCACTCCGAATGCAGAACAGCGTAGACTGTAGCTTGAACTGTTTAATCTGCAGAGAATGTTATGTCTGTGCTACTCTATCAAACACATTTCCTAATTATTAGAAAATATAAACTTACATTTGGACTGTTTCATTTGCTGAGGACAAGATGGCTACAAACTAACTCCCTGGCAGCAGAAACAGCACTGAAAGTAGGAAAGTGTAACAAGAGTAGAACTGACCAGCTCACAGTGCTAAATGCTTGACTGGAGGTAATTCAGCTGAAAATGAAATGACTTTTGATGCATTGAAATGCAAGTCTTTAGGAAAACAAAATGATGCAAGCACAACGATAACAAAATCATCATGTTAAGAGTCATATTTCATGTTTTATCAGTGATAATGAAATTGTCCATGTCTTGCATCCTCTCATTTTACTGTTGCCTCTCTGAAATGATCTGATCTCTGGAGTCACTGTTAGAAACAGATCTGTATGCTGCTGAATGCCACTACTGCCATTATACCTATCAAGGGTGTCCCCAAGGCTGCTAAAATTCAAGTCTGTCTCTGTTAACCAGAGGTAGCATAACTATTAAGCACCATGGAAAAATACTTCTATACCTGCAGCATGTTTCCTCCTCTCGCCCCAAAGGCAAGCCTTTCATGTCTGATCTTTACCAGCTATTTAGGTGCTGCTAATGTAAAAGCACTTTCACTCTGTGCTTTCTAACACTACTTTGTGGAAATGCTGCTTTTTAGTCATCTTAATCTGAGAAAGCTGTAGTGTGTGGGAGTTGTTAGGCAGGGTTATCTTGTTGTCCTTTAGATAGACCTTTTATACAATAAATAAACTAAAAGATCACTGCCAGAATATATCAAACAGTCCTACTCAGAAATCCCATTTTACCAGCAGAATAATTGGCCTGACTTCTAGAGATTTACACTGTAATCTTCATAAAATGAGCTTTTACTGGTGCTGTGGGAGGGAGCAGGGAGGACAGTGAGGTTTGCTGCATGTGCTGTACTCTGTATACAGCTATTACTGGTATTAAATCAATGTTGGTATTAAGTCAATCTCTGCCAGTGTACTGTGACTTAAGAAACATAAATGTGCTGTGGCTTTAGAAAGGATCTCTCGTGGGATGCTTATGGTGTTATACTAGCAAACAGGAGAAAAGAGAGGAAAAGACCTGGAGAAATTAAAGGGGCTCTTGCAGAAGATAAATAGAACTTTAAATAAAGAAATGTTATGCATCTGCTTTCACACATAAAGTCTTAGCTGTTCCTTTAAAGCCTTGAGCTATCTCAGTCAATTCCCTCTTTGGATGTCCCAGTTTTAGAGTTCGCTGTCCTTTTACTGGAAAAGTAATGTAAACACTGATTATACTAATCTTGAAAGTGTCTCTTTTAAAGTGTAAATAGTGGATATTACCTGAAATAATAAATTTCCAACTTTAAGTGATTTTTGTAATGAAGTGTTCTAATGTTAACTTCATAACTTCGAGCCAGTTGCTATTGAATGATGTTTACAGATGCTTGTATTGTGTAATTGCACTAGACATAAGGTTTATGAAAAAAAAAATATCCAGATTTGGGTTACATTTCTTAGCTGAGACTTGTGTTTTGTTGCATTAGAGGAAATCTTCCCTTTTATCTCTTATTTCACTAAGCACTGTGACCTTTATGTAATAATTTTAGTCTTGATTGTTCTACATAAATTGCAAATATTACAGAAGAATGGAAGATTCAAGATCTATTCTGAAAGAAATTAGCTAAGGCAACCATTCAGTTAGAGAATCAAAGTTTTCTGAGATTAAGTCATTGAAATGCTAACAACCCTTATTCAATAGAGAAAGATTGTTCAAACTATAGCAGAAGTTGAGTAGCCTTTGGGAAGAAATTGGGAAGCATTAGGGAGAAATTTCTAATGCTGTATTCACAGAAGCAGCACGAAGCTCTCAAAATAACCCTTTGATCTGAGCGAAGACTATGTGATCTGCTAATACTAATTGCAGAGGACCCATTTTTGGCCTGAAGGGCAAGAAGTTTAATTAACAGTATAGAACGGTTTTGGGTTAAAAGTCTAATATTATTCAGAAATTTTAATACTCTTAAGTATTTCAAGAGCAGAAACAGAAGCAGGAGTCCAGAAAGATGACTGGAAAGTTCTGCTTATGATGGTTATACAGGAACAGATCTGAACTCAGGATATTAATGTTGAGTAACCAGGATGTTGTAGTTACAGGATGAGTCTTCAAGTAGCCATTGTACAGTTCCTGCTTAAAGGGGTGCACTGATGGAATTCATAGCTGCTGGTGACATTTATTGTTTAGAAATTATATGTTGATAATGGCCACTTACAAGGACAAGATATTTTCTTATTGAAATGATGATTTGTCAAGGACTTTTCTGAGTTATCCATAACACATGTTGCCAGTTAGCAACTAAAGGGGCAACCTGTAGTAAGAAATATTGTTACTAACTCTCACTGTGTGAATTGGATTTATGGTAGATATTTTGAACCTTAAAGTGAGATAGAGCATTGAGTACAGGACAGGTTACTGGAGACAGAATCTCACATTAATCTTTTAAAAAAGAAGATTATTCTTTCACTAAAGGGAAAGATTTAATATCATGACTAATACATCCTCATGGAGTTTATTTCTTTAGCATGTTTTATGCTCTCTGTAGTTACTTCTTCACTGTTTTGTGTTGGACAAACCTCATATCGAACGTGGACAATGTTTGTGCCAAAATTAATAATCTGGAAAGGTCATATCAGTGCCTAGACAGTTATTTCCATCAAAAGAATACAAGAGGAGGAAAAAAATTCAGCAAATCTTTTCATATAACCCTAAAGATAGATTAAACAGATTGATGCAACTTAGTCTAGAAAGGATTGTGGTACTTATTTTTGTAGGCAAACTTGTTAAACTGATCACTATACATACCAGGACAGTTCATATTAATGTGTTTTAGAAAAAAAGCATTATTCTTTCAGAACCATCTGTATTGATCTGTTTGCACAAAATGCCAATATTTAATTTGAGGGCTAATGATGAGGAAACATGTATTCATCTGGCAGTCAAAACATTTCCTGTTGGTCCATATAATGTTAATAATGAATAAAGTTACCTTCTAAGATCTCAGTTTGGTTATGTCTTAGTTTATGGAATGATAGCTCTGTGAATCTATAGGACAATTTTTACTCTTCATTTATCTGTCAAAATAAATTTCATAATTACTATCCCTTTAGCAAGTGGCATTAATAGCTAATCCTCCATTTACATTTTCCCACAATGATAAAGTAGGTTTGTGCCCACATATGAGATTTCTTCCTTCAGTGATTTATTCAGTTTAATATTAGTCATCCTATCATTTCTTTTCTGGAGACATCTAAGTAAGTTGAGGTTATGTACCTTAGAGAAATGTGCTTTTAGCATCTGCAAATTGCTTTCTGTCATATTCAGTCAGTAAAAGAGGGCATAGAAGGTCACAAGTGACGATGGGATTATATGATAATAACAGCTAGGTTATTTAAACAGAAAATATACAGTTGAACCAGCAGTCCCTCTCAGTTGGGGGAATAATGTCCGTGCCACATGGGCTAACAGTTTCTGTGCTGTGTGAAAGTTGCCCACTTACTGAAATGCATAGTATAGTAACGTGGATTCCTTTCCAAAGTGTGGGTTTTTTACAATTCATGAGATTTGACAACCCAATTTAGAGGCGAGTTCTCTCCTACTTTACCCAGGACTCCATGCCCTAATAGTCTTTTTGGCAGATGCTTGACTGGGACCATCAGCACAGATCCCACAGTTACCCAGCATTAACTATGGATCTTTTGGAAATGGTTTTGAAGTGTCTTTCCTCCCAGAATCGAAATGACTGGGAGACTTGGAAAAGTAGTGGGAGAAACCAAAGCATCTGGGATATCATCATACATACATGAGCTAGTCCTTAACATTCTGTAGATACTATGGAGAGAAATGCAAACAAGGAGCAACTTTTACATTTGAGATATTATATATTACTTCTCCTAACTCTTACTTATTTTTAAACTTTGTTTGTTTGCTTTTAATGCCTTTCTATGTTACTTAAACATGTCAGGACTGCAGAATTTTTCTGGAAACAGAAAGTGTTTTTTTTTTTTTTTTTTTTTTTCCTTTTTCTCAGTGATTAAAGTAGTTTAGGTTGCCAATTAAACTAACTTGAAAAAAAATGGGGAAGCTGCTCTGTCTCATTTCAAAAGTTGTTTATGTTAATTTTTTGGGATGTGAATACAGTATCCTTAATTCACTAATATGAATAGTATTATAATGAAATGCAGAAGCAACAGGTATAGGGCTACCTGCTAAATAAACGCAGAACAAAAAACTTTCCTGTTCAACTAAACAATTGCCCTTCTAAAACGCATGAGCAGGAAAGTAACCAGCAATTCACATCTGAAGCTATGCTTTTTTGTCAGTCATTTATGTTGGCAGTTGTTTTGCAGTTTTGTGGCTTCACAGAAGAAATTGGGATGTTAATTAACAGTTCTTTGAAGCAATTTCTTCTAAATGTCTTTAGCTCTTAACTGTTTTCACTAGAACATATGATCTGTAACCCTAATGGCAGTTTTTCTGTAATTTCTGTCAGGAATGCTATTTGGTAATGCAACTTAATAGCTATGCAGTTCCTTACTGGATTTCAACACAGCTGGAAATCATCGTTCTGTTTCTGTGGGTGTGAAATTCCCATTCTCCTCCAGGGTAATGAGAGAGGCTATGCTGACCTCTTCTTCTGTACTGTGAATCAGCTATCACGTGAAAGTCTATTTCTGAGAACAGGCACGATTTTTTGGAGAAATCTGAGGTTTAAACTTGAGTTTAGGCAACAGCCAATACACCCTGTGCAGAATACTGTAGTGACAACAGCCCCAAAAGCCTTCTGTCATTTAAACAGAACATGACCCCATTTCTTTGTGCCAATCCTTAAAGAGAGAAATCCAGTAAACCAAGTCAGCAAATATACCTCCTTGTCTTGAAATTCCTCACAGATCTTCCATAAACTCTTGATGCATCTACACTGGCTCTGAAAATGCCAAATGTAATCTACCTTCAGGTCTTCCGTTTATGGCTGGTTCCCTGGAACTTTTTGTTTTACATGTCCATTTTTAGGCTTGATTATTCTGTTCTGCCCATTATAATAATAAAATCTTTGCATTCTGGTGTTACTGGCAATGACAGAGCAGGAGAGGAAGGCAGGGCAGGGCAACAGTTTTAAGCCTTCTAGGTGTTGTAAAGGACATGAAAACGTTTTCTACCTTCTGTAGGAAAACCAAATACTGTTCCATGTTAATCTACGTGAATGGAACTTAATTAAAAGAATCACAAGATAATTAATTGCATTATCAAAGGGTAAAATAGAGTATCGATACATAATAACTGCACATGGCTGAACACGTTTCAGTTGAGCTTACCTCTTTGTCAGTCAGCTTTTAATAGTCTTCATTATCTTTTTCTATGGCCTAATATGTTCACTATTCTATGTAAAAGAATAATAATAAGTATATATGCCTGGTAAGGCTTAATTTGTTCGTTAAGTTTGGGTTTTTGTAGAGATTGACTTTCATTGTAAATCGCTTGAGAATTTAGGGGCAGAGAAAATGGATTAAAACTAGAAGAGTGAATATCATTGACATGGTTACATGGAGGGTTTGGCTAGGTGGAAAGCTCGGTGCAAGTAATCATCAATGACTTTTTTGCTCACGTAGCTGAAAGATGCTGCCTTTCATTTGTTGAACAAACATATCTATTGTATTAACTAGAAGACTCCTGAATTGTTTTATAGCAGCATATTGAAAAAAATTGAGAAGGGGTCATCTAGGGAAGTACAAGTTGCAGTGGTGAAGGTTTGCTATTGCAAGTGTTCCCACTTCTTTTAAATTAATTTCTTCGGGAAGCATTCTAAATTCATGCAGTTTGCAAGAATTTTTTTGTATACAGTTATATCTGCTGCCCATCAGGGCCTTTGATTCTATATGGCAATGACAGAAAATTACAAAGAACAACTAGGATTAAAATGAGAAGTCATGACTGAGGATTTCAAGTATAAAATAAAACCTCTGATTGTGGCAGGATGCCAGTTCTGACAAATCTCGTTTGTAGTTTTGCCTGTTCTTCTCCCCAAAAAACAGTGTACAACCTTAGAAAACTAAGAACCTTTACCTTTTCTGTTTCTGATCACTGGGACTACCATGAGCAACAACTGGGATTTTCCTACATATACCTGGCTCATTTCTCTCGGTGTGAAAGCACAGGGAATGATGGTAGCACGGTAGCAGACCAGTTGCTTGGACCAAGCCCTCTTTTCCTTTTTCCAAAACAATTCCGAAGCATGGAGCAAGTTGAAAAAGGGGAAGAAGTTTTATTCTAGTCCCAAGCCTACATAAACAAGGTAAAATGTCACTAAGCACCAGTAAATACCACGATTTTGCTGGGGATGGAGTAAAACCTAATGAAAGATTTCTAATAAATCTGTTGGGGTGTCTTTGCAAAAGACTTATTTTATATGATAAATGCACCAAATAGACTTGTAAACCATAGTAAGGAAAATAAATGTGTTGTGCAGTATAGTAGTGGTCTCTTGATGTGCATTTGTTTCAAGCATATGAACAAAGCAATATACAAGTGCTAGGCAGGGGGTGGTTATTTGTGTTTTCTATGTTGGTTGAAGATGAATGATGAGATTAAAACTTAATAATAGCAGAATGTCAGGTTATGTCTTATTTGGTTTCAAAAAAAAAAAAAAAAAAAGCTTTATTTTCTGCAGAGACTTATATTGGAATCCATCTCCATTCATAATTCAAATGGGTTTTGAAGTTTTCCCTTGTGGGCAGTGTCTTGTATCAAAGGGGTTTTGCAAGTAATTTGGTATGATTCAACCAACTTAATGGTCTCTGCTCCTATGAGGCACAACAAAACTTTAGTAAATTTCTCCAGAGAGCCCAGATATTTTGCTAGTTCTGAGAAACTAAGTATATTGATCAAGGCTGTTTAGGAAATGCCCCTGTCAGCTCAACAATCAGATAAGAAGGGAATGGCCAAAACTGCAGGCTTATAGTTTTCATGTACAGAGCAGATTTAGTCCAGGGTTGCCTAAAGGCAGATCTGGACTTCTCTCAGACTCATAGAACACCCTTTATTTTTATCATCTACAAAGTGACCATCTGAAGAAGGTCCTTTCTCCTTCCATTCTGCCATTTTTAACTTGTGCGCTGATTCCATTTCCAGCTGCAACTGAGCTCTGTCCTAGTGGAGGTTTTGGCTTCCCTTTACTGCCCAGGCCAATTTTTGGAAAGGATTGAAGCCTCTGTGCTCTCCATCACGTGGCAGTCTAATGATGTTTCTTCATCTGGGTGCATGGCATCCTTGCTACCTGAAAGCTGGTGTTGAGGTTGGTACCCAAGGTGACATCAGGCTGAGTCCTTGGCATTCCTTTCCCTTGTTGATCAATGGTGTTATTACAGAGGATCTTTTTCATGCAGAAAAATGATAATAATTGGAGATTAATTTTTGCATAAACCTGTTTTCTCTCTTGGACTCCTTTGTGCTGTTTTTCTAATGTTTCTGCATCAAAATAAGTCTTCATTGCTATTCATATTTGGTTTGTTGTGTTTTATTTGTGTGTATGTGTTAGGTATTAGGTTGGAAAAAAGAGGAATGATGCCAACACTTGTATTTTGTACCAGAATTAAGAGGTGCTGCTGTAATGTACTCCTAATGAAATTTTGGTACAATTTCAGAAACTGAGAGCTTCTTTAGAAAGAATAGAACAACAAAATAAAATTAGGAGTTAACTTATGATAGAAATGTGTTTATCCTATAAAAGTTATGTTGCATCACGTTGACAGGAAGCTACTACAAATTTTGCAACTTGTTGTCAAGTGTCAGTGTAGGTTTATGAGTACTCTTGAAAACGTTCCACAGGGAGTTTGAGAACTACTGCAGGTGAATTTGGAGTATGATTGCAAAGGATTCTTTAGCTGGTGCACTGGGATTTTGGGTGAGAAGAGACCTCTTTTGGCAACTAGCATGTTTGCAAGTCCTTAATGGATTCAAATTTCATGCATGTGGATAAACTTTTATTTTTTTAATATATTATCATTCTGCCTTGTCTAGTTCACCAGCTACTAACAGGCTTAATATAGAAGTATGTTTCCTTGGAAGAGACTGAGAGAATAATAACACATAAATGTGGACAATATTTACTTAGGATCTCTTCTAATATGGAACTTGACTGATCTATTATAAGATGGATATTATAGAATCATTATATTATTTAAGTATATAGTACTGTAAATTGTGGAAGGATAATAGTGAGCAGTATGAGTATCCAGGAGAATCTGCTATAATGGAGTTAACTGTTGAAGTCCACTGCCCTTTCTTGGCTGGCAGTCACTTCTCCTAGCACTGCATGGAGCAGCAGTCCAGTGGGGAAAGGTGGGGAACATAGCAGGGAGCTGGCTTCAGGCCACTGATGCCGATAGACCGGGAGGTCACCGGTTGCATGGGGTGGGCAAGCACGTTCAGAGTAGGAAATGAATTCTTACATACAAGATCTTTCGCTTGGCCATAGACATAGCAAGAGCAGCATAAGAAAAATCACCATTTTGTTCCTCGTATAAGGTACAATTGGGATTATGCTGGCACTGTAATAGTCTTGAGATCTGTTTTCTGCCTTTCATAACTCTAATACATGAGAGACGAGCACAAAACGATTTTGAATGTAGGACTCAATTGTCTGAGAGTTAGAAAGGATATAATTTTCTTAAACACTTAGATGAAGGATTTAATATCAACTTGCTAATTATATTCTTCCCTCACTGAGCGAAGGTAAGCACAGTTGAGACTCTTGTGACCACTTCTGTGGCTTTTGTTCTTCCTCTAGGGAATTGCCAGGTTTGAAAACAACTAAGACTTATCAACCTGCTTTTCATAAAACAGGTTTTCTTAAATGTCACAGCACCTAATGGTGTTTCCTCTCACAGGCATCATCTAGTCCACAATAAAACAAAATTATCCCATAGACTAGCTGAGCTTTAAGCAGATTTCTAGGATTATGGTAATTGCCAGCTTTCTAACTGTATTCCTGCAAGCACAGAGGACTGCCAAAGTACTATTTCTCAAACCCAAAGTAGGTTGTTATCTTTTATTTTCCGTGGGCAGTAAATCAGATCATCTGAAGCTGCAGAAGTCTTCTGTTGCTAGTCTGCCTCCTCTAACATACATACTGTTCCTAAGAGACACAAAAGGGTCTATTTGCTTTTTATTTTTTTTCTCTTTTGTTATTCACCTAATCTGTGAGCAATTTTATTCCTGTCTCATGTTTCTCTGCTTACTCAAGAACACCCAGGGGGTGAAAGCTTTCCTTTGCTCTGTCACCTCGTTCGGTATCTCCTTTACAAAATTTCACCCTGTAGGGTGCATGCAGCCACTGTCTGGGAGGCTTCTTGGCAGTAGAGCAAATTTTCCACTCATGCTTGGCTTATGTGTGGTGGGGAAGATAATGCAGACTCAGGAAGCTGTACTTTAGAAGAGCGTTATCCACTTCTGCACTAATTAATCTGTATACCGTGGAGAAACTGGAAGCTTAGGCAACATGGAAAGTCAGCTGGAAAGAAAATCACATGAGAACATACCAAAATGAAATGGAACTCTAATTCTCTTATTGTTCAAGTCTTTTTCCCTGTGATTATTTCTGGAAATAGATGAGTGCAATATATTAAGGAAATATTACAACTGTACATCCCAGTGAGAAAATTCTTGCACATCTCCGGACTATGTTTTCATATTTTACTGTCAGAATTTTGTAAAGTTGTGTCAAATTTTCCCTGTTTGTCTCCTGCCTTGCTGTTTTTTCAGTGAGCTTAACTTACTCTTTTTCCATAAAATAAGGCTGTTTCTATGCTCTGTGTTACTGTCTCACAGGTTCTGAGATCACAGGACTATTATTAGGACACTAGAAAATTTTGACCAAGCACCGCTTTACTGAATAGACAGAAAATATTGCTTTTAAGTTCTTTAAATCTTAAAATATTTTTAAAACAAAATTTATTGTTTTGAGGTAGTTACAACTTAAATGCATTGTGAGAAAAGTTTTTGAAACTAAAAATATAAGCTAAGAATCACAGGATAACAATCTGTACATATGAAAACTAGTTTTGAATATTAATAAAGTATGCTGGCAAGCATTTTTATATAGGTAATTATACTTCACAAAAATGCCTTCATAATGTTTCAGATGGAATATCTAGTTGCCTTAGTCCTTGCCTAACTTAAAATCTCATAGGGACTCTGCAGTGAATTACTAAAAATAATTTACATGTTTAAGTCCAAAAGGCAGCATTTTATAAATGAAAGGAGGAAATGGTACTTGTAAAGTTATTTGTAAACATTTTCAAAATATAGATGAACCTTGACAAAGGTCATGGCTAGTTGATGTGTATCATGGGTCATTTATTTTATGTTCAATATCTGTTAAATTCTGAAGAAAATAGCACTTGGAGAAAAAAAAAAAAACACCTTGTGGTGCTCTCAATGTGGATTCTTAAAAACCAAAACAAACCCCCAAAAAACTACCAAAACAAAAAAAACCTGCCAAAAAAAAACCAAAACCCAAACTCAAAATACAGAACAAAGCCAAAGCAAAACAAACAAAAAAGAAAAAAAAACCACGAGCTCCTGTCTTACATTCAAGTAAGAAGTTAAATAGACATTCCTCATGAGTACAGACTGCTAAATGTGGAGCAAATCTCTGCATCTTAGAGTCTAAAACTAAGGAAACAGAATTGCCTTTTGGAATTTGAATTTAGGAAGAGTTAAAACAATGAAAAAGAAACCAGAGAAAGCAACAAAATCGGCTATTCATAAATAAGGCCTAAGGAAAAAGAGGCAGCAACTAGAATTTTTCATATTGGGAACTCTTGGACCTGATGATAGTCTTCATGCAGAAGACTTCTGTGAAGAAGTAATTTACACTTTATAATTGGAAAATATGGGAGATACTATTATGTTTTGTTCTATGTGTGTGGAGTATACCAGTATGACATAAAAAATTAGTAGCCTTAGGTCACAGGAGGGCTTGGTTGAAACATTAGGAAAAGTGGAAATGCCAAGGACAGTGCAGGACTCTAACAGATTAGAATGCTGTGTTGTGCTTATGGTAAAGACAAAATAGCTGAAGTGACCTCCGCTGGGTAGGAGGAGTGGGCTGGGCTGTCTCTGCAATCTGAGGTTTGGGGAATGCCATCGAGGCAGTGGACTAGGGCAGCCTTGTAGCGGTTCTGCCTTTTTCAGAGAATACCACCAGCCCTGAGACAGCTTAAAAAGTTAAATTTTCGTTAGACATCTCTCACCCTGTCCTATGCAGTGTTCAAATGTTAAATCTTTCTATCCATCTTGAAGATGGGTAGTAATTTCGGTGTAAATCTCAGCAGAAATCACTCTTTTGGGAATAATTGATACCCTGCTATGTAAAGCTATCTGACACTAGAACACAAGGACTTATCTAAGAGATGTATCTGTCTAATGTATGAAATCTTTGAGCTGAGAAATTCAAATCAGAGAGTTACTGATATGTATTTTATGCTGAAAACATACTATTGACAGTGCTACTGCTTTTTCTAACAGCACTCGTGGTAAGCCTTAGGCATTTTTAAGCCCCCAGCTATTTAATTACCTTGTGGAAGAATCAATTTGCATATTGGTGTAGGCAGGAGAAGGGTTGAGTTATCTTAGAGAAGATTCATTAAAACATAAGCAATTCATCTAATGACTAAAACATTTTATTTTTTTTCCTGTTGGGAATTTTCTTTTCAGAATTCTTAAAACTATTCATTCCAATGTGGATGAGGATTGCCCATATCAGTGGTTTTAAATCTGCTGTTGAGACTTGGTCTAAAATTTGCTAGGCTATATGCCAGCTCTTACTAAAATGTTTGGGGTTTTTGAGAATGGGATTCTTATACATTGTTCTGTCTTAGAATACTATTTAAAAAGCATCTGTGAATTCCTTTTACAAATGTCTGAACTTGTACAGTACAAAGGATCAATTCATTACTTCTTGAAAAATAATAGAAATGAAAATCAAATTATTTTTCAGGACTTATAAAAGTAAAGGTTCAACTAATGATGGATACATTTAGAAAACTTCTCAAATTAGTTAATAATTTAAAAAAAGGATACCTCCTAATTTTTAAGCTTTGCTTAAAAAAATTTACTGATCTTATTTTAATCTATGGAAAAAAAAATAAATAGAGAAAGTAACAGTGTTTTTTCATTTTAACTCTGTTTTCCAGATCTTTCAGACCCTTCAAATAGATTGAAACCCAATCTGTGATTCTGAGGAAAGGTGCAGGTCTGGAAGTGATAAGATTGGTATATTGCAAAGCTTTCAGAGAACAAAAAGTGGAAGAAGGACATAGTTTAGATCTTCTTTTTGATAGCGTTTTGGAACTAGGCTTGAAATAGCTCCAGTCATTCAAAGCACTACATTAGCACTTTCTGTGTGTGTACCTATTTTTTTTTTCTAGCACAGTCACACAGCCTTGAAAGTAGTGGACAAATGGGTTTTTTACCAGCCCTCTGATGACAAGATGCTCGTTAGCTACCTCTTAGACTCAACATGCCAGCAGTATTCAGAGCCTTAACGGGGTAAACTGTGGTTGTTGGGGTGATGGGATGTTACTATTTGAAAACAAAAGAAAGTGAAAATCTAGATTTTCTATGCTTACCTAGCATAAAGCTTGCTACGCAAGTTCTCCTTTCTGCTCCAGTGTAAGGCAACAGCAAAGCTCCAACCATCTTTAAAGTGGCTGGGTTCAAATGGTTCAACAACTGTCATAGAACAACAGTAAAAGAATGGGTTTGTACTCCTTGTTTGCAAACTTATTAATATTCTGGTTTATGGCTATAACCTGTATCAGTATCAGCCTTGAATTTGAACTCTGGAGTTTGTAATTCCTCATCATGTCCTCAGACCATTTGATCTAGACCTTGANAAAAACCAAACCACAGCTCCTGTCTTCCATTCAAGTAAGAAGTTAAATAGACATTCCTCATGAGTACAGACTGCTAAATGTGGAGCAAATCTCTGCATCCTAGAGTCTAAAACTAAGGAAACAGAATTGCCTTTTGGAATTTGAATTTGTAGGAAGAGTTGAAACAATGAAAAAGAAACCAGAGAAAGCAACAAAATCGGCTATTCATAAATAAGGCCTAAGGAAAAAGAGGCAGCAACTAGAATTTTTCATTTTGGGAACTCTTGGACCTGATGATAGTCTTCATGCAGAAGACTTCTGTGAAGAAGTAATTTACACTTTATAATTGGAAAATATGGGAGATACTATTATGTTTTGTTCTATGTATGTGGAGTATACCAGTATGACATAAAAAATTAATAGCCTTAGGTCACAGGAGGGCTTGGTTGAAACATTAGGAAAAGTGGAAATGCAAAGGACAGTGCAGGACTCTAACAGATTAGAATGCTGTGTTGTGCTTATGGTAAAGACAAAATAGCTGAAGTGACCTCCGCTGGGTAGGAGGAGTGGGCTGGGCTGTCTCTGCAATCTGAGGTTTGGGGAATGCCATCGAGGCAGTGGACTAGGGCAGCCTTGTAGCGGTTCAGCCTTTTTCAGAGAATACCACCAGCCCTGAGACAGCTTAAAAGGTTAAATTTTCGTTAGACATCTCTCACCCTGTCCTATGCAGTGTTCAAATGTTAAATCTTTCTACCCATCTTGAAGATGGGTAGTAATTTCGGTGTAAATCTCAGCAGAAATCACTCTTTTGGGAATAATTGATACCCTGCTATGTAAAGCTATCTGACACTAGAACACAAGCACTTATCTAAGAGATGTATCTGTCTAATGTATGAAATCTTTGAGCTGAGAAATTCAAATCAGAGAGTTACTGATATGTATTTTATGCTGAAAACATACTATTGACAGTGTTACTGCTTTTTCTAACAGCACTCGTGGTAAGCCTTAGGCATTTTTAAGCCCACAGCTATTTAATTACCTTGTGGAAGAATCAATTTGCATATTGGTGTAGGCAGGAGAAGGGTTGAGTTATCTTAGAGAAGATTCATTAAAACATAAGCAATTCATCTAATGACTAAAACATTTTATTTTTTTTCCTATTGGGAATTTTCTTTTCAGAATTCTTAAAGCTATTCATTTCAATGTGGATGAGGATTGCCCATATCAGTGGTTTTAAATCTGCTGTTGAGACTTGGTCTAAAATTTACTAGGCTATATGCCAGCTCTTACTAAAATGTTTGGGGTTTTTGAGAATGGGATTCTTATACATTGTTCTGTCTTAGAATACTATTTAAAAAGCATCTGTGAATTCCTTTTACAAATGTCTGAACTTGTACAGTACAAAGGATCAATTCATTACTTCTTGAAAAATAATAGAAATGAAAATCAAATTATTTTTCAGGACTTATAAAAGTAAAGGTTCAACTAATGATGGATACATTTAGAAAACTTCTCAAATTAGTTAATAATTAAAAAAAGGATACCTCCTAATTTTTAAGCTTTGCTTAAAAAAATTTACTGATCTTATTTTAATCTATGGAAAAAAAAATAAATAGAGAAAGTAACAGTGTTTTTTCATTTTAACTCTGTTTTCCAGATCTTTCAGACCCTTCAAATAGATTGAAACCCAATCTGTGATTCTGAGGAAAGGTGCAGGTCTGGAAGTGATAAGATTGGTATATTGCAAAGCTTTCAGAGAACAAAAAGTGGAAGAAGGACATAGTTTAGATCTTCTTTTCGATAGCGTTTCGGAACTAGGCTTGAAATAGCTCCAGTCATTCAAAGCACTACATTAGCACTTTCTGTGTGTGTACCTATTTTTTTTTTTCTAGCACAGTCACACAGCCTTGAAAGTAGTGGACAAATGGGTTTTTTACCAGCCCTCTGATGACAAGATGCTCGTTAGCTACCTCTTAGACTCAACATGCCAGCAGTATTCAGAGCCTTAACGGGGTAAACTGTGGTTGTTGGGGTGATGGGATGTTACTATTTGAAAACAAAAGAAAGTGAAAATCTAGATTTTCTATGCTTACCTAGCATAAAGCTTGCTACGCAAGTTCTCCTTTCTGCTCCAGTTTAAGGCAACAGCAAAGCTCCAACCATCTTTAAAGTGGCTGGGTTCAAATGGTTCAACAACTGTCATAGAACAACAGTAAAAGAATGGGTTTGTACTCCTTGTTTGCAAACTTATTAATATTCTGGTTTATGGCTATAACCTGTATCAGTATCAGCCTTGAATTTGAACTCTGGAGTTTGTAATTCCTCA